>NC_133130.1:171430448-171759615 GCF_048418815.1 Hemitrygon akajei | reverse complement strand
CAAAGAAACACAATAGTGTCAATGAAAGGCCACACCCAAAAAAAGACAAACCACCAACAAATGCAAAAAGATTTAAAAAATAAACAACAAATATCAAGAACATTAGAAAAGAAGTCTTTGAAAGTGAATGGTTAGGTTGTGGGAACAGTTCAGTGTTGGAATGAGTGAAGTTATCCCCTCTGGTTCAAGAGCCCGATGGTTTCGAGGTGATAACTTCCTGAATCTGGTGGTGTGGGTCCCAGCATGTCCCACCGTGCACAAGTGGTGAAGAACACGAGATGCATAGATGTGCAGCCTTGGAGAGCAGTTCCAAGACTCACTGGTGGTGTCTGTTCATCCGACTGGTTCCCCGTGTTAGGGACTAAAGATTCAGATGTGTCGCCACATGTTCCAGCACCAACATAGCATGCCTTCCATGTTCACCACAGGAGATCCATAATTTTACTCATTCCTCCTTCCCCCGTCAATTATATGTGTGTTGATTTTTCTCTTTTGCTAAGCCCCCAAATCATGACTGGCATGTTCTGCCTTTGCAGTGAAATAAAGATACTATGAACATAAAGATAGACAAATACTGCATAAGGCATGTCCTCTTCTCACTGTCAGGGAGGAGGTAAGAGTCTGAAGACACACACTCAACATTTTAGGAACCGCTTCTTCCCCTCCACCATCAGATTTATGAATGGACAATGAACTCATGAACACTAACTCACTTCTTTTTCTTTTATTTGCTCTCTTTTTGCACTATTTATTTATTTTAATACATATCATCATCATGTGCAATATCACATGACATGGGCGATCATGGTCCTTCCGTCTGTCTTTAACCCTCTGGGGAAGATACCCTTCATGCTGCTGTTCTTTTCTCCATCCACGACCATGATTGTTCTTGGGAAATTTTCCACAGAAGTGGTTTACCACTGGCTTCTTCTGGGCAGTGTCTTTACAAGATGGGTGACCCCAGCCATTATCACAGATTGTCACATAACCAGGACTAGTGATATGCAGCAACTGCTCATACGACCGTCCACCACCTGTTCCCCAGGCTTCACGTGACCCTGATTGGGGGTCTAAGCAAGGATGGCCTGCAGGCTACTGGCAGGAAGGAGCACTTACACCTCCTTTGGTAGAGACGTATCTCCAACCCTGCCACCCAAGATATATATATATTTCTTATTTTAATTTGTAGTTTTTTATTAAATATTACAATGTACTGCTGCTACAAAACAGCATATTTTACAACCTACCTAGTGATAATAAACCTGATTCTGTTTCTGATATGGTGTCTCTGCTGACCAAGATCACAAATTAAACTTTCTCTCTGCCTGCTCATGAACTCCAACTCTTCATTCCCTGTCTGACCAAGTTCTTACCTTAATCCCTCTTAAACTCCACTGTCATGTCTGCTTCCACCACAGCCCATGGGAGTGCATTCCAGGTACCCACCACTCCACCTTTACAACCACTCCTTCACTTGCAAATGACTGCCAGTCTTGCCCTCCAAAACTAGAGACAGAAGGGACTGCAGACGCTGGAACACAAAATGAACTGCTGGAGGAACTCAGCGTCTGTGGAGGAAAATGAACAGTCAGCCTTTCGAGTCTAGAACCTGCAGAGACTGAAAGATCTCCAGCAGCTTGATTTTTGTTACAATTGTTTTTGTTTGTGGGATCTTGCTCACCTCCAAATGCTGTCGTTGCTTCTTTGATCATTTGATGCTGCTGTAGATCTGGTGTCTCCTGTACAATGGGCTGCACCAGGATATCTGCTAATCCAGCTGAATGTTTACAGCATGAATGCTAGAGATTCTGCAGATGCTGGAATAACTCCGCATTCTATGGAGAGAAATAAAAAATTGGCATATCGGGGCGAGACCCTACGGTCGACTGTTTAATTTCCCTCTGTCAATTTTTACAGCAACTGTGGACTCATGGTCACCATTAAGATTAATTTTGTCACACGTACATGAAAACATACAGTGAAATGCATCATTTGAGTCAACGACCTGCACAGTCTGAGGAAGTGCTGGGGGCAGCCCACAAGTGTCACCATTTTGCAGTCCACCAGCACAGCACGCCCACAAATTGTACATCTTTGGAATGTGGGGGGAACCTGGAGCACCCCAGGGAAACCCACGCATTCCTGGGGGGGGACGTGCAAACTTCTTACAGTCTGCAGCAGGAATTGAACCCCCATCTTACAGTTGGCTCTGTAAAGCGTTACATTAACTACTTGATTGCCATGCTGCTCGATGTTTCTGATAGTAATGTTTTATTCCCAGTTCTATTTTATTTAATTAGCTGAATTCATGCTCCCCAGCTGAACGTGGTAAATAAAAAACACAAAATGCTGGCAGAACTCAGCAGGCCAGACAGCATCTATGGGAGGAGGTAGTGACGACATTTTGGGCCGAAACCCTTCATCAGGAGGGTTAACTCGGAATCAGAGTTATCAAGAAACCCTCCTGATGAAGGGTTTCGGAACGAAATGTCGTCACTACCTCCTCCCATAGATGCTGTCTGGCCTGCTGAGTTCTGCCAGCATTTTGTGTTTTTTATTTATTTCCAGCATCTGCAGATTCACTCGTGTTGCCTTTGAGCTTGTGATAAGTTGGTTTATTATTTTCACACATAGCAAAAGTACAACGAAAACTTGTCTTGCATATTGATCATCCGGATCAGACCATTGCACAGTGCACTGAGGTAGTAAAAGGGAAAACAACAGAGAACAGAATAAAGTGTTACAGTTACAGAGAAAGTGCAATGTAGGTAGACAATAAGGTCAAGGGCCATAACAAGGTCGAGAGTCCACCTTTTCTGACTAGAAACCATTCAATCACAATGCAGAAAAGAAGCTGACCTTCAGCCTGGTGGTACGTGCTTTCAGGTTCTTCCTCCCTGGTGGGAACGGGGGAGAACGTGCCTGGGGGTGCGTGGAGACTTTGATAATGCTGGCTGCTTTACAGACGCGGCGAGAGGGATGGACACCCAGTGTCCCTGCTGCTCACGATCCGTGGAATTGTTGCCACGACGGTTCGGACTGTTCCCAAGAGGTCAGACATTCCTAGGAGCTTGTGGGGAGAGCAGCAGAATCAGAGTTAACATCACTGGCATACGTTGTGAAATTTGGCGTTATGCAACAGCAGAACGTATTGATAAAAGCATTATTATTATTATAAATAACAGTAAGAAATATATATATTTAAAAAGTTACTTAAGTAGTGCAAAAAGAGAGAAAAAAATTAGTGTCCATGGGTTCATTCTCCATTCAGAAATCGGATAGCGAGAGGGAGAAGATGTTTCTGAATCAATGAGTGTGTGCTCTCAGTCTCCTGTGGTCCCCAGCCACCGGGCCGCAAAGCATGTGCTACCGGGCCGCGAGGAAACGATATGAGTCAGCTGCACCTTTCCTCATTCCCCGTCACGACCACGCGAGGTCATCGGCCGCCTAACCGCAGCGACACCCTCGCGCCAGGGTCGCGCGGCCGGCGGGAAGCGCCGTTGGTACCGGCCCGGAGCGCGGACAGACGGGCGCCGCCTCTGAACCTGTTCACCACACCGAATGTCCGCGGGGAACCCGGTGCTAAAACACTCGCAGACGACCTAATTCAGGCTCAGCGTTTGGTAAGTAGCAGAGCAGCTACCTCGCTCCAAACTTTTGTCGGCCGATAGATCCTACGGTGGGGGGAGGGGGGCATCCTGTCGCTCTCCCCGCTCGGTCGGGCGCTCTCTCCGGACTGCGACCGCAGCCCCGGTACGGGGACCTCCGGCCCTCACCTTGTCCTCTCACCCCACCCCGACCAGCCGCACTGGCCAAGGCGTCTGGCGGCGGGCAGGTGGGAGGCGGGAGTTCGGGCCCGGAGGCTGTCTAATGAGGCAATGAAGCCCTCAGAACTGCTTCGGTACCCTGAGTCCAAGCACCCTGCTCTTAAAGACAAAGCCGTCGACTTTTTTCAGCGGTAAAAACGTGAGCAAGCGGGACAGAAACAAGTGCTGAGAGCCACTAAATTGTGGAATAGACTGGACATAAGGAACCCCCCCCCTTCGAGTATCGCTGTATTCCGATCGTGTTTAAAACCCCCCCCCCCACCCCCGTCGGCCGGTCCGCGATGCTGTACAGCAGGTGTACTGTACCTCCTCACTGACGGTAGCAATGGGAACATTGGGTGGTGTCCAATGTCCTGGGTGGTGGGGGACATTAATGATGGATACCAACTTTTTGAGACATTGCTACTTGAAGAAGTCCTGAGTGCCTGGGAAGTTGGTACCCATGTTGGAGCTGACTGAGTTTACAACTTTCTGCAGCTTATTTCAGTTCTGTGCAGTACACCCCTCACCCTCCATTCCAGACGTGATACAGCCAGTTAGATTGCCATCCACAGTTCAGTTTCCTGAACAAGGCTACAAACACGACCCTGAACCCAAAACGTTGGCAAGCAACTTTATCCTCCAAAGATGTCCTTGACCTGCTGACTTCTCCCAGTGTGCTATTTGTTGTTTCAATGACTTGGCCTCCACTGCCCTCAGTGGCAATAAGTTCCTCAGATTCACCACTCCAGTTGAATAAATTCCTTGTCATCTTATTCCTAAAGGGACATCCCTTTACTCTGATACTGTGCCCTCGGCTCCCAGACGCTCCCATTATTGGAAACATCCTCTCTACGTCCACTGTATCCAGGCTTTTCAGTACCCTGTAAATTTCAATGAGATCCTCTCATCCTTTTAAACTCCATTGAGTAGAGGCCCAGAGATATCAAATACTCCTTACGTGGTCAGAAGGATAGAGTGTAGAGGAATCTGCAAGGAGAAACATCAGGCACTAAGTAGTTTAGTAAGTTAGTGTTTCTAGCCTGCTTCTCAAATTTCCATTTGCACATCAGGAACTTGGGTGTGTTGTGGATAAGTGTGGAGGCCAGTCAGAGGCTACAGTGGGACATCCAAGACTGGGCTGAGAAGTGGCAGATGGAGTGAGGTGGTTCATTTTGGTAGGTCAAATATGATGACAGAATATAACATTAATGGTAACTCTTGGCAGTGTGGAGGATCAGAGGGATCTTGGGGTCCAAGCTGCTGCACAGGTTGACCTGTGGTTAAGAAAGCATATGGTGCATTGGCCTTCATCAACTGTGGAATTGAGCTATAGAGCTGAGAGGTAATGTTACAGCTATATAGGACCTTGGTCAGACCCCACTTGGAGTACTGTGCTCAGTTCTGGTCACTTCACTATAGGAAGGATGTGGAAACTATAGAAAGGGTGCGGAGGAGATTTACAAGGATGTTGCCTGGATTGGGAATAGGTTGAGTGAACTTGGCCTTTTCTCCTTGGAGCGACAGAGGATGAGAGGTGACATGATAAAGGTGTATGAGATGATGAGAGGCATTGATCGTATGGATAGTCAGAGGCTTTTTCCCAAGACTGAAATGGCTAACATGAGAGGGCACAGTTTTAAGGTGCTTGAAAGTAGGTACAGAGGTGATGCCAAGGGTAAGTTTTTTACACAGAGAGTGCTGAGTGCATGCAATGGGCTGCCGGCAACAGTGGTGGAGGCAGATATGACAGGATCTTTTAAGAGTCATGGATGGGTACATGGAGCTTAGAAAAATAGAGGGCTATGGGTAACCCTAGGTAATTTCTAAAGTAAGTACATGTTTGGCCCAACACTGTGGGCCAAAGAGCCTGTATTGTGCTGTAGGTTTTCTATGTTTCTATGAAATATTACTGAGAATTTCTGGTCTTGCAAACTGTACCAGGGTCATCACTCACAGCTCGAGCTTCCTGTGAAGCAGAACGGGCCCACGTGATGGTAAAAGGTCGCAGACAAATTTTAAACCTCCCCTTATGACATCTGCTATCTCTGATTGACAGAATAGAAGGAAGAAATTAACATTGTCCTGAAGATCCATTAGTTACAATGTGGTATTTAAAATGCTGATTGGAAATCTGCAGGAAGTACCTTTCTGGTGAGCGTTAAACTAATCTGTGATATCTCTGTTTTCTGACACACAATCATCTCTGGCTGAAGAAATTCCTCCTCATCTCAATCCTAAAAGGACATTCCTTTATTCCAAGGCTGTGTCATTTGATCCCAGACTGTCCTGTTAATGGAAAAATCCTCTCCAGTTCAACTTTACCGAAAACTAATTGAAGATAAAACTGAAATACTTTTGATTGGTCCCAAGGCCAAAAGAGAGAAACTTCTTGAAAAACTTGTGAACGTCTCCTTATAAAATCAATAGAAGCCTGGGTGTTATCTTCGAATTTTAAATCCCACATAAATAAAGTGACCAGAGTATCATTTCTACATCTAAGAAATATTGCAAAAGTACACCACTCCTGTCATGTAATGATACTGAAAAAATAACTCCTGCATTTATATCTTGAACCAGCAGGAATAACTTCACTCAACCCATCACTGAACTGTTCTCACAACCTATGGACTCACTTTCAAAGACTCTTCATCTCACATTCTCCATATTTATTGCTCTTTTTCCTACTCTTTTTGTATTTGCACAGTTTGTTGTCTTTTGCACACTGGTTGTATGTCCTGTTGGGTGTGGTCTCATTGATTCTATTATAGTTGTTGGATTTCCTGAGTATGCCTGCAAGAAAACAAATCTCCAGGTTGTATACAGTGACATATGTGTCCTTTGATAATAAATTTACTTTGAGCTTTGAATAGACTAGATTATTGCAATGCATTATCTACTGGTGTTCCAAAGCAATCTATTGACAAACTTCAACTCATTCAGAACGCCATTGATACACTTTTAACTAAAACTAGGGTGAGGGAGCATATCACTCCCATCCTAACTACTCTGCATTGGCTTCCTGCTATCTTTCAAAATAAATTTTAAAGACCTGCTGAAGGGTCTTGGCCCAAAACATCGACTGTACTCTTTTTTCATAGATGCTGCCTGGCCTGCTGAGTACCTCCAGCATTTTGTGTGTGTTGTTTAGATTTCCAGCATCTGCAGATTTTCTTGTGTTTTTAAAGCTCTCAATGTTCTGGAAGTATATTGCTTCCATTTTATAATCCTGCTTGAGCACTCGGGCATTTTTCCATCAGTCACTTAAATTTAAACAATCTTCCTCAGAAGAAAATTGGCAGGTCAGCTTTTTTAACTATGCTCCTAAACTATGGGACTCAATATCTAAAACTACAAGGGATGAAGACTCAGTTGACACTCTTAACCACCAGCTTAAAGCCTATTTATGTATTTTGCTTTGCATTTTGTCTTTTACTTTTATGTTTGCACTTTATCCAATTGTAAAGCACTTTGGTCGCGATTGTTTGTGTGAAAGTGCTCTCTAAATAAGTTGTTGTTATTATTATGACTCCTATTCTAGCTAGGCCTTTCAGAGATTCTCCCCCACCACCATCCTTCTGAATTCTGTCAAGCACAGGCCCAGACACTCCAAAAGTTCCTCGTCGGACAAAGCAGTAGGCATGCAGGAATCTGGCAAGAGAGACGTTAGGCACAAATTCTTGTTTCTTGTCTGCTTCACAAAAAATCAGCTGAATTCTCAAGAACTCATGGTGAAATATAACAGAGAGTTGTGTTTTACCTCTGTGTTTCAACCCCTACCTTTTGCAATCAATCAGGACCCGGAAATGTACAGGTTGTCACTGCAGCCTCAGTGTCTCTATCGCTCCTGAATAAAATAGCTCTGTGTTTGCAGGCCAGGAGTAATGGGCAGTATCATTTCCCATAACTGGACCTGCATTACTATTAGCATTCAAATCATATCACAGGTTATTGCGTGAGTAACTTGGGTATTAATGATCAAGCTATACAAGAGAAAAAATTATCACTAGGCAAACCTGCTAATGAATTTGGCTAATGGAGCTGTTAGAAGCAGGAGTGGGATATTTTTAAAACATTATTCACTGAACGGAGATGGGAGTAGACTCTCACATGGTGGATTGGATAGTGGACTACTTGACAGATAGACCTCAGTATGTGCGGTTGGGAGACTGTAGGTCTGACACGGTGGTCAGCAGCACAGGAGCGCCACAGGGAACCGTACTCTCTCCGGTCCTGTTCACCCTGTACACATCTGACTTCCAATATAACTCAGAGTCCTGCCATGTGCAGAAGTTTGCTGATGACACGGCCATAGTGGGGTGTGTCAGGAATGGACAGGAGGAGGAGTATAGGAAACTGATACAGGACTTTGTGATATGGTGCAACTCAAACTACCTGCGTCTCAATGTCACCAAGACCAAGGAGATGGTGGTGGACTTTAGGAGATCTAGGCCTCATATGGAGCCAGTGATCATTAATGGAGAATGTGTGGAGCAGGTTAAGACCTACAAGTATCTGGGAGTACAGTTGGACGAGAAGCTAGACTGGACTGCCAACACAGATGCCTTGTGCAGGAAGGCACAGAGTCGACTGTACTTCCTTAGAAGGTTGGCGTCATTCAATGTCTGCAGTGAGATGCTGAAGATGTTCTATATGTCAGTTGTTGAGAGCGCCCTCTTCT
Source organism: Hemitrygon akajei (assembly GCF_048418815.1). Taxonomy (NCBI): domain Eukaryota; kingdom Metazoa; phylum Chordata; class Chondrichthyes; order Myliobatiformes; family Dasyatidae; genus Hemitrygon; species Hemitrygon akajei. Next base: position 171,751,128 of record NC_133130.1, on the reverse strand, counting down.
TTGTGGTGGCGTGTTGGGGAGGAAGCATTAAGAAGAAGGATGCCTCACGTCTTAATAAGCTGGTAAGGAAGGCGGGCTCTGTCATGGGCAAAGTACTGGAGGGTTTAACATCGGTAGCTGAGCGAAGGGCGCTGAGGAGGCTACGGTCAATTATGGAAAACCCTGAACATCCTCTACATAGCACCATCCAGAGACAGAGAAGCAGTTTCAGCGACAGGTTACTGTCGATGCAATGCTCCTCAGACAGGATGAAGAGGTCAATACTCCCCAATGCCATTAGGCTTTACAATTCAACTGCCAGGACTTAAGAACTTTTTTTAAAGCTATTATTAATGCTTTTTGAGTTAGTGATTTAGATGCATATCATATTATTACTGAGTTAAGTATTGTATGTAATGAGTTTTTGCTACAACAAGTCTATGGGACATTGGAAAAAATGTTGAATTTCCCCATGGGGATGAATAAAGTATCTATCTATCTATCTATCTATCTAATGGTAAACTTTTTGGAAGAAGTTAGATCTGGCCCATTCTTTGGTGGTGAATAATTTTTAATGTTGATTCGGAAAGCTGACTTTTCTTCTGAAAGATGAGGACAGTCCCTCCCAATCTTAGACCATAAGATATAGGAACAGTAATAGGCCATTCAGCCCATCGAGTCTGTTTGCCATTCAGTCATGGCTGTTTTAATATCCGTCTCAACCCCATTCTCTTGCCTTTTCCCCATAACCTTTCTCACCATTACTATTCATGAATCTATCAACCTCGACTTTAAATATACCCAATGACCTGACCTTCACAGCCGTCTGTGGCAGTGAATTCCACAGATTCACCACCGTCTGGCTCAAGAATTTCCTCCTTATCTCTGTTCTTCTATTCTGAGGCTGTGCCCTCTGGTCTAGACTCCTCCACTATTGGAAACGTCCTCTGTACATCTACCTAGGCCAGGGGTTTCCAACCTGGGCTACACAGACCCCTTGCTTAATGGTATTGGTCCAAGGCATAAAGCAGGTTGGGAACCCCTGCCCTAGCCCTTTCTTGGTGATATTCATTTTGGAATATGAGTAAATAAGTACATAGGAACTAGGAGCAGAAGTTGGCCATCTGGACTGTTGAGCCTTCTCTGCCATTCAATGAGATTGTGGCTCATCTAGCTGTGAACTCAGCTCTACCTACATGATTTTCTCCAGAACGCTTAATTCTTTGCTATGGAAATAAGAAAATTCTTGACAAGGCACTGGAGAGGCCATGCATAAATATCTATACTCTGACTACAGGTGCATCTCCAGATGAGATTCCATCTGCCACTTCTCTGACTGCCCACATGACTGTCCAAAGTTTCCCTTTTCACTGCCAATTTTTTTACATCAGCACATCTTTATCAGGCCCCCTGCGGTTCACTCTGAATTGCCAGCAAGAAGCTGGGGGTTGAGTTCAAAGCCTTATGGTATACCATAGTAACAGCTTTCCAGGCACAGAAATGCTCCTTTTGCCATTCTTGGACCAACTCTGGTCCTTCTTCAGCAACAAAACTCTACAGACCATCTCTTGCATTACTGTGGACGTGTCTCTGACTGTGGGTTTTTCTTTGCAATAATAGAACACAGAACAGTGCAGGCTCTTTGGCCCATAATGTTGTGTTAACCTTTTAACCTACTCCAAGACCAATCTAATCCTTCCTCCTTCCTACACTGCTCTCCATTTTTCTATAAATTATATGCCTATCTAAGGGTTTCTTAAATGTCCGTAATGTATCTGTCTCTACCATCACCCCTGGCGGAGCATTAATGTTTTGCACCTTTTTTATTTCTCTTCTCTTCTCGTATGATATATTTTATGTTCTGTGTGTAGTCTGAATCTGCGTGTCTGTTGTCACCATGTTTTCCATTGTACCTGAATGTCACCATACTCAATAACCTGGATGTGACTCTGCTTCCTGACACTAAGCCAGTTTGAGATTCCATTCACCACTTTCCCTTAGATCCTGTAGGTTTTACTTGTTTGACTGGCAGACTGTGTAGGACACTATCAAAAGCCTCACTGAATCTATGTAGATTACATCAAACATACCACCCTCATCCACCCTCCGTGTTAGTTCCAATTAAACAGACACAGTCTTCTCAGAGAGAAAAAAATCATCCTGACTACCTTCAAAATCCAAGTCAATTTATTATCAAATGGTTTATGTACCCATATGCTATCTTGAGAATCATTTTCTTGCAGGCTTTTACAGGAGAATGAAGAAATACAATACAATTTATGAAAATCTATACATAAATGAAGACTGACAGAAAAGCAACGTGCAAAGGAAGACAAATTGCACAAATAAAAAATAAATAAATAATACTGACAGCAAGAGTTGTAGAGGCCTTGAAAGTAAGTCCATAGGTTGTGAAAGTAGTTCAGTGTTGAGGTGAGTGAAGTTATCCACACTGGTTCAGGAGCCTGATGGTTGAAGGGTAATAACTGTTCCTGTACCTGGTGGTATTGGACCTGAGGCTCCCATACCTCCTGCCTGATGGTTGTAGCAGGAAGAGAGCATGGCCTGGATGGTGGGGGTCTCTGCCTTTACTAGAATTGATTTCCTCCCCTCCCCAGTTAAATTAACCTATCTTTATTTACTCAGTGTATTTCTTCCTCCCTTTTGAAGCAATGGTCCATTTGCAGTGCTTCAGTCCTCTGGCACCAGTCCTGGAGACAGGGAGGACTGAAAAATGATGGCAAGATATCTCAAATATGTCTGTAAAGTGGATGTATTCAATTGAGAAATCACATTGAAGCTGACAGCAACCACTACACCAGTGTTTTTTTTCCCCATTTTCTGTACAGTTCCATAGCCTGCCTGATGGTTCCCCAGCTTAAGGCAAAATCTTCTCATCTTCCCAGAGCAAAACCAAAAGCTGTTTTCCAACCTTGTACAGTACTGTAGTGTAGCAGTTAGTGCAACTGTTTTACAGTGCCAGTGATCACCAATCAATTGCTTTACAGTTGCCAGTGATCACTGATCAATTGTTTTACAGTTGCCAGTGATCACTGATCAATTGTTTTACAGTGCCAGTGATCACTGATCAATTGCTTTCCTCTCTTCTCTTCTTCCAGGTATTGTTCACCGTGGTCAGAGGTGGGGACCTGCACAAGAAAGATATTAAAGTGCCACAGGGGATGTGCCATCCCCAGTAGCACTATCTTCACCATGATGAGGTAAATCCCGGTGGCGAGGGTGATCCCAGGACAACCAGACCCACATCTTGGCTGCAGGAGGCTGCCGGGTCCTTGGTCTGTTAAGGCCTGCCTACTGCCCACCGCCAGTGCATTGCTTTTCTGTCAGGGTGTGCTTCTTTAGCCTTGTCTCAACAGACTTACCACAAGGCAGTGGGGCTATTTACCCATAGCTGGGACAGTGGTTGACGGGCACCAGGGCGTATTCACACAGTGGTGGGCCTGCACACCAGGTCTCTGGGGCCCACTGCTGCTCCGAGATCCCCTGTAGTTTAGCCTGGGACCGTAAGATACCCAGTTTCCGCGTGTGACCCCAAGCAGGCACTGCAGGAGTCTTGGTGGTGGAGAGGCTCTGTACTGGCAGGAGGAGGCTTACACACTCGGCTCCTCTTTTCACCCTCTGTTGAGAAGGCGAGCCAGCGGCAGTAGCAGCAAGCAGAGAGCACTATGCAGCATACAGCATGCAACATGCACTAACTACAGGCACTACTACACTACTGCACTAGACGCTTCACACACACCCTGTGAGCAAATACTTTCAATTGCTTTACAGTGCAGGTGATCACCGATCAATTACTTTACAGTGCCAGTGATCATAGATCAGGGTTCAATTCCCATTGCTGTCTGTAATGAGTCTGTATGTTCCTGAAGTGTGGTAACACTTGTGGGCGGCACAGCACAATCCTGATTTGATTTGACACAAAATGATGAATGTTTCAAAGTACATCTGACAAATGCAGTTGATCTTAATAGAACAAAAGGTGATAAAATCCGTCCCATCCTGTGACCACGTTGATTTCCTCCGAGTGTTCCAGTTTTCTCCCACAATCCAAAGATGTACAAGTGAATAGATTAATTAGTCACATGGGTGTGACTGAGCAGCGACAGTTCATTGGACCAGGAGGACCTGTTACCACATCGTAACTCGAAATAAGCAAACGAGTAAATAAATAGGTCATTCATTCATTCATTCATAGATAGCCAGAGAGAGAGAGTGACGGACAATTAGATTGATAAACAGCTACCTCTCAAAGCCCCCTTTAAAATTTGAGATGAAAGTAATTCAAAAAAATCTTTTCAAGCCGGAAAAAACTTGTGAAGGATTCAGATTTCCCATTCCACTTGAGCACTGTGCTGAGTAGAACACACTGCGACAAAGACGGTGAAAATGAGCCCTCTCTCATTCTGGTCTGCACTGACCCTAGGCTCCGGGGGAGCCGAGCTATGGCCACCATGGGCAGATGAGCAGTAATGCAGGTGTCACCATGCAGACTAATTGGTCTTCAGACATTTGAGGTTGTGGCAGAGGCACACTCTGGAAAGGCTGAGGAAATGCAAAGCCCAGACTGGCAATGCTCCAGCCTCCAACTCCACTAATTAGTGTTCTCATTAACTCTTCCCATTGTCTTTCCTTAATTAAATTGTCGGGGAGGTTTCCTAAAACAGCAACCATTTCCTTGTTTAGTAGTTGATCAACAAATCAGGTAAGCCTGCTCATTTGATGCTGGGTTCAAAGACTAGATCTAGGGCTGGATCTCCAATGGGGTCTCATTCACCCTGCTGGAATGTGAGCCAAGAGAGGGAGCTCGCTTTTTGAAGAGGGTCATTGTGACGTGGATGGCATTTGTCAGGATATGGAGGTGATGTGGCAGTCATTCATCTTCCCCTTACCTTGGGGCAGGGTGAGAGGGGGAATCCCTGGTCTCTTACCATTGTTCACAGGTATCAAAGTTTGAAGTAAATTTATTATCAAGGAGATGGGGAATGGTGAAGGAGTGGGGGTGTATTACTGGAAGTTTGAGAAATCAATGTTCATGCCATCAGGTTGGAGGCTACCCAAACAGAAATAAGATGTTGTTCCTCCAACCTAAGTGTGGCCTCATCACGACAGGAGGAGGCCGCGACCTTGTCAAAGACTATATACGTATATATACACTCAGGTACACCTGTATCCCTGCTCATTAGTGCAAATATCTGATCAGCCAATCGTGTGGCAGCAACGCAATGCATAAAAACGTACAGACACGATCTAGAGGTTCAGTTGTTTTTCAGACCAAACATCAGAATGGGGAAGAAATGTGATCCAAGTGACTTTGACTGTGGAATGTTTGTGCCAGGAGGAGTGGTTTGAGAATCTCAGAAACTGCTTATCCTGGGACTTTTACCCACAACAGTCTCCAGAGTTTTCAGAGAATAGTGTAAAAAAACAAAAACTATCCAGTGAGCGGTAGATCCATGGGCAAAAACACCTTGTTAATGAGAAAGGTGAGAGAATGGCCATTCTGTTTCAAGCTGACAGGAAGGTGACAGTAACTCAAATAACCACAGGTTACAACAGTGGTTTGCAGAAGAGCATCTCTGAACACACAACACATCAAACCTTGAAGTGGATGGGCTCCAGCAGCAGAAGACCATAAGCATAGTCTCAGTGGCCGTTACTTCAGAGGAGACAGAGACCATTATTTGAGAAGAAACATGGCAGCCAGTTCACACCCAGCTCGCTCCCACAAGCAGCCAAGGTGAAAACGAACAATTCGTCTGTTTCAGTGCCACTGCTGGGGAAAAGATACTGGCAAAGTTATTGATTAGACTTCCTTTCTTCAAAGCAGTGCCAAGCCACTTTATGGTTTAACGTGCTACGTCTGCTTTGTACCTGAAGCTTCAGATTGAGAGACAAGAGTGTGACTCTCTGATCCCCAAAACGCTCAAACTCTTTGTTGGGTGTTCTGTTGGCTCAGGGAGACATTTCAATGTGATTGAGGGGGAAGGTTGCACAGCCCTTTACCTTTTCCACCTATCACCTTACAGCTTTTTCATTGCACCCCTTTTCCCCACCTTCCCCCCGTCACCTGGCTTCACCTGTCACCTGCCAGCTTGTACTTATTCCCCTCCCACCCTGCCTTCTTATTCTGGCTTCTGTCCCCTTCCTTTCCAGTCCTGATGAAGGATCTTGTCCTAAAACGTCGACTATTTATTCCTATCCATAAATGCTGCCTGACCTGCTGAGTTCCTCCAGCACTTTGCATGTGGTGCTCAGAATTTCCAGCATCTGCAGAATCTCTTGTGTTTATGAATGCCCCTGGAGCCCTGATGTGGAGAGGTTAGTAGTTTGAGCCATTTGGTTACAGTGGGCAGAATTACAGAATCTTTGCCACTAATCCAGCATCAACAGCCCCCTCCCCCATTGCCCGCCAGACCGACTGACAACGGCTAGGTGCTTTATTTCACAAAGTCTTCACAGTCCTGAGACGTGTTCGACGGAGAGAGCAATTAGTCCACAATGAGACAATTAATGCCTGAGCGTGTCTCCCTTCCCTTCTGTGTTAAAGACAGAAGTAATGTGGCCCCAGTAACCTGCTCAGCTAAAGCTATCGGTAGAATTCCTCACTGGGACCAGGGAGGTGAAAAGCTGTCACTATGCCACCTGTGTCCACTTTATATTGGTTTAGTTCATTAAACAAGGCATTTATAAGCAACTCACAAGCAGAAAACATGCCATTTATAACACTCCATGCAAACTGAGTTCTAATGGAAGTAATGTCACACTGCCTTTTGCGGTCTCGGAGGTAGCGTAGGAGGGTGGAGGGAGGGGGTGTGGAGGTTTGCTGGAAACTGACCAAAGGCTGGATTCCTCTCAAATCCTGATTGATGCCAAAAGGAACAGTTGCAGAGAGCAGGTGTCGGACGTTAGTGCTTCCTGGCTGAAGAGAGTTAAAAAGCCGGAACAACTAATAAACTGCTCGAGGAACTCGGCAGATCGAGCGGCATCTGTGGGGGAGGGAGGTGGGGTGCAAGGAATTCGGGTTGAGACGCTATATTAAGTGAGAGCAGAGAGGGAGGTGGCAGGTATAGAGAGGGTAGAGTTAGAGGGTTAAGACCCTTCCAGTTCTGGCTTCCTGAGTATAATCCCTCCTCCACAAATGAAAACACCTTAGTTTGTAACCTAACACACAAAATGCTGGAGGAACTCAGCAGATTGGGCTGCATCTGTGCAGGGAATAAACAGGAAACTTTTCAGGCTGAGACACTTCATCAGAGCTCAAAACATCGACTGTTTATCCCTTCGATAGATGCAACCTGACCTGCTGAGTTCCTCCAGCATTTCGTGTGTTGCTCTGGATTTCCAGCATCTGCAGATTCTGTTGAGTCTACACTTTATTCTGCATTCTGTTTTTGATTTGGACCACCTCGAAGCACTCTCCGTATGGATGGCATGCAAGGCAAAGGGTTTCACCGTACCTCGTGATCAACCAATTGCTGCACCCTCCTAGACCTCTTCTTCCATAGAACCTACCCCTTTGATCAAGCACCCGATGGCCCCCACACTGGGTATTTGAAAATTCACAGGGTCATGCAGAATGGACACCGGCCCTTCAGCCCAGTTTGTCCGGACTGACTGTTCCTCAGAGAGCAAGTCCCAACTGCCCATGTTTGTCCAATAGGCCTCTACACTCCTCCTGGTCATGGACTGATCATGAGGCTTTTAAACATCATTAACGTGTCTGCTTCAACCACTATTTCTAGCAGCTCATTCCAGATTTCTGAATGGTCTGTGAACCCCTGAAAACTACCTCACAATATTTGCTCTCTATTTTGCACAATATTTTATACATACACACATACACCTAAATATATACCTATATATATTGTATATACTGTATTGCTTATGTAATATATGGTAATTTTATATATATACTGCTGCCATAAAACAACAACTTCCACAATATATGTCAGGGTGCCACGGTAACGCAGTGGTTAGCGTGATGCTATTACAGGTCAGGGTGTCAGAGTTCAGTGCCAACATCATCTGTAAGGAATTCGTATGTCCCTCCCTGTGAATGCATGGGTTTCCTTCCTCACTCTGATGTAACAGTTAGCTGGTTAATTGGTCATCGTAAATTACCCAGTGATTAGGCTAGGGTTAAATAGGAGGGTTACTGGACGGTGTGCCTCAGGACCCAGAAGGGCTTAGTCCACGCTGCACCCTAATTATTAAAAATATGATAAAGCTCGTTCTGTAATTACCTGTGGGGAGCCATTTAACAACAGGCAAGTTCATCAGAATCCACAAATTCCAGAGCCCGACCCCAGAAGCTTATCAGAGTCCCCCGTTTGTATTGTCAGCTGCACAGACTCTCTTGTTACTGTTCTAAACTCCTCTGACATGACAGAACCCGAACAAAATGCGCGTGTCATCTCTCGTTGACTTTTTCCAGCTCTCTCATTTGATTAGACAAACAGGCCTTGAGCTGCTGAATGAAAAATAATGCACCCATTTATTCAATCTTTCTTACTAGTCACAATAGATTTTATGGTACAAGTCAGTTCACTCCCACTGGTACTATAAGCTTATAGGATTAATACAGCCAAACATTCTCAGCTTCATTCTGTGCTGTAATGGGATTGCACAGTGTACCCTGAATAAAACTAGGAATGGTCACCTGTGATTGGTACCAGTTCACACGTATTACCTACACTCATTTTGCCTTTTTATTCCTAATGAATTTCCCAGAGGTCTCGGGGAGTGAGATGGAACGTGGTACATTGTTCAGACTGGCTTCTAGGCCGTACGCATTTACAGGGTGACTGTAATCAATTGACACTGCGGTTCCAGTGTAACAGGGCACTAAGTGGAAGAGTCAGGCCACGTCCTCCCTACACAGCCTGCCATGAGAAGTCTGTCTGGTCATGGACAGGGAGTCCGCTGGCACAACTCTCAGCAGGAATCCTGCATCAGTCATAAGAACAAAATTAGGACATTCAGCCCATCGAATCTGCTCCGTCATTCAATCACAGCTGTGTTTTTTCTTCAGCTTCATTCTCCAGCTGCCTCCCACAAATGCTGTGCAGGCCGTCATTGGGTATAGTTAAAATGGAGGTTTATAGGCTCTTGATTATTAAGGGTGTCAAAGGTTACAGGAAGAAGGCAGGAGAATGGGGTTGAGAGGGATAATAAATCAGCCATGACTGTATGGCAGAGCAGACATGATGGAAAAATGGCCTATTTCTGTTCCCAAATCTTAATGGCTTATGGTCTTGTAAACCTTAACTCCCTTACCAATCAAGAACCTTTCAGTCTCTGTCCTAAGTATACCAGAAGACCATAAGATACAGGAGCAGAATTAGGCCATTTGGCCCATTGAATCTGTTCCACCATTTCATCATGGCTGATGCAATTTTCCTCTCAGCCCCAGTCTCCCACCTTCTCCCCATATCCCTTCATGCCCTGACCAGTCAAAAATCTGTCAACCTCTGCCTTAAATATGCATAAAGACTTAGCCTCCACAACTGCCTGTGGTAAAGAATTCCACAGATTTACCACTCTCTAGCTAAAGAAATTCCTCTTCACCATTCTAAAAGGACACCCCTCTATTCTGAGACTGTGTCCCCTGGTCTTAGACTCTCCCACCATAAGAAACATCCTCTCCACATCCACTCTATCAAGGCCTTTCACCATTTAATATGTTTCAATGAGGTCACCCCTCATTCTTCTGAATTCCAGTGAATAAAGGCCCAGAGCTATCAAACGCTCTTCATATGACAAGCTATTAAATCCTGGAATCATTTTTGTGAACTTCCCTTGAACCCTCTCAAATTTCAGCACATCCTTTCTAAGATAAGGGACCCAAAACTGTTCACAATACTCCAAGTGAGGCCTCACCAGTGCTTTATAAGGTCTCATCCCTGCTTTTATATTCTAGTCCTCTTGAAATGAGTGCTAGCATTACATTTGCCTTCCTAACCCCAGGCTCAACGTGAAATTAACCTTTCGGGAATCCTGCACAAGAACTCCCAAGTCACTTTGCACCTCAGTTTTTGGTATTTTCTCTCCATTTTAAAAATATTTTACCCTGTTGTTGCTTATACCAAACTGCATGACCATACACTTCCCAAAACTGTATTCCATCTGCCATTTCTTTGCCCATTCTCCTAACCTGTCTGAATCATTCTGCAGCTTCTTTCTCAAAACTACCTGACCCTCCATCTATCTTCATATCATCTGCAAACTTTGCAACAAAGCCATCAATTCCATCATCCAAATCACTGACATATAACAAAAAAATAATCAGTCCCAGCACAGACCCCTGTCGAACACCACTAGTCACCGGCAGCCAGCCAGAAAAGGTTCCCTTTATTCCCACTCTCTGCCTCCTGCCAAACAGTCACTGCTTTATCCATGCTAGAATTTTTCCTGTAATTCCATGGGCTTTAGTTTGTTAAGCATCCTCATCCGTGGTGCCTTGTGAAAGACCTTCTGAAAATCCAAGTACACATCAACCAATTCTCCTTTGTCTATCCTGCTTTTTATTTCTTCAAAGAATTCCAATATGTTTGTCAGGCAAGATTTTCCCTTGAGGAAATCATGCTGACTACAGGCTGTTTTATCACGTGGCTCTAAGAACCCTGAGACTTCATCCTTAACAATCGACTCCAACATCTTCCCAGCCACTGAGGTCTGACTATCTGTCCTATAATTTCCTTTCTTCTATCTCTCTCCCTTCTTGAAGAGTGCAATGACATTTGCAATTTTCCAGCCTTTCAGAATCATTCCAGAACCTACTGATTCTTGAAAGATCATGATTAATGCCTCCCCAACCTCTTCAGCCATCACTTTCAGAACCCTGGGGTGTACACCATTTGGTCTAGGTGACCTATCCACCTTCAGACCTTTCAGTTTCCTCAAGAACCTTCTCTCTAGCTATGGTAGCCTTCACATACATTATAACCCTGACACCTGGATTTCTACCATACTGCTAGTGTCTTCCACAATGAAGGCTGATGCAAAATACTTATTCAGTTTGTCTGCTATTTCATTGTCCCCCATTACTACCTCTCCAGCATCATTTTCCAGCAGTCCAATATCCACACTTATCTCTCTCTTACACTTTATGCATCTGAAGAAACTTTTGGTATCCTCTTTAATATTATTGGCTAGCTTACTTTCATATTCCATCTTTACCTTTTTAATGACTTTTTTTAGTTGTCTATTGTTGGTTTTTAAAAGCTTCCCAATCCTCTAACTTCCCATTAATTTTTGCTCTATTATATGCCCTCTCTTTAGCTTTTATGTTGGCTTTGACTTCTCTTGTTAGCCACAGTTGTGTCATCTTTCCTTTAGAATACTTCTTCTTCTTTGGAATGTATATATCCTGTGCCTTTCACATTGCTTCCTGAAATTCCAGCCTTTGCTGCTCTGCCACGATTCCACGATGCCACGAATCTTTCCCCACGATTGCTGAGGGCCTGTGCGACTGAGCTGGGAGAACCACTACAGCGCATCTTCAACATGAGCCTGGAGCAGAGAAGAGTACCCAGACAGTGGAAAACATCCTGTATTGTCCCGGTACCGAAGAAACCACAACCAAAGGAGTTGAATGACTTCAGACCTGTTGCCTTGACGTCGCACGTGATGAAGACCATGGAGCGGCTGATAATACAGAATCTGAGCCCACAAACCAGGCACGCCCAGGATCCTCTTCAGTTTGCGTATAAGGAGAAGGTGGGAGTGGAGGATGCTATCACGTATTTGCTGCACAAATCACTCTCTCACCTAGATGGGGTCAGTTGTGCTGTGAGGATTACATTCCTTGACTTCTCTAGTGCCTTTAACACCATCCAGCCCAAGATCTTAAGGCACAAACTAACGGAGATGGGAGTAGACTCTCACATGGTGGATTGGATAGTGGACTACTTGACAGATAGACCTCAGTATGTGCGGTTGGGAGACTGTAGGTCTGACACGGTGGTCAGCAGCACAGGGGCGCCACAGGGAACCGTACTCTCTCCGGTCCTGTTCACCCTGTACACATCAGACTTCCAATATAACTCGGAGTCCTGCCATGTGCAGAAGTTCGCTGATGACACGGCCATAGTGGGGTGTGTCAGGAATGGACAGGAGGAGGAGTATAGGAAACTGATACAGGACTTTGTGATATGGTGCAACTCAACTACCTGCGTCTCAATATCACCAAGACCAAGGAGATGGTGGTGGACTTTAGGAGATCTAGGCCTCATATGGAGCCAGTGATCATTAATGGAGAATGTGTGGAGCAGGTTAAGACCTACAAGTATCTGGGAGTTCAGTTAGACGAGAAGCTAGACTGGACTGCCAACACAGATGCCTTGTGCAGGAAGGCACAGAGTCGACTGTACTTCCTAAGAAGGTTGGCATCATTCAATGTCTGTAGTGAGATGCTGAAGATGTTCTATAGGTCAGTTGTGGAGAGCGCCCTCTTCTTTGTGGTGGCGTGTTGGGGAGGAAGCATTAAGAAGAGGGACGCCTCACGTCTTAATAAGCTGGTAAGGAAGGCGGGCTCTGTCGTGGGCAAAGTACTGGAGAGTTTAACATCGGTAGCTGAGCGAAGGGCGCTGAGTAGGCTACGGTCAATTATGGATAACTCTGAACATCCTCTACATAGCACCATCCAGAGACAGAGAAGCAGTTTCAGCGACAGGTTACTATCGATGCAATGCTCCTCAGACAGGATGAAGAGGTCAATACTCCCCAATGCCATTAGGCTTTACAATTCTACCGCCAGGACTTAAGAACTTTTTAAAAGCTATCATTAATGCTTTTTGAGATAGTGATTTAGATGCATATCATATTTTTTACTGAGTTAAGTATTGTATGTAATTAGTTTTGCTACAACAAGTGTATGGGACATTGGAAAAAAGTTGAATTTCCCCATGGGGATGAATAAAGTATCTATCTATCTATCTATCTATCATCCCTGCCAGTGTTCTTTTCCAATCAATTCTGGTGAACTTCTCTCTCATGCCTCTGTAATTCCATTTACTCCACTGTAATACTGATACATCTGACTTTAGCTTCTCCTTCTCAAATTTCAGGATGAATTCGATCAAAATATGATCACTTGCTCCTAAGAGTTCTTTTACCTTAGCTCGCTAATCAATTCTGGTTCATTGCACAGCACCCAATCCAGAATATCTGATCCTCTAGTGAGCTCAACCATGAGCTGATCTAAAAAGCCATCTCATAGGCACTCTAGAAATTCCCTCTCCTGAATACCAGCACCAACCTGATTTTCCCAATCTACCTGCATATTGAAGTCCCCCATAACTATTGTAACATTGCCCTTTTGCCATGCATTTTCTATCTCTCGTTGTAATTTGTAGGCCACATCCTTACTACTGTTTGGGGGTCTGTATACAACTCCCAGCAGGGTCTTATTACCCTTGCAGTTCCTTAGCTCACTAGACAATGATTCAACACCTTCCGACCCTATGTCACTTCTTTCTAAGGATTTGATTTCATTTTTTACTAACAGAGCATGTCCACCCACTTTGCCTTCCTGCCTGTCCTTTGGACATTAAGCTGCCAGCTATAATTTTCTTTTAGCCATGATTCCGTGATGTCTACAAAATCACACCTGCCAATCTGCAACTGTGCTGCAAGTTCATCTACCTTTTTCTGTATACTGCAGGCATTCAAATCAACACCTTCAGTCCTGGACTCACCCTTTTCAGTTTTGTCTGCCTTTTTACACTGCAGCTCATCCTGATGACTGCAATGTTGCCCTATCATCAGCCTCTCCTCACTACGTATTGCCTGTTTGTAAACCAGCTACCTCATCTTCAGCACTATCATCCATCTTTCTTACAAAACTTCTTGCATTGAAATTTAGGCAGCTTAGGGCACAAGTCACACCATGCTCAACCTTTTGATTCCTAACTTTGTCCAAGGTCTTACCAACATCTGCCTCCGCAACCTCTCTACTAACTGTTCTGGCACTCTGGTTCCCATCCCCTGCAACTCTAGTTTAAACCCCACCGTGCAGTATTAACAAACTTTCCTGCTAGGATATGAGTCCCCCTCCAGTTCAGGTGCAAACTATCCTTTCTGTACAGGTCTCACCTTCCCTGAAAGAGAGCCCAATGATACAAAAATCTTATGCCCTTCCTCCTACACCAACTCCTTAGCCGCGTATTAAACTGCATAATCTTCCTAGTTCTGGCCTCACTAGCACATGACATGGGTTGCAATCCTGAGATCACAACCCTGGAGGTCCTGCCTTTTAACTTAGCACCTAACTCCCTGAATTCCCTATGCAGAACCTTGTCACTCGTCCTACCTACATCACTGGTACCTACATGGACTATGACCTCTGGCTGTTCACCCTCCCACTTAAGAATACTGAGGACTCAATCTGAGATATCCCAGACTCTGGCACCAGGAGGCAACATACCATTCGGGAATCTTGTTCTCGCCCACAGAAACTCCTGTCCGTTTTCCTAACGAATCTCCTATCACCACAGTGTGCCTCTTCTCCCCCTTCTCCTTCTGAGTCATTGAAACAGACCCAGTGCCAGAGATTCAACCACTGTGACTTTCCTCTATTAGGTCATCCCTCCAGGCAGTATCCAAAGTGATATGCCTGTTGTTGAGGGGAATGGCCACTGGGGTACTCTGCACTGGCTCCTTAACCCCTTTCCCCTTTCTGACTGTCACCCAGTTTTCTGTGTCCTGCACCTTGTGTGTAACTACCTCTGTATATGTCCTATCCATCACCCCTTCGGCCTCCTGACTGATCCAGAGTTCATCCAGTTCCAGCTCCAGCTCCTTAATATGATTGGTTAGAAGCTGCAGCTGGATGCACTTCTTGCAGTTGTAGTCATCAGGGACACTGAAGATATCCCTGCCTTCCCACATGCCACAAGAGGAGCATTCAACTATCCTGTTTGGCATCTCTACTGTCTTAGCTAAGCAGGTATAAAGAAGGGAAGGGATAAAAAGACTTTCTCTGACTGAAGCCTCTCTTCCCAGAAGCCTCAAAGAGCTAAAGCTTCAAGATCACCACTCTGACTCTGCCCACTCAGAAGACAGCCATTGCACTTGCCCCTGCCTCCCTTTAATTTGCTCTTGCCCCTGCCTCCCTTTAATTTGCTCTTGCTAATCAATCCCATACGCCAATTGGTCGCTGGTCAAATCTCTTTTTGCTGTTGTGACCCGCTCCTGCCTTTTGCACTCAGGTAGTGACCCTGATTGAAGTCCCTTCCTCTCAAAACTTCCAATGTCCTGATTGACCATTGGTCAGAGCCCTACCCAGTGATTTGGCCTCCACAGCCATTTGTGGCAATGAATTCCACAGATTCACCACCTTCTTGCTGAAGAAATTCCTCCACATTTCTATTTTAAAGGCTTTCAGAAGCTTTGCTCTCTGGTCCTAGTCTCCCCCGTTATTGGAAACATCCTGTCCACTTCCACTCTATCTAGGCCTTTCAGTATTCAGTCGGTTTCAATGAAATCAAAGTTAAAAGTAAATTTACTATCAAAGTACATATATATCACCATATACATTCCTGTGGTTCAATTTCTTGCAGCCATTCACAGTAAATACTAAGAAACAAAATAATAATGTCTGTTAAGAACAAGCTAGACCAAGACAATCTACAGCCATGCTGCTCAGGGATTTAGGCTATATTTTTTTTTTCTGTGTGACTATGTTTTTCTGAAATCGTAACCATACAGTATGTGCTATTTCTGCTATGTGCTTTTGCTGTGTGCTGCTGGTAATGTGATATACACTTGGCCCCAGGAAAATGCTGTTTCCTTTGGCTACATTCATGTGTGGTTGAATGATACTTGAACTTGAACTTGAAGGGTGCAGTTCTGCTTGCTTAGCTGTGGGAAAGGATGGGCGGCAGAGTTGCGTCACAGATGGCCCCACACTTTACAGTGCCAGTGATCAGTAACCGGGTGTCAGTTCCTGCCGCTCTCTGCAAGGAGTTTCTTCCTGTGACAGCGTGGGTTTCCTCCCACATTCCAAAGTGTATGGGTTAGGGGTAGGAAGCCACAGGCATGCTGTGTTGTGTTGGTGCTTGACACCAATGGTGTACTTCACTGTGTGTTTCTATGTACAGTACTGTGCACACATATATAGCTAGGGTGCCTAAGACTTCTGCATGGAACTGTAGTAATTTTATGTATTGCACTGTACTGCTGCCGTTAAAAAAAAACAAATTTCATGACATATGTGAGTGGTGATAAATATGATTCTGATATGGGTCTCTAGTGTGGACTGAGAGTAGGAAGGGGGCAGGGAGAGGGGAATCATAGTTGGGAAAAGGGAAGGGAGAGGGGAGGGAGCAGGAAGCACCAGAGAGACACCCCGTACTGATCAATAAACTAATTGTTCGGAATCAAATGACCTTGCCTGGAGTCTTGGGACTGGGAGTGTCTGTACTAACGCCACCCCACCAGCCCTGGCATTCCTCTCCCATCTGTCCCACACCCTTCCCGCGGTGCTCCACCCTCACTATTCTCAACACGATTTGCTCCTGCCAGATTTACAAACTCGCTCTCTGCTTAGGCACCCTAGTGCCTAAGAAAGACTTTTTCATGGTACTGTATGAGAACAAATAAGGCTAATCTTTAAAAATCTTTAAACTGGAAAGATGAAAGAGAAGGTTCAGGAGAATGTTACCAGCCCTGGCAATGGTTTTGGTTCATTGTATCAAAACACAGTAAAAAGCTTGCCTTGCATACTGTTCATACAGATCTAATCAGTGCACAGTGCATTCAGGTAGAACATTAACAATGCAGAATAAAGTGAAACGGTTACAGAGAAAGTGCAGTGCGGGTAGACAAAGTGCAAGATCACAGTGAGGTAGTTAGACCAGTGCAACATGCACAGATGCTGGAGAAACTCAGCAAGTCAGGCAGCACCTATAGAGGGGAATAAACAGCTGACGTTTCACCTGATACATCGACTGTTTATTCCCCTACGTAGATGCTGCCTGACTAGTTGAGTTCCTTCAGTATTTTGTGCGTTACGCTCAAGTTTTCCAGCATCTGAATATCATTCATGTTTAAGATTAGACTGGAGAGCTTGAGTTGTAAGGGGAGGTTGGATAGGTTGGGACTTTGTTTCCCTGGAGTGTAGGAGGCCGAGGGACAACCCTCATACAGGTTTATAAAATCAAAAGGGTCGCTGACTTTTCCCTTGTGTGTGGGGAACAAGACAGTGCAGGTTTAAGGTCAGAAGGGAGAGATTCCTGGATGCCCTGATTCTGTGAGCTCTTCTCCACACTGAATTCTGACCACATGGAACACCTATTTAAACCATCATCTGAACTATAGAGTTAACACCTGATGGCCATAAAATAACTTCAGCTGTAGAGCAGAAGGCGTTGTGACTGGTTGGCCTCTGTGTCTCTCTCACCTGCCTCCCTAACCCCTTCCCCCACCCGTCCGCAAGCTTGGCTGAGCCATACAGCTTGCCTGTTGCCTGACACCACTTGCCTCACACTGCTATCTCATCATGCTGCTGTCTCAGCAGGGGCCCGACACGACCTGCACTGGATATGACAGCGTGTCAGGAGTTCACTGTCATGGGCTTGACGAGAAGCCCTCCTCGCCTGAACTTTGGGAGTCTGGTGGGAGAGCCTCCGGACTCACTGCTGTCAGAGACCTCCGCCATCAGACAGAGAGGCTGCACCGTGGCCTGTGCGGGGACGGCGGAATGGAAGGAGTCGCTTCATCTTCTGCTGCCACACACTGAGCACAGACACGGCTTCGTCAGGACATGGAGAAGTTAAATCCAGCTTCTCTAACTGAAGCCAGACACACAGCATCTGAAGGGGAGGGAAGAAGGAACTGCCAGTGTTTCTGGTCAAAGCCCAGAAGGTGCAGTGGGAAGATGTCCAGTTCTCACTTTCAAGGACTCTTCATCTCATGTCCTCATTTGTCGTTCCTCTCCGCGCCTTGTGGCATCCTTGCCACGTCTTTGGCCTTTGTTTTTTACGAGGTCGAGTTGCCAGCTCGATGCTCAGCTCAGCACGGATGGAAAGAGTGCGAGGAGCCAGCCGGATTCGAACCCGGGACCACTCGCCTCGAAGTCCGGTGCAGATGCCACTACACCACCGGCCGGCTAATGCTCTCAATATTTATTTATTTATTATGACTTATGTGTTTTCTTTTTGTATTTGCACAGTTTTGGTGTCTTTTGAACACAGGCTGTCTGCTCTGTTGTTGTGGTCTTTCATTGATTCTGTTATGGTTATGAGTATGCCTGCGAGAAAATGAATCTCAGGATTGTATATCGTGACATTTATGAGGCTTGGTAATAAATTAACTTTGAACTTTGAAAGAGGAGAGGAGGACTGGTGAGACAGGCAAAGCCCTCCACACCATTGAACACATTTACAAGGAGGGCTGCCAAGAGAAAGCAGTCGGCATAACAGAATCAATGAAAGACCGCACTCACTCGGGTGTTCAAACAGTGTGCAAAAGACAGCAAACTTAAAAGTGAGTCCGCAGGTTGTGGGAACATTTCTGTGATGGAGCAAGTGAAGTTATCCCACTGGTTCAAGAGCCTGATGGTTGGGGGTTAGTAACTGTTCCTGAACATATTGTTGTGGGTCCTGAGGCTCCTGTACTTTCTTCCTGACGGCAGCAGCGAGAAGAGAGCATGACCTGGGTAGTGGGGGTCCCTGATTATGGATGCTCTTTCCTATGACAGTGGTTCATGTAGATGTGCTCAGTGGTGGGAAGGACTTTACCCGTGATGGAAGAATACGTACACAATGCTGGAAGAACTCAGCAGACCAGGCAGCATCCGTGAGAAAAGAGTAGCCAATGTTTCGGGCCAAGACCCTTCATCAGGAATGGCACAAAACGTTGGCTACTCTTTTCTCACGGATGCTGCCTGGCCTGCTGAATTCTTCCAGCGTTGTGTACGTATTCTTTGATCCACAGCATCTGCAGTTGTATTTTTGTGTTTTTACCCTTGATGGACTGGGTTGTATGCACTACTTTTTGGAGGATTTTCTATTTAAGGGCATTGGTGTTTCCACACCAGGCTACAATCCAGACAGGCAATATACTCTCCACCACACATCGATAGAAGTTTGTCAAAGATACATAGGTAGGCACTTGGATGATAGAGAAAAGAAGGGGTCTTTGGGGGGTGGGAAGGGTTGGATTGATCTTGAAGTGGGATAAAGGGTTAGCACAACATTGTGGGCCAAAAGGCCTGTACTGTGCTGTAGTGTTCTATGTTCTAAGTATGGTCTGGTGCTTTGTAGACTGAATGTGTTAACTGGATGGCCTCAACGTACAGACATAATGACACTGAGGGAAGGAAAGCTACGTGCAGTTTTGTATTTTTGTGTATATTTTTATGAATTAAGTTTATTTTTGAAATAAGAACATTTCAGGTATCATTTTCTTGTTCTAGCATCTGAAGCTTCTAGGGTTTTGATTTTGTTCATTTTTACTAAACTGTTTAACGCTTGCACAGAAATAATTTATCTTGAGCAGCACGGTGAAATCATAGACTGGCATACAGTCAATAGTCAATAATTATATCACACCACACACAAAGGGTACCTTGAAAGACTCTTTCCTCACATTGTGTTAAAAACCTGCCAGTGTTGAGGAACAAGTTGCTGATTACTGTGTTTCCCACACAGTTCTTGGCATGGTAGCTTAGTGGTTAGCACAACGCTTTACAGTAGCAGCAAGCCAGGTTCAATTCCTGTCACTGCCTGTAAGGAGTTTGTAGGTTCTCCCCGTGACCGCATGCGTTTCCTCCTGGTGCTTCAGTTTCCTCACTGGTTGCTAAGTTAATTGGATGTTGTAAATTGTCCCATGATTAGGCCAGAATTAAATCAGGAATTGCCTGGTAGCATGGCTTGAAGGACCAGAGAGGCCTATTCCGTGCTGTATCTTAATCGGTCAAATCAATAAATAAGCATTTTCCCCAAAGGAAGCAGGTCCTGTGTGCAGAGTGCACTGCCCTATCAGCCCTGGTGGATGGACTTGATAACATTGATGGAGGGAAAGCTGTTCTTCCTCAAAGTGCCTTTTTGGTTTCCCCTGTTGATTAGGTCTGTAAAGTATTGACATTTTTGTTGGAAATGAATGTCACAGATTTATGACACAGGAATCAATATCCAGCCACACAACTGAGTCTGCCTCTTGGGCCTAGTTCAGAGTGGGTGATTATCTATCTTGCTCCGTCTCCCTCTCGGAGAAACTCACCCTATTCTCCCTCTCACCTGACAACCACCGCCACATGTGTTGTGTTCACTTCATTACCACGGTAACCGAAGTAAGAAGTCTCCAAATGTGGATAAAATCAAGATTGACGACTTGGCAGACAGACAGGTGTAGTAGCCAAGGACAGAGGCAGCAGCAGATCAGGTGGAGAGCTGCTGGATCGGGATGTGTGAAGGAAGCCCGGTCAGCCAGCAGATCTGTTCCTCGATGCTTTCTGACCTACTGATGCAACGCACCCTGAAGGAAGTCAGACTGTGCATAGAAAAGACATAATGTTGGACATTTTTTGTTTAAGATTAGAGATTAGCTTTATTTGTCACATTCGAGACTTTGAAACAGTGAAATGCATCATTTTGTGTCAACGACCAACGCAGTCCGAGGATTGCGCTGGGCAGCCCGCAACTGTCGCCATGCTTCTGGTGCCGACGTAGCATGCTCACAGCTTACTAATCCTAAATCATACGTCTTTGGTATGAGGGAGGTAAACTGGAGACTGTGGAGGAAACCTAAGTGGTCACAGGGAAAACATACAAACTCCTTACAGGCAGCAGGGGGATTGAACCCTGATCGTGATTGCTGGCGCTGTGAAGAATTGTGAGAATGGCTACACCATCATGCTGCCCTTATCCAGCCTTAGAACCTATTTAAGTTCCACCAAAGCCAAAATGCTTTAAACCCAATAAACTGAAACTGTTTGGGACTAGTGATGTGGCAGGGCAGCAGGGATAAAGAAAATTTGGAGACACAAGTGACTGTAGATGCAGAAATCTAGAGAAACACGCAAACTGCTAGAGCAACTCAGTGGGTTGAGCAGCACCGGGGGGAGGGGATTGTCAACGTTTTGTGTCAATAGACTGCATCAGAACCAGATGCAATATTTCAACCTAAAACAGTGACAGTTTACAGAGCTGGCAATCACCGATCGGGGTCTGTAAAGAGTTTCTACGTTCTCTGCATGACCATGTGGGTTTTCTCTTGGTTTCCTCCACATTTAGAAGAAATACGGTTTCGGGTTAGTGTTGGTGAGTTGCATCATGCCCAGAAGCATGATGATATTTGCAGGCTGTCCCCCTGCCCCCGGAAAAATCCTCAGACTATGTTGGTTATTGACAGAAATGACATGTTTCACTGTATGTGTCAATGCATACATGATAAAATAAAGCTAATCTTCTAAATCATTTTTTTAAATTCCTTTCTTCCCACAGTTGCTGCTTGACCTGCTGAGTTCTTCCTGCAGTTTATTTGTTTTAGTAATTTGGATTTCTGTAATATCTTTCGCATACTTCCGAGGGTGCCCCAAAGCATGATTGAAATGAAGTCTCCATTTAAAACCAAACCAAACCAGATTAGTGTGTAAAACACAAAGCCAATTTCCACTAAGTAAGCTCCCCTCTGGTAAATGACCAGTTTATGTCGTGTTGTGAGGGAGGAATTGCATCTCAGGGCACCAGAGGGAGCTCTTCCTTGTAACAACTGTGTATAATCTATGCTTATGATGTCCTTGCGAATGCTGCTTATAGTATAGGAGTGGCACGGTTGTGCCTGCAATCGGAAAATTGGGGTTCCATTTCTGCCACTGTCTGTAAAGTGTGTCTATGTTCTCCTGTGGTCGTGTGGTTTCCTTCGAGTTCCTCCCACTTTCTAAGGACGTGTGAGTTAGAGCTGGTAAGCTGTGAGCGTCCCGTGTTGGTGCAGGAGGCGTGGCAACACTTGCAGGCTACCCCCAGCATGGTGTCAGACTGTGTTGGTCATTGACGCAAACAATACATTTCACTGTATATTATGATGTTTCAATGTACACACCACAAATAAAGCTAACCTTCAATGTGTCTGTGATGCTCCTGTGAATAAGTTTTCATTGCACCTGTGACAATAAACTCAACCTTTGGCTTCAGGCTCTCCTGCTCTTTACCTCCAACTTAGAGGAAAAGTCAAGGATTAACTTTATTTCCCATATGTATGAGGAATTTATTGTGACATGCAACAAAAATTCAACAATTATAAGAATAAGAATGATATAAAGTTAGATAGAGGTTAAAGTATGGATGTGGAATAAAATGCGCATTGTGAAAAGTGGTTTAAAGTGTTTGAAGTGCAGTGCAGTGACTGAGGTCATAGATAGAGGGGGTGGGGGATAACTAGAATGGCTGATCAGATTAACTGCCTGGAGGAAGAAATTTTTTAAATGGTGTGAAGTTTTTTGTTTTAATCTCAGCTGAGTTGCATCCGAAAGATAATTCAACTTCCTCCTTTGTGAAGTGATAAATCCTTGGACTAAACTGTAACAGGATGACAACAGGTTTGGTTCAGATACACAAGAACTCAGTGTGTCTTAACAGCTGATGGCTTCGATGGTACCTACAGCTGTTTAACCCTCATTGGCCAGTTGATCACAACAATCTCAAGGGGAACTTCTTCACTCAGAGGTTGGTGTGGAAGAGATAGATGCACGTTCAATGAAAACATTTAAGTTTTGATAGGTATGGAAATGGGAGGTGTTTGGAGGGACGTGGTCCAGGAACAGGTACGTCAAACTTAGGACATAGAATATTACAGCACAGTACAGGCCCTTCAGTCCACGATGTTGTGCCACCCTTTTAACCTGCTGTAAGATCAATGGAATCTTTCCCTCCCACATAACCCTGCATTCTTCTGTCATCCATGTACCTATCTAAGAGTTCCTTAAATACCCCTAATGTATTTGCTCTACCATCAACCCTGACAACATGTCCCATGCACTCACCATTCTGTGTAAAAAATCTTAGTTCTGATATCCCCCTTACTTTCCTCCAATCACCTTAAAATTATGCCCCCCCCCCCCCTCCCGGTATTAGCCATTTCCACTCTGGAAAAAAAGTCTCTGCCTATCCACTTGATCTATGCCTCTTATTATCTTGTACACCTATACCAAGTCAATGGGACTAGACAGAAGAGCAAGTTGGCATGAACTAGCTGGGCCAAAGGGCCTATTTCTGTGCTGTAGTGCTCTGTGACTCTATCTGCCATCACTAGTTGAGATATTCCAGCAAGCCCTTTTAAAGAACATCTGAGACATTTGAAAGGATTGATCTGTCCCATAATTAGCAAAGTTCTCAAATCAGTACCGAGGTTCTTCCCAGAATCACCTCTCAGCAACTAATTAACTCTGCCCTGGAGCTGGTGGACAGTTTCGGTTGCAGCAATAGCAGAATTTAAAAAGAATGCACAGTACTCTGTGGAACTGCTATCTTGAACAGCTCATTGAGGAAGAAACCCCCATGGCAGACTCCAAGAAAATATTCATGGGCTCTAAGGTCAGAATCAGGTTTAATATCACTGACATATGTCATGAAATTTGTTGTTTTGCAGCAGCAGTATTGTGCAAAACATAAAAGAAGTATAAATTACAATAAATACATATAAATTAAATTAAACAAGTAGTGCAAATAGACAGGGAAAATAGTGAGGTAGTGTTCAATGCTTCATTATCCATTTAGATATCTGATGGCAGAGGGAAAGAAGCTGTTCCTAAAGTGTTGAAAATGTCCTAGTGAAATGTCTAATTTACGTTATTAGGTGGTTGTGTTGGACAATTCAGAATGCTGGTCGTGCATGTGTGAGGGAGACAAAGGCCTATCGTTACTGTTTATTCAGGCTTTCTATTTATATATTCTTACATCAATATTCACCTCTGCAATATCCATAACCTGGCTCAGAAATTTCATAATCTTGCAAATTCAAGATCTTGTTAGCAAGCAGGAAAAAGTGCCTGTAATATGTAAAAACTACCAATAGCTGTAATTGTCAATAGTCTGCAATGCTGTAATTAATTTTTTATAAATGAGAATGTATTTCCATTAATTTTAACATCTACACATCCTCCTATAAAGTAGCATAAACTGCCAGACAGTTGAAGTTACAAATAGCGAGTAAATTCCAAGTTCAATCCTTCTGCTCGGTTGCATTCACACTTCAACAATATGGACCAATCATTTATTTGGCTGGAGTCACGAATCTCAGAGCATCTAGAATGGGTAGTTCTAGATCTACAAGATAATTTTTGTAGTGTCTTTACGTACAAAGTACAAAAGAACAGAGCAGAGTAATTAAACTATCAGAATTATTGGAGAAATAATACACTAGATTCTGGTTAATTGGGACACATTGGGACAAGTACATTTTGGCCCAATTAAGCAGCTGCTCCAATTAGCCAGATTTACATACAAATTGTTAAAAAGGTATAAAAAAGGCAAACTAAATAAGAATTTATCTACTTAAATGAAATACTGAACAAATTTGAACACTACCAATTCCTTTACAGAACTATAAAACTGTGTATTAGTTCCTAATAGTTATCAGTGGAGGAATTCATCTGCATATTGGCGCAGACAACTAGGGCAGATAGTGGACTGTCTTCATGCAACGCTTTAGATGACTGTCCTTAAGACCATAAGACATAGGAGCAGAATATGGCCATCTAGTCCATCGACTTCGCTCCACCATTCTATCATGGCTGATTTATTATCCCTCTCAAGCCCATTCTCCTGCCTTCTCTCCATAACCTTTGACACTCTGATTAATCAAGAACCCATCAACCTCCTCTTTAAATATACCCAATGACTTGGTCTGCACAACCATCTGTGGCAATGAATTCCACAGATTCACTATCATTCAGTTAAAAAAATGTTTTCTGATCTCTGTTCCAAATGGATGTCCCTCTACAGTACCATAAAACTGAAGAGTTTTGTACTATATGTAATACTTTACAGTACTATCAGTGAGCTGTTGATTGTGGTGTGCTCTCCGAACACACAGCACAATCAACAGCACACTGACGATGTCTCCTCGCATGGTGATGAAACATTTGCAAGTAAATTGCCAAGATCGGAGAACAACTCAGTTCAAATAGTGAAACCGTTTCATATTTACTCCTGGCTGTTTCTGGTACCTCCAAGCCTGCATGCTTGAAATCACAGTGAGCAAAAAGTTCTGAATTGTCTTGCTACTTAGTTAATGCTGGCAATCAGTATCAAAAATTACTGCTTTTTGAACATAAACACTTCATCTTAAAACTGTTTGCTCTAAGCATGGTTTAATGGTCATGCAAGTGCACATGATTAATGCTAGTTAACAAGATTCCTGCCCCAATTAAGCAGCATAATGTCCCAAATAAATGAAGGGAATCCTGGCTATTTTTTTGGATTAGTTTTTGTTCTTTCAGAGTTGTCCCAAATCAACAGCTGGCACGATTAACCAATGGCCCAGTTAACCGGAATCAACTGTATTTGGAATATGCGTCTTGGACCTGATATTTGTACAAGAAGCGACGACATTGGACGTAATCTTTTGAAAATC
The DNA here is from genome assembly GCF_048418815.1 of Hemitrygon akajei. NCBI lineage: Eukaryota > Metazoa > Chordata > Chondrichthyes > Myliobatiformes > Dasyatidae > Hemitrygon > Hemitrygon akajei. The sequence continues at coordinate 171,725,553 of NC_133130.1, read as the reverse complement.
CTTAAATTTTGGGGAGCTGCTGAAGGATTAGAAAACTGCCACTGTGATACCCTTATTGAAAAACTTGGAGAGAAGCAACTGGTTTCTATAGGCTAGTTGTCTTGACAACTATTTATGGGGAAAATGTGAGAAACAATTAGGTTGTGCTGTATGCAGCAATACAATACTAGGAGAGTCAAACTTTAAGTTAGAGTGGCTTCATGAAGATGTAATTATGTATGACTGTGGGTGGTGGCACACTAGTATAATGGTTTATATAATGATTTTCAGCACCAGCAATCAGGGTTCAGTCCCTGCCACTGTCTGTAAGGAGTTTGTACATTCACCCCATGACCACATGTGTTTTCTTCCAATGATCTGGTTTCCTCGCACATTCCAAAGATGTACGTGTAAGGGTTAGTGACTTGTGGGCATGGTACATTGGCACCAGAAGCATAGCGACACTTGCTGGCTGCCCCCAGCACATTTCCAAACTATGTTGGTCGTTGACACAAATGGCACATTTTACTAAATGTTCCAATGTTTCAATGTACAGTACACATGACAAATAGAGCTGAACTTTGAACATCTTTATTTAACAGCATTCTCTGAACAAATGCTGTATCAACCAGAATGGATAAAGGAGAATCCTATATGTTGCAAATAGATGTCCTGATGAAGGGTCTTGGCCGGAAATGTCGACTGTTTATTTCCCTCCGTAGATGCTGCCTGACTTGCCGAGTTCTTCTGGCATTTTGTGTGCATTCTTCTGGATTTCCAGCAACTGCAGAATCTCTTGTCAATAGATGTAATGTGTTTGGATTTGCAAAAGAAATTTTGACAGTGCCACACAAAATGTTTAATATGCATAATGCCAGAGGAACACTGCATCTGTGAAGATAAGAGGACAGAGGAAGTCTCGTCAAGACCCTTCAACTGGTCCAGATGAAAGTTCTCAACCTGAAATGTTGACTGTTCATTTCTCTGCATAGGTGCTACCCTGGCACATCGAATTTCTCAAACAATTTTTATTTTCATTTGTTTTATTGAGATACACCACAGAGTAGTTCCTTCCACCCTTTCAAGCAATGCCCTATCCCCTAATTTAATCCCAGCCTAATCACTGGACAATTTACAATGGCCAGTTAACCTACCAACCAGTACCTCTTTGGACGGTGGGAGGAAACTGGAGCACCTGGAGGAAACCTACGTTGTCACAAAGAGAACATTCAAACTCCTTACAGGCTGCAGTGGGAATTGAACCCGGGTTGCCGGTACTGTAAACTATTGTGCTAACTACTACTCTACCGTGCCACCCAAGAACATTATTTTTGGTCCAGATTCCAGCAACTGCAATCTCTCTCCTGGGTCTCCATAAACTTGTGGAAATCATTGTCTTGATGTTGTTTCCTTCATAATTCTAACATTTTCCCATGAATTGTCATCAAAGTTCAAAGTATATTTATTATCAGAGTAGGTAATGTAGGTATTTGGGTGGGCAGGGTGAAAATACATCTCTGCCAAATGAGGTGTAAGGTGCTCCTTCCCTCTGCTAGCCTGCAGGTCACCCTGGGACAGTGTGTAGCACCTGCCTAGACCCCTGATCAGGGTCCTGTGAAGTCATGGGAGCAGGAGGTGGATGGTCGTATGAGCAGATCATGCATATCACAAGTCCTGGTTATGCAACCACTGACACCAAGCAGACAATCTCTGAAGAGTATTGATAATGGCTGGGGTCACCCATTTTGTAAAGACACTGTCCAGAAGAAGGCAATGACAAATCACTCCTGTAGAAAAATTTGCCAAGAATAATCATGGTCATGGACAGACCATGATTGCCCATGTCGTACAACACAGCACAGAATGACGATGTCATACGACACAGCACATAATGATGATGATGATGTGTCACCATATACTGCTATGAAATTCATTTTCTTGCAGTCATTCACACTAGAACAAAGAAATTCGATAGAAGCAATGGAAAAATACACACAAGCAAGGACTGATGCTAAGGGGAGATCCTGTGGATGTATACAAAATTATGAGAGGCATAGATTGAGTAAATGTATGCAGGGTTTTTCCCCTCAGTTTGGGTGAGACTAGAACTAAACATTTAAGGTGAAAGGTGAAATATTTAAGTAGAGTCTAAAGGGGAACTTTTTCACTCAGAGGGTGGCGAGGGTGTGGAACGAGCTGCCAGCGGATGTGGGTTTGATTGCAACTTTCAAGAGAAGTTTGGGTAAGTACGTGGATGTGAGGATGTGGTCTGAGTGCAGGTAGATGGGATTAGGCAGGAAGACATGCCGTCATTGACACAATGAGCCAAAGGGCCTGTTTCTGTTCCCCTGTGCTCTATGACTCTATCAAGCAAACTGATCTATAGTTACCAGCTTTTTGTGTCCTGTGAGGGAATCACTTTGGCAGTTTTCCAGCTCCCTCGTAAAGGTGATGAGCTCATGAGGTAATATATTAGCATTGCATCAGTTAACTAGCAGGTCCCAGCCAGTATGGAAAAGGTGACAACCTGTAACCAATGTCTCAGTGCTGTGACCGCAGCTGTTCACAATATACTATATTAATTATTTGGAAGGAAGCAAATGTACTGTGGCTAAGTAGGTGGGAAGGCAGCTGTGATGAGACTACAAATAGATCACAGACAGATACTGGCAGGCAAAGGCCCGATGTCCACGAGTCCAGTTGGAGGCTGGAGGCCTGGAGGCGGCCTGTGCTGGGGCCGGAGGGACTGGTGTGTGCGTGTGTGTGTGTGAGAGTGGGAAGGGCCACTACACAGAATCAGAAAAGGCTGCAAAAAGTTGTAAACATAGTCAGCTCCATCATGGGCACTAGCCTCCCTGTCATCGAGGACATCATCAAAGGCGATCCCTCAAAAAGGCTGCATCCATCATTAACAACCCGGTCACCCAGGACATGCCCTCTTCTCATTGCTACCACCAGGGAGGAGCCTGAAGACACACTCTCAACGATTCAAGAACAGCTTCTTCCCCTCTGCCACCTAATTTCTCAATGGACATTGAACCCATGAACACTACCTCACTACTTATTTCATTTAATTATTATATACAGTATATTTCTTACTGTAATTTATAGTTTTTTATTATTGTGTATTGCAACACACTGCTGGTGCAAGACAACAAATTTCTGACATATGCCAATGCTATTAAAGCTGATTCTGATTCTGGGGGCAAGGGTGGGAGGCTGGGAATGAGGAAAAAGCTTAGTTGTTCTGTTGGTGTTGTTCTGCTGAACACTATGGACAACACTATGTTGACCCGAATGTACGGCAACACTTGTGGGCAGCCCCCAGAATATCCATTGATTGTGTTAGTTGTTCATGCAACCGACGTATTTCACTCTGGACCTACAGCAGATGCTGGGATTGAACTCTGAACTCCAGAGCCCCGAGCTGTAATAGCGTCACGCTAACGCTACGCTACCATGGCGCCCTATGGTGAAGAGATCATACTTTTAATGAGGGGGGAATCAGAGGTAGGTCCGTTAAACGGAGTGATGGGTGTGTGGAATGCACTGCCGGGGTGTTAATGGATCATAGATCATAGAACATAGAACCATACGGCAGAATACAGGCCCTTCAGCTCATGACGATCAAAATACTCGAATGTCAACCTAGCCCACCCCTCCCACCTATCCGTCCATTTCTCTGTCATCCATGTGTCTATCTAAGAATCTCTTAAATGTCCCGAATGTATCTGCCTCTACCACCATCTCTGGGAGGGCGTTCCACATACTTACCACTTTCAGAATAAAAAAACTATCTCTGATATCCCCCCATACTTTCCTACAGTCACCTTAAAACTATGTCCAACTCTATTAGCCACTTCTGCCCTAGAAAAAGTTTATGGCCGTCCACTCGATCTATGGTTACTACTGCTCGGGGCATCTGAGTTTGGAGTTCAGTTCTGGCACCCTCTGTAAGAAAGTTTGTATGTTCCTCTCTGTGTGTAGGTGGGTCTCCTCCAGGTGCTCCAGTTTCTTCCCACAGTCCAAAGATGTACCGGTTGGTAGGTTAGTTGGTCATTGTAAATTATCCTGTGAGTACACTAGGGTTAAATCAGTGAGTTGCTGGGAGACGTGACTCGTTGGTCTGGATGGGCTGGTTCTCACGCTGTATCTCAATAAATGAACAAATAATCTGCCAACAATTTGTTTCATGAACAGTTAACAGTTCCTGATGTTTACAGTTACTGTTCTATAGTTTTGCTAAGTATGCCCACAGAAAGAGAATCTCAGGGTTGTATGTGGTGACATGTATGTAACTCTGATAACAAAGTTTACTTTGAACTTTGATTAAAAAAAATCTGAACCTGAATCATTATTATTTCCTACAGTGGGGCACTCTAGGACCAGTGGGCACAGCCTCAGACTAGGGGGAGTCCATTTAGCACAGAGATGAGGAGGAATTTCTTTAGCCAGAGGGTGGTGAATCTGTGGAATTCATTGCCACAGACAGCTGTGAAGGCCAAGTCACTGGGTATATTTAAAGCAGAGGTTGATAGATTCTTGATCAGTCAGGGTGTCAAAGATTACGGGGGAGAAGGCAGGAGAATGGGGATGAGAGGGATAATAAATCAGCCTCACAGCAATTAGTGTAACACCACTACATTGCCAGTGACACAGCAATCCAAGAGATTCTGCAGGTGCTGGGAACCTTGAACAACAGGCACAAAGTACTGGAGCACTTTGAATAGTCCTGGAGTAATGCTAATCACTGGGCAACTTAGAGTGCAAGAGCGACAAACTGAGCCTTGCCCACTTGAAAGACATGCCCACTTGAAAGCCCGCAGGAAAAGAGAGAGTCCTCCATGGTAGGCTAGCAGGTCGGGCAGCATCTACAGAGAGAAATAAATAGTTGCCAATTCAGGTTGAGACCCTTCATCAAGACTGAAATGAAGGGAGCAGAATATAGTACCACCCAATTCCAGAGGCAGATTCCCATTCCAGAACCACTTCTCCCCTACTGCACTCACAGCCCCAGAAAATCACTGTACTGCTGCCTCAAAGCAACATGTTGTATGATATCCCTGAGTTATAAAGGAAAGATTGAATAGGTTAGGCCTTGATTCCCAGGCGTTTAGGAGATTGAGGGGACATTTGATAGAGGTATGCAAAATTATAAGGGATATAGATAGGGTAAATGCAAGCAGGCTTTTTCCACTGAGGTTGGGTGAGACTAGAACTAGAGATCATGGGTGAAGAGTGAAAGGTAAAAAGTTTAAGGGGAACAGGAGGGGGAGCTTCTTCACTCAGAGGTTGGAGCGAGTATGGAACAAGCTGCTAGAGGAGGCGTTCAACTTTTTAATATTTAAGATAAATTTGGATTAGTAAATGGATGGGAGGGATATGGAGGGCTACAGTCCTGGTGCAGGTTGATTGGACTAGGCAGATTAGTAATTATGCATGGACTAGATGGGCCAAAGAGCCTGTTTCTGTGTGATAGTGTTCTATAACTCTGACTCTACATGCCAGTGACAATATACCTGATTCTGCCTCAATGTAAAGGTGATGCCGAGCGCCAGCACAAACATAAGAAATGGAAATTCTCCACCCTTTCTCCAAACTGAATGTCACCTCCCTGAGTAAATGAGAGTCCAACGCACCGGAGCGTTTCTCGAGGAACTGACAAGGACTTCAGAAGGTCCCTCACCAGTTCAGTCGGGTAGTCAAGTGCTGGGTGGTCAGGGCACTCAGATCAGCTGACCTGGGGATAAAGGCTCCGACCCCTGTGAAAATGAGATAAAAGCGCTCTGTCAAGAGGATCCCACTCCCACTTCTTAATGAAGCCAATTTAGCTCTTATTAAGATGCAACGTTTTGAGTTAGTAATTAATTTATGCGGTATTGTTGTAAGTGAAGCAATCTGCAGTGTAGTGTCTCTTCAGTCCAAAGCACTTAACAGTTGCTTGTCAAAGCCAGTTTAAGCCGCAGCAGTTGTGGAATTTGTACGTCATGTCTTTGCTGTCACCCAACATCATCTTTTCTTGCTGGTATACTGCTGATTTGCACATAAGTGATGTATGCAATCCACCTGAGTTAGGATTTAGTTTTTTTCAGTGAGAGATGTTCATCATTCTTGATCTTGTACTGTCAGAGGCAAGTGTTTTAGTGCCTTCCGCGATTAGTTGAAATTGACAGCCCTGAAAGCATTGGATAGTGGAACGTGTGAAATTAACAGTGGGGGAAGTGAAGTGAAGTGTGGCAGTCACTTAATCTGCAATTTATCAACTTATGGCATTTCTTGTATCGTTCGTAGTTTACATTCAGAAATAATGTTCTCTGTTTCAATCCCATGTGACACCATTAGAGGTGACAGAATTTAGGAATAAGAAATGTTTTTTTATTATACTTATACCATTCTGGTAACGATATTACCAATGTGCAGTCGTACGTATTTTATATATTCTGCGAGTTTCCATTGAAATCTGTTTACATTTGATCCATCAATAACATTCAAGGATAATATTTTAGTTGTCTCCAAGATAAATGTGAAGTTAATTTTAATGTGCACTTCGTCCATCAGAGATTGCTTGTGACAATCTCAACAGGGACTGATGAATAGGGAGACCATGCTGCGTGACCCAGTCAAGGTGTTGACTTTAATTTAAGTAATGTCTCTCCACTTCTTCCAGCAGTGCTTTATATGAAGTGTAATAACAAACGCAGGGTTGCAGATCCTTCCTGCCCAGCTCAGAGGATAGTGCTTCCCCTTCTGCTTGGTAATCTGTCCCACTTTAGACAGAGAAATAAAAAAAATCTGCCTCTAGAGCAAGAGTAAAGTGTTCCTGACTTCGCAGGAAAAGGTATAGTTTTCCCTGTTTCAGCAGAAATGCAAAAGTGGTTTAATTAAAGATTTAGAAACAATTATTACCCCTCAACCATCAGGCTCTTGAACCAGAGGGGATAACTTCACTTGCCCCATCACTGAACTGTTCCCACAACCTATGGACTCACTTTCTAGGACTCTTCATCTCACATTCTTGATATTCGTTGCTTATTTATGTATTTCTATGTATATTTTTTTGTATTTTCACAGTTTGTTTTCTTTTGCACATTAGCTCATTGCCTGTCTTATTATGTGTGATCTTTTATTGATTCTATAGTGTTTCTTCGTATTTACTGTGAATGCCCACAAGAAAAGGAAACTGAGGGTTGTATATGGTGACATACAGTGTATGCACTTTGATAATAAATTTACTTTGACTTTACTTCCATTCCCAAAATAAATCAGACCATGATTTAGTAATTGTTATTTCTTTCAGGCTTTCCTTTGGCTTTTTCAAAGGTTTCAAAGGTACATTTAATGTCAAAGAAATGTATACAATATACATCCTGAAATGCTTTTTCTTCACAAACATCCATGAAAACAGAGGAGTGCCCCCAAAGAATGGATGATAGTTAAATGTTACAACCCCAAAGTTCCCTCCAGCTCCCCTCCCTCCCGCACGTAAGTGGCAACAAGCAACAATCACCCCTCTCCACCAGCAAAAAAAAGCATCAGTGCCCTCCACTGAGCACTCAAGTGTGCAGCAAAGCAACAGCAAAGACACAGACTCGCAGTACTCCAAAGACTACTCGTTCACCCGGTATTCGACATACCACTGGCTCTCTCTCTCCCTAATAAAGGAGAAAGATGTATCTCCATTTCACAGCGATTTTAGGATTCTATTGAAAGACATGTATAATTATTCATAAAGAAAATCTTATTAAAAGTTTTGAAGTGGTCTTAATTTAAAATTTACCTATATTTTTGTATTTTAATTGTAAATTTACTAAACTTCAATACTTGACCCTGTCTGTATTATCACTATTCTTCACCAAACACAGTCGCTATACACCTGAACCTATCTCATCCCACGATTGAAACCAATTTTACTTGCCTGAAGCACCATAGGTTCAAGCAAAGAGGCCTCAACAGGCAGCATGTAGCAACAAGACTACTCTGTTTTGATTTTTTTTGCTGGCTATCAACCTGGTCAGTAGTTTTATATGTCTCTGATATTCAGAGATACCTGGCAGGAGATAACTGAAACATCTGAAAAATTATTAGCAATTTTAATTAATAAAAAGACAATTAAAACACTTCCACATAATCAAACCCCATTAACTAAGACACAGGTGATTAATAGAAGTACAAACTTTATTCTTCAGTTTTTACTTTTAGTTTATTTTTACTTAGAGAGACACTGGCACCTCCAGCCCAACAAGCCACACACCCAGCAACCGACTGGTGTAATCACAGGACAATTTACAACAACTAATTAACCTATTGACTGTGGGAGGAAACCCACATGCTCATGGGTAGAGCATACAAGGTTCTTACAAAGGATGCTGGAATTGGACTCTGAACTCTGACGTTCCAAGCTGTAATAGCATCACGCAAACTGCTACGTTACCATGGTGTCCATTTCTTGACCCGTGTGCTGAGTCACACCACCACACACACTCCACCAATCCCTGTCCCAAAAAATCATCCGTTGCATTGATACTGAAGAGCACAACTCCAAGCTGGGAACCCCAGCTGAGGGGTCTCTGCCCAGAACGTCCCCTCCATAGACGCTGGCTGACCTGCTGAGTTCCTCCACCATTTTGTGTGTGTTGCTCAACTTGCATTAGAGTTTATCTTTTTAAGGCACAGAGTTTGCAATTGTGAAAATACAACTTTCCAGTTCCTCGAGTAGCCCCCCCACCGACCTTGTCCACCAACCCACCACATCTGTTTCCGTGACAACACCAGGCTGAAGTTAAAGTGGAGGGTGATTTTTGCCTTCTGTGATAAAATTGCTCATCTTGTAAATGTTCTTGACCTTGCATCTATTCTGATCCCTCTGTGGTTTAAAAAACCCCACACATGTCACCTGCATCTCCAAAGAACTTGAACATTAAAAGAATTACCTCATGGAAGTCAGTTTATAATTGATTTCTTTTTGCCGTGCCTTCTTGTATAGAATCTACAATCAGCTATTTCACCTGGGAGTAATTTATCTTTGATGCAAAGCTATTGGCTATCTGTGTCCAAAGCAAGGAGTAGGAGCTGGTAATTCAGTGAGACTTCAATCTACTGCAGATGGACTTTTCATCCTTTTGCACTTCGCTGAGGGATTGTCGTAATGCCAAGTTTGGATAATCTCCACAGCAGCCCTCATACCCCTTTCAAGATGGGTCGAAAAACACAAAATCACGCTGCATCACCGACAGCAGCACGTCCTTTCCCGATGAGCCTAATGCATTCAAAGTTCAAAGTACATTTATTATCAATATATACTATATACAGCCTTGAGATTGGCCTCCTTACAAAACAAGAAGCCCAAAAGAACCCATTTAAAAAAAAGACCGACAAACACCCAATGTGCAAAGGAAGAGAAAAAACAGACAAATCATGCAAACAATAAAAGTAAGCAAACATAAGCATTTAGAATGAAAGTGAATCCTTGGACATGAAGCCTGAAGCAGCCGCTTCTGTTCAAAACATGCATTTGATGCACACTTTGAACAGGAGGGGATTTGGATGTCACCACTCACCCCAACAGCCTCCAGTGTGTCTGAAGCCACAGTCAGCACTGCGGATGTAAGATGAAACCTCTGGAGAGTGGGTGCACGGTAACATACTGGTCAGTGTGACGCTATCACAGGAAATGGCATTTCAGTTCAGAGTTTCATTTCAATGTCTTCTATAAGAAGTGTATGCATCCTTCCCATGACCATGTGGGTTTCCTCCAGGTACTCTGGGTTCCTCCCACAGTCCAAAGACATGCCAGTTAGTGGGTTAATTGGACATTGTAAATTGTCCTGTGATTCTTAGATCGGGTTCAGCCACAGATGTTGCATTCTAGCTGTCTATGGGATATACAAGCCAGGGCAGTACAATATGGAGACCAAGCTGTCTCGCCATTTCCGTGCAGCTGATGAATCCAAAGGAACAACAGAGACCGATACAGTTTGTCATCAGCTGCATCGCAGGAGTTGCCAGACAGCATTGAGCTCAATGTAGGACTGCCTTTAGGACCCCAGCTCCTGATTTTTCCCTCAGGGTTTACTCCCGAAGCCTTCCCCATGAGTGGGTATAGATGCAAGGCAGTGGAGGTTTGAGATCTGAGCTTTCCTTCTCCTAGATGAGCTGCCAACCACAGAGGACAAGCCCCATCTGTCCGAAGCGACTGGTTTTAACGTTCCAGTTACCACTTTTGCCCCTTCTCCTGTCAGTAGAAACAGTTCCACCAGGCTTAGTAGCTAGGCCACACAAAGGCCAGGAACTGGACTTGGTTGTCAGAGGCTATTTGAGATGCATGCTATTGGGAGCATTTAATAGGTAGTGGGAGCTTGTCCACATTCCCAACCCTGGCTATAACAACCTGAATGAACTCTTTGCGATTAAGCTAATGTTAAGTTGGTGGGTTGCTGTGCAGCACAACTCGATGAGCCGGAAGAGCCTGTTCTACACTGTATTTCTAAACAAACAAATAAATAAATAAGTAAACCAGGAAACCCTTGGAGAGCAACTGGACTAGATGGTTCCCTGATTGTGTCCTTAGCATATCATCTGGTGGGGAATTTGTAGATATTTTAAATTCTTTCTACTTCAAGCTGAATTTCCTTCCTGCTTTAAGGAGACCACTGTCATCCCAATACATAAGGAAAATAAGTATATGTGCCTTAATGTCTACTGCCTGGTCTGCCTGATGGCTCTGATATTTACCATCATGAAGTGTTTTAAGATGCTGGCCTTGGCATGCATTAATTACAGCCTCCCAGACAACCCACAGACAAAGCAAGTCTATGGCAGATGCCATCTCCCTGGCTCTACACTCATCTCTGGAACATTTGAACACTTTGTTTATTGACTACAGCTCCATCTTCATTAACATAACTCCAAGAAACTTACTCCCTGTTACGCCACTGGTGTTTAGGGCAGCAATGAAAGTCCTCCACCTCTGTCTGTCCTTGGGCTCTCAGATGTAGAAGGATTCTTCACTGCTGTTTCCTTAACAGATTTGTTTTACCAGTCAGGATTGTTAGCCCTGAGCTGAACCCCCAAACCTGGAGGACCGGTGGGCTACTCTCCATCTGGCTTCCACCCTTTGACCTGCTTGACATGGGTCATTCTACTAAGAGCCAAAGCATAAAGCCCTGACTCCAGCTAACAAGGCTTTCCAGGTCATTGAGGGACACAAGCCTCCAAATCATGTCAAGGTTTTGGTCCTCTTGGAGGAATTCCAAAAAAACTGATCTCCAAGCTCCTAGACCTGGGATTCAACACCTCCATCTGTAACTGGACCCTTGATTCCCTGACTAAAAGACCGCAAACAGTAAGGATAGGTAGCAACATCTCCACCATGATTATCCTAAATGCTGGTTGATCCTCAGCTTCCTACTTTGCTCCCTGTACACTCATGACTTCTGCTCTATCTCTATCTACAAGTTTGCAGATTATAACCACCATTAGTAGGCACAATGCATCAGGGTACAAGGAGATAGAGAGCCTGATGGCATTGTGTCAGGACAAAAAACTTTTACTCAACATATCAACAAAAGAGCTGATCATTGACTTCAGGAAGCGGGGGGGGGGGGGGGGGTGTGCATCTGTTCCTGACTGCATCAACATTTATGAGGTTGAGAGGGTTGAGAGCTTTGGGTTCTTAGGATTGAACATCACCAAAAGATCACCAGTGTCTCTCCTTTCTCGAGAGGCTAAAGAAATCAGCAGGTCCCCATTGACCATCACCAATTGTTATCAACGCATTAAAATGGACTCTTTTTTTTGTTCTAATTGTAACCACTGTCCAGCTGTGATGTAGAAGGTTGCATCAGTTAAAGAGAAGCTCATATGTGTGCTGACTGGCTGTACGTCACCGTGACAAGGCAACTATAAATCATTTCCTTTGCATTGGAACTTTGAGTTGTTTCTGGAATTGATTTTTCAATTTTCTGGGATAATATCAGCTTTTCCTTTTTTTGGGGGTCGGCATTTGTTTCCTGTGCTCCGGCGGGAGGGGCAGTCTTCCTGTTCCTGACTGCTCCCCAATGCAGACGGAGGCAAACACTGCCCTGACCATCACAGGGTCTCCACTTCCTTCCGTCCAGTCCATCTTCACTGTGCATTGAGGGCCTGCCACCCTGGCCATTTCCTTTTCTCTCTTCAACCTTCTTGGAAAAGACACAGGAGATTGAAAGTCTGGACAGCCAGACTCAAGAACTGCCTCTTCCCCACCGCTATCAGACTCCTGAACCACTCACTTCTTTCTCACCTCCTCCCAATGGTGCCACCACATTCTCATACAATTAATCCTAACACTCTGACTAATTCTGTTATTGTGATACAATTATTTCAAAGTAAGTGATTTAAATTAATGGACGCTCCAGACGTTGTGCGTGCAGAGCATGTATTTACATCTCAAAGTGAGAGATCAAAGCACACACCATCCGTTGAACAGTTGGTAAGGTTCTTTTCAACATCACGGGCATCAAGTGAGAGCAGTCAAATCCACTTAAGTGGAAAACAGTTATTTCCCTTCCACCATTTGGTCCTTGAGCCAGCTGGAACGACCCTAATCACTATAGTTTAGCAATACTATGAGCACTTCAGTCACTTTGCACTGAAATGTACTTCTTTGTTTGAATTGTATTATTTCCTGTAAAAAGAGTGTATAATTTATTTTCCTTGCGAAGCTGCTCTGGTGCTGTGATGCTGCTGCAAGCAAGCTTTTCATTGCACCTGTGCACATGACAATAAACCTCAGACTTTGCAATGGGGTGGAGGTTGAATGCAAGTAAGAGTTTTCATTGCACCTGTGCACATGACAATAAACCTCAGACTTTGCAATGGGGTGGAGGTTGAATGCAAGTAAGAGTTTTCATTGCACCTGTGCAGTCGTGTACAGTACTTGCATAAATGACAACAAACTTGGCTCTGACTTTGGATTTGGTACTATGGGTAGTGAATTAACTGATCAACCAGCGAAAGAGACACAGTAGTGTAGCGACTTGTGTAACACATTACATCTTCAGCAGTTGTAATTGGGATTCAATTCCCACTGCTATCTGTGAGGAGTTTGTACGTTCTCCCTGTGACCATGTGGGTTTCCTCCGAGTGCTCCGGTTCCCTCCCACTTTCCAAAGATGTGTGGGTCGGGCACGCTATGTTGGTGCTGGTCACATGGCGACTCTTGCGGGCTGCCCCCAGCACAGCCCTCGCACTGCGTTGATCATTGTCGCAAGTGTGTTCCAACGTACGCGTGACAAATACAGCTAACCTTATCTTGTCTGTATTTGGAATGAGGTAGAAAGCCATCAGGGCACAGGAAGAGCGTACAAACTCCGCACAGACAACGCACAAGGTGGGGATTGAATGCGAGTCACTAGCTGGCAGCTGTTCTACCTGCTGCAGCTCTTTGCCTCTGGAATCAGTGTAAAGCAGATCCCTCTCAGACCCAGTGGCCATGGCCCAGCTGTCACACCGGTTAACGAGAAGCATATCAACATTTTCACAGGAAACTAGGTGATCCAAAACACCCAATTGGCCCAAATGATGCTCATTAATAATGCTATATTGAAAATGTGCTTTGCAACCATTTAATATATCCTCTCTGATGTCTGTGAATCTGTGTGGGTGTGTAGTTTCGTCCATCTTAAATGTTAATGCTTTAAATAATCATAAAAAAGCAGATAAACCAATCTTTTGAAAGCTTTCTTGGTCTGCTGATTTTTCAATGACTGATCAGTAATTGAAATGAAAATGTAATGCAAACAGACGCTGGTTAATTTGTCGTCCTGTCAACACCCTCCTTCAGATCCCTTTCAGCCTCTTCTTATGTTTGCTTGAAAATTTTCTCAATCTCCGACAGATTTTTGTCAAGTCTGGTGACTAACTTCCAAGTCCCTCCAAAGCGACTGCCAAAGTCAACAAGAATAATTTTTCCTCCGTCTCCGCCGCATCTGTTCTCAGGATGAGACTTTTCATTCCAGAACTAATGAGATGTCCTCCTTCTTCAGAGAAAGGGGCTTCCCTTCCTCCACCATCAATGCTGCTCTCACCTGCATCTCATTCATTTCATGCACATCTGCCCTCACCCTATCCTCCTGCTGCCACACCAAGGATAGGGTTCCCCTTACCTTCACTTACCACCTTACCAGCCTCTGCATTCAGCACATAATTCTCCATAACTTCCACCATCTCCAACAGGCTCCAACCACGGAGCACGTGTTTCCCTCCCTCCGACAGATTCTCCCCGTGACCACATCAGTTTTCTCTCACATTCCAACAATGTGTACTCTGCAAAAGGCTTAGCACACACAGTATGTATAGCAGGGTGCCTATGACTTCTGTACAGTACTGTAGTAATTTTCTATATTGCACTGTACTGCTGCCACAAAAAAAACACATTTCGTGACATGTGTGAGTGATGATAAACCTGATTCTGATATGGGAGTGAGAGTGAGAAGGGTGCAGGGAGAGGAGAATCATAGTTGGGAGTTGGGAAGGGAGAGGAGAGGGAGTGGGAAGTACCAGAGGGATATTCTGTAATGATCAATAAACCAATTGTTTGGAATCAAATGACCTTGCCTGCACTTGCGCCACTCCCCCGCCCCAGCAGTCCTTCTCTGCCACTTGGCATATACCCCACCCACGGCACCCCACCTCGCCATTCCCAACAGCCCTTGCTCCTGCCAGATTTGCAAAGTCACTCTCTGCTTCATGTTGACAAACACAGTACTGTGCAAAAGTCTTAGGCACCCTAGTTATATATACGTGCCTAAGACTTTTGCACTGACCTGTTTGGGTTTAGCTTTAGTGAGTTATGGACATGCTCTTTTGGTGTTGGAAGCATGGTGACAGTTGTAGGCTGGCCCCAGCACATCCTACCTGATTCAATCTGATGCAAACAGACTTCATGGTATGTTCCAATGCACATGTGACAAATAAAGCTAATCTTTAATCTTTAAAAGTTGCCTGCAACTTCTCGGCCCAGGGCTGAATATCTTCTAGGCTTTGTTGGACACAAGTGTGGACTGTTCCATCTGTCGCAAATAGACATCAACATTGTCCAGCTTCTCCCTCTTTGAGCCTCATGATAGAAAGTCAATCTTCGATGGTACACATGAAGGTGGACCCAGAAGTCTAAACCACCTTAGGCGTCAAATCTCTGCCCACAGTCTACTCCAATACAGACTCAAAGTAACAGTAATAATTACACCTACACGCTGAGATGTTCACTGGTTCAGGAACACTCATTCTGCTCCTGAACCAGCATGGACAACTTCACTCATCTCAATACTGAACTGATCACAACCTATGGACTCTTCAACTCATGTTCTCAGTATTATTTATTTATATTTGTAGAGTTTACTACAAGGCCCTACAAGGGGTAGTAATATGAAACATACTCTTGACATCACAATCTATCTCATAATGACTTTGCACCTTCTTGTCTACCTGAACTGCACTTTCTCTGCAGCTGTTACACATTAGAATATAAAAGCAAGGATGTAATGTTGAGGCTTTATGAAACACTGGTGAGGCCTCACTTGGAGTATTATGAGCAGTTTTGGGCCCCTTATCTTAGAAAGGATGCGCTGAAACTGGAGAGGGTTCTGGGTCCCTTATGTGTTGACAGTGGAGAGGATTCCATGGAGGCTCACAAAAATTATTCCAGGATTGAAAGGCTTGTCATATCAGGAGTGTTTGGTGGCTCTGGGCCTCTACTCAGTGGAATTCAGAAGAGTGAGGAAGACCTCATTGAAACCCATCGAATGTTGAAAGGCCTCGATAGAGTGGATGTGGAGAGGATGTTCGTGTGGTAGGGGAGTCTAGGACCAGAGGACACTGCTTCAGAATAGAGGGATTTCCATTGAGAATGGAGAAAAGTAGAAACATAGAAAACCTACAGCACAATACAGCCCCTTTGGCCCACAAAGCTATGCTGAACATGTCCTTACCTTAGAACTACCTAGATTTACCCATAGCCCTCTATTTTTCAAAGCTCCATGTATCTATCCAGGAATCTCTTAAAAGACCTATCGTTTCCACCTCCACTATCACCGCTGGTGGCCCATTCCACACACTCACCACACTCTGTGTAAAAAACTTACCCCTGATATCTCCTCTGTACCTACTTCCAATCACCTTAAAACTGGGCCCTCTCATGCTAGCCATTTCAGTCCTGGGAAAAAGGCCTTTGACTATCCACATGATCAATGCCTCTCATCATCTTATACACCTCTATCAGGTCACCTCTCATCCTCCGTCGCTCCAAGGAGAAAAGACCGAGTTCACTCAACATATTCTCATAAGGTATGCTCTCTGATCCAGGCAACATCCTTGTAAATCTCCTTTCTATGGTTTCCATGTCCTTCCTGTAGTAAGGCGAGCAGAACTGAGCACAGTACTCCAAGTGGGGTCTGACCAGGATCCTATATAGCTGCAACATTACCTCTCAGCTCTTAAACTCTATTCCACGATTGATGAAGGCCAATGCACTGTATGCCTTCTTAACCACAGAGTCAACCTGCGCAGCTGCTTTGAGTGTCCTATGACTCGGACCCCAAGATCCCTCTGATCCTCCACACTGCCAAGAGTCTTGCCATTAATACTATATTCTGCCATCATATTTGACCTACCAAAATGAACCACCTCACACTTAACTGGGTTGAACTCCATCTGCCACTTCTCATCCCAGTTTTGCATCCTATCAATGTCCCACTGTAACCTCTGACAGCCCTCCACACACCTCCAACCTTTGTGTCAAGCCTGTGACATCTTTGTGACATCTCCTCTATACCTACAAAGTACTTCCAAGCACCTTAAAACAATGCCCTTTCATGTTAGCCATTTCAGCCCTGGGAAAAAGCCTCTGACTATCGACATTATCAATGTCTCTCATCATCTTGTACACCTCTATCAGGTCACCTCTCATCCTCTGTCGCTCGGTATGAGATGAGGATGAATTTCTTTAGCCAGAGAGTGGTGAATCTGTGGAATTCGTTGCCACAGGCAGCTGTGAACACCAAGTTTTTATGTATATTTAAGGAAGAGGTTGATAGATTCTTAATTGGCCAGAGCACAAAGGAATATGGGGAGAAGGCAGGAGACTGGGGATGAGAGGGAAAATTGGATCAGCCATGATGAAATGGTGGAGCAGACACGATGGGTCAAATGGCCTGATTCTGCTCCTATGTGTCATGTTCTCATTACTCACATTGATATTACTTTGTTCTACCTCAATGCACTGTGTAACGATCTGAACTGTATGAAAAGTGTGCATGACAAGTTCTTCACAGTATCTCGGTACATGTGACAACCATAAACTAATTCCAATTAATTTGTAAGTTCTGAATGTGAGAATTAGATCATAAGAATTTTGATATTATGATCTAATCTGAATAATGCTGAATGTTACGGGCTTGCTATGTTGGCACTGGAATGTGTGGTTACACTTGCAGGCTGCCCCCAGCACTTCCTGTTGGTTGTTAACACAAACTACACATTTCACTAAATGTTTCAATGTACATGTGATAAATAAATGAATCTGAATCTCTCTCCATTGATGCATCTGATCCTGCCCATCCATCCAGTGTACACAGTACATCAGCATTCATATTACAGATTTCTAGCATCTATTGTAATGTTAGTTAGTCCACTGTTTGGCTACCGGGTTCCTGACTTAACTTCACTCCTTTAATAGCATCTTTGTATTTCTGTGTTGTCCTGGTATCACAGAAGGGTGATAGTGAGAAGGCTTATACTACCAAATAAAATTAATCACTGTTAAAGTTCATCTGCCCTATGACAGCCCACATCTTTCCCAAGCCTACAATTATCTTCACGGTTTGCTGCAGTTCTAATAAAAAGCAAAGTACTCCATCCAAAGCCTGAAATAGTGAGGAGAACCAGTTCTGGAATTCAGCAATAACAGGCTCAGGGGATAGACTAAGGCTAGTGAAAAATACCAACCCAAGAAAATAAAGGGGGAGGGCAGAAAGAACTTAACTCAAATTCAAAATTCATCCTCTGCACCAAGTTTTTCTAATTTTCTTTTAACTCAAAGGTACACCAGAGGATACTGCCTCAGAGTGGAGGGACATCCATTTAGAACAGAGGCAAGGAGCAATTTCTTTAGCTGGAGAGTGATGAATTGGTGGAATTTGCCGTGGAGGCCAGGTCATTGGGTATATTTAAGGCAGAGGCTGATAAATTCTTGGTTGGTGGGGGCATGAAAGGATACGTTGGGAAGGCAGGAGATTGGGGCTGAGAGGAAAAATGAATCAGCCGTGATGAAATGGTGGAGCAGACACAATGGGCCAAATGGCCTAATTCTGCTCCAATATCTTCTGGTATCTCTCTCTATGTGAAGAACCTTCACCTATATTTTTTTTACTTTGGATGAAGGGGTACAATTAAATCACAGAAAGCACTGTTTCTTTGGTACATACCACTAACATTGCAAATGAAGTCATCATTTCACCCTTCACAAGAATGTGCACCAGCGTTGTAACAGAGACAAATCAAATGCCATTTGTCCAGACACGTGTGGTGGGCTTGGGATCAAAGGAGGTAGTTGAAGGAATGACACACCACCAGGATCAGGAACAGCTATTTTCCTCAAATCATCAGGGCACAACCCTAACCCTACCTCAGCAATGGAAAACTGTAGACCACCTCTTGCACTACTGTAGGCATGTGTTATTTACTCTAAAATCTCATTTTGCATGGACTTCTTTTCTTTACAGTCTTGTACAACTCAGATAACTTGTTCTGAGTGTGAATACAAAGAGATTCTGCAGATGTTGGAAATCCAGAGCAACACACACAAAATGCTGAACAAACAGACCCAAGGGTCTCAGCCCAAACTGTCGACGGTTTATTCTCTTTCATAGATACTGCCAGACCTGCCAGTTCCTCCAGTATTTTAGTTATTTTTGGTTAGAGATACAACACAGTAACAGGCACTTCTAGCCCAATGAGTCTGCTCCACCCAATTAACCTACTAAGTCATACGACTTTTACTGGAGGAAACCCCTATGGTCACAGGATGTGGGGAACATACAAGCTCCTTACAGACAGTGGTGGGAATTGAACCCGGATCACTGGATCTGTAAAGCGTTATGCTCACCACTACGCCACAGTGCTGTCCAAATCTACATGCCTATGATGACGTTGTAAGCTTCTTTTCTGTTGTACCTGTACTTGTGGTCATGGGTGCCAGTGTGGAGATACGTCTCTACCAAAGGAGGTGTAAGGTGCTCCTTCCCTGCACTGGTCTGCAGGTGTAGCACCCGCTTAGCCTCACCCCACCACCGGTCAGGGTCACGTGAAGCCTTGGGATCAGGTGGTGGATGGTTGTATGAGCAGCTGGTGCATATCACAAGTCCTGGTTATGTGACCACCGACACCAGGTAGACAATCTCTGAAGAGTATTGATAATGGCTGGGAGTCACCCGTCCTGTAAAGACACTGCCCAGTGGAAGGCAATGACAAACCACTTCTGTAGAAAATTTTAACAAGAACAATGATGATCATGATTACATACATCAAATAACATGGAACACAAAGAACAAACAAACTTGTATTCAAGTGAAGTTTATTGCCACATGTACAAGTTCACTCAAAGGCATTAATACCCTCTACTGCACTGTAACCAAATGTGACCCTCACCTTATCCAGTGGCCCCTATTAAAGTCAGTGAGAGATAATGAAGGGCAGGATCCTTGCCAAATTAGTTTCTCCTCATTAACCTACAATCTGACTTCACTCTTCTTAAATATTACAGATTTATCAGCTCTCATTTAAAAAGAATTTATATGAACATAAACAGGACACAGTGGTGTATTTGACCTTTAAATGAAGCTGTGACTACATTCCATGAGTAAAACCATTCACAGACCAACTGATAGACCATGGAATTGCATAAACATCTGACAGTCCAACCATCCCAACCAGCCAACCCTCCGACTGTCCCAATCCTCCGACCTCCTCCAACCAAACCACAGTTTATAGTAGTGATATTGCTGCATGATAAAACTTGAACACTAAAAGTTTGATGAATATACCTCTCAAGTGCGAGCAGGGCATCAATCATTGCTTCACTTGGAAGGAAGTTTGGATCACCTGAATGCGGGGAAGGGATAAAAGTGTTCCCTCTCCTGTAGGGGAAAGTCCTGTGAGAAGGGAGTGATTTGTTGATAGGGGATAATGGACCAGGGAGTTGTGAAAAGAATAGTTCTTTAAGAATTGGGGGGGGGGGGGGGGGTGGAAAGCAGAGAGTGATTAGAAACAGTTGTACGGGACATAAAGTCCTGGAGATACTTGAGGGAGTCAGGCAGCACCTGTGGAGTGAGAAGTTAACATTTCATGTTGGCAACTTGATATACCCACTGCAAGAATGTGAATTTAAGTTGGGGAGAATCAAACTGAGATGCTTCCAGAAGAATGAAGTGCTTTGAACACAGAATACTTCCAACCTTGCCAGTTTATGTTTCACATTTCCAAAATCCTGTTCCCAAAGTAGAAAGATTGCGCATGAGAGGATTCAAAGATTCAAAGTACATTTATTATCAAAGTATGTAAACAGAGTACAACTCTGAGACTCAGCCACGAATCAAAGAAGCAAATTAATCTCTGGGTACCCATTCAAGAAAACATCAGACACCCAATGAGTAAGAAAAAGGTCATGCCTTTAAGGCTAGCGTAGCTGTACAGGTGTACCTAATAAAGAGACCTCCGAGTGTTTTTATAGGAGGCTGCAAGGAAAAAAATAGTTTCAACATGTCCCCTTTCTCCATCTCCTTGGGTGAAGGTAGCATTTGGCACTGGCCTTCATCAGACAGGGCAACGATAAGGGTGTAGCTGTGTTAGGTTGTAGTGGTACAAGGTGTTGGTGTGGTCACATTTGTGTTATTATGTAGAATAACACAAGTAAAATACTGGAGGAACTCAAGCCAGGCAGCACCTACGGAGAGGAATAATGAGCCGACGTTTCGGGCTGAGACCCTTCACCCTCTTCACAGATGCTGCCTGACCCGTGTTCCTTCACCATTTTGTGTGTGCTGCTCTACATTTTCAGCGTCTGCAGAATCTCTTGTGTTTATAGACACTGCATCCCTTTTATATTCTGATAGGGGTGAGTGGGTCAGAGCCCATACGTCAAACCTGCCTGGTTTTTATATAAAAGAAATGCAGCTGCCCTGGTGATTATCGGCTGCTTTTAGAGGGGAGAGTGTGCACAATCAATACTTTAATATTTCATGGCTGGAAGAGACGATGTGAGTTGGTGGTCCAACAATCCTCACTGAAGGGTCACAGTACTCCCCTTCTCATTAATCTGCACGGATATTGACAACAGCTCCATATCGTGGTAACAATTAACGATTGCAAAGATAAATGGCATTCTGACACTCCCCAACCCCTCCCTAAGTGAACAATCTAAATATTCCGAACCAAAACAGCAGACTGGAGACAGCGGTGCTTCAAGTTAAACTCGAACCTCAAAGTTCAAAGTAAATTTATTATCCAAGTACATACATGTAACTATACGCTACCCAGAGATTCATTTTCTTGCAGGCATTCACAGTAGGACAAGAAATACAAAATAATCAGTGAAAAAGTACGTGCAAAGACTGACAAACAATGTGTAAAAGACAACCTTGCGACCACTTAACCTATTTTCAAACTCAAAATCAATTTGAAGTTCAAAGTAAACTTTTTATCGAAGTACATATATGCCACCATATACAACATTGAGATGCATTTTCATGCAGGCATTTGCAGGAACATGAATAAATACAATAGAAGTTATGAAAAACTATACATAAACAAAGTTCAAAGTAAATTTATTATCAAACTACATATATGTTATCATATATAACCCTGAGACTCATTTTCTTGCGAACATCCTCAATAAATCTATACAGTGGTAACCATAACAGAATCAATGAAAGGCCACTTGGGTGCTAAACCAATGTGCAAAAGACAACAAACAGAACAAAGGCTGACAAGCAAAAAATGACAAATTGTGCAAATAATAACAAAAACTAAATAAATAATACTGTGAACGTGAGCTGCAGAGTCCTTGAAAGTGAGTTTGCAGGTTGTGGAGTCAGCTTAGTGTTGAGGTGAGTGTAAAGTAACCACACTGGTTCAGGAGCCTAATGGTTGCAGGGAAACAACTGTGACTGAACCTGGTGATGTTGGACCTAAGGCTGCTGTATCTCCTGCCCAATGGTAGCAGTGAGAAGAGAGCACAGCCTGAATGATGGAAGTTGCTTTTTGCCTCCAATCTGTTTTGGACTGCTCACTAACACATTAATACTTGATCTGTTGTGACACACAGTGACAGCAACAAGTAGGCTATTAATATTTACTCCCCTTTTAAACACTAAGTGGAACCACAGTCCATGTACTAAATGATGAACAGAATGGAGTTCTGGGGCTGTAGGGTCTGTTCCTATGTTGTACTATTGTCCAGAACAGTGAAGCTAGTTCAATGAAAAGAAACCGGATTTGCCTAGATTGATTGGCAGGGAGGTTTGCTAAGGCTATTGGGGAGAATTGATGGGGAGTGGGAACCAAACTGAAGAGATGGAGGAAGTGGCGGTAGGCTCACAAATCGAGAAAGCTTGGAGACAGTGTGAGAGGGAGGACAGGCGGGTGATAGAGAAGGGATGCGCTCAGACCAATGGTTTGAGATGTGTCTATTTTAATGCAAGGAGTATCATGAACAAAGTGGATGAGGTGAGAACATGGATCAGTACTTGGAGCGATGATGTTGTGGCCATTACGGAGACATGGATGGCTCAGGGGCAGGAATGGCTACTAGAGTGCCAGGCTTTAGATGTTTCAGAAAGGATAGGAAGGGAGGCAAAAGAGGTGGGGGCATGGCACTGTTGATCTGAGATAGTGTCATATCAGATAGTATCTGAGGTAGGAATTGTTTACTGAGTCTCTGTGGGTGAAAATTAGAAACAGGAAGGGGTCAATAACTCTACTGGGTGATTTTTATAGACCACCCAATAGTAACAGGGGCATTGAGTAGCGGATAGGGAGACAGATTCTGGAACAGTGCAATAATAACAGGGTTGTTCTGATGGGAGATTTTAATTTCTCCAATATTGTTTGGCATCTCCATAGACCAAGGAGTTTAGATGGGGTGAAATTTGTTAGATGTGTTCAGGAAGGTTTCCTTTCACAATATGTAGAAAAGCCTACAAGAGGAGAGGCTGTACTTGATCTGGTATTGGGAAATGAACCTGGTCAGGTGTCAGGTCTCTCGGTGGGAGAGCATTTTGGAGATAGTGATCATAATTCTATCTCCTTTACTATAGCATTGGAGAGGGATAGGAACAGAGAAGTTAGGGGTGCATTTAATTGGAGAAAGGGGAAATATGAAGCTATCAGGCAGGATCTTGGAAGCAGAAATTGGGAACAGATGTTCTCAGGGAAATGTATGGCAGAAATGTGGCAAATGTTCTGGGGATATTTACATGGCGTTCTGCATAGATACATTCCAATGAGACAGGGAAAAGATGGTAGGGTACAGGAACCATGGGGTACAAAGGCTGTTGGAAATCTAGTCAAGACGTAAGGAAAAGCTTGCAAAAGGTTCAGAAAACTAGGTAATGATAGAGAGCTAGAAAATTATAAGGCTAGCAGGAAGGAGCTTTAAGAATTAAGTTAGGAGAGCTAGAAGAGGCCATGAGAGGGCCTTGGCGAGCAAGATCAAGGAAAACCCCAAGGCATTCTACAAGTATGTGAAGAGCAAGAGGATAAGATGTGAGAGAATAGGACAAATCAAGTGTGACAGTGGAAAAGTGTGTATGGAACCAGAGTAGCTAGCAGAGGTATATAATGAATACTTTGTTTCAGTATTCACTATGGAAAAGGTCCTTGGCAATTGTAGGGATGACTTACAGTGGACTGAAAAGCTTGAGCATATAGATGTTAAGAAAGAAGATGTGCTGGAGCTTTTGAAAAGCATCAAGTTGGATATATCACCGGGACCAGATGAGATATACCCCAGACTACTGTGGGAGGCATGTGAGGAGATTGCTGAGCCCCTGGCAATGATCTTTGCATCACCAATGAGGACATGCGAGGTTTCAGATGATTGGAGGGTTGCAGATGTTGTTCCCTTATTCAAAAAAGGGAGTAGAGATAGCCCAGGAAATTATAGACCAGTGAGTCTTACTTCAGTGGTTGGGAAGTTGATAGAGAAGATCCTGAGAGGCAGGATTTATGAACATTTGGAGAGGCATAATATGATTAGGAATAGTCAGCATGGCTTTGTCAAAGCCTTACAAGTCTGATTGAATTTTTTGAGGATGTGACTAACACATTGATGAAGGTAGAGTAGTAGATGTAGTGTATATGGATTTCAGCAAGGCATTTGATAAGGTACCCCATGCAAGGCTTATTGAGAAAGTAAGGAGGCATGGGATCCAAGGGGACCTTGCTTTGTGGATCCAGAACTGGCTTGCCCACAGAAGGCAAAGAGTGGTTGTAGACAGATCATATTCTGCATGGAGGCCAGTGACCAGTGGTGTGTCTCAGGGATCTGTTCTGGAACCCTTACTCTTCGCGATTTTTATAAATGACCTGGATGAGGAAGTGGAGGGATGGGTTAGTAAATTTGCTGATGACACAAAGGTTGGAGGTGTTGTGGATAGTGTGGAGGGCTGTCAGAGGTTACAGCGGGACATTGATAGGATGCAAAACTGGGCTGAGTAGTGGCAGATGGCATTCAATCCAGATAAGTGTGAGGTGGTTCATTTTGGTAGGTCAACTATGATGGCAGGATATAGTATTAATGGTAAGACTCTTGGCAGTGTGGAGGATCAGAAGGATCTTGGGGTCCGAGTCCATAGAACACTCAAAGCTGCTGCGCAGGTTGAATGTGTGGTTAAGAAGGCATAAGGTTCATTGGCCTTCATCCACCGTGTGATTGAGTTCAATAGCTGAGAGGTAATGTTACAGCTATATAGGACCTTGGTCAGACCCCTCTTGGAGTATTGTGCTCAGTTCTGGTCACCTCACTACAGGAAGGATGTGGAAGCCATAGAAAGGGTGCAGAGGAGATTTACAAGGATGTTGCCTGGATTGGGGAGCATGCCTTATGAGAATAGGTTGAGTGAACTTGGCCTTTTCTCCTTGGAGCGACTGAAGATGAGAGGTGATCTGACAGAGGTGTATAAGATGATGAGAGGCATTGATCATGTGGATAGTCTGAGGCTTTTGCCCAGGGCTGAAATGGCTAACATGAGAGGGCACAGTTTTAAGGTGCTTGGAGGTAGGTACAGAGGAGAAGTCAGGGTTAAGTTTTTTTATGCAGAGAATGGTGAGTGCGTGGAATAGGCTGCCGGTGATGGTGGTGGAGGCGGATACAATAGGGTCTTTTAAGAGACTCCTGGATAGGTACATGGAGCTTAGAAAAATAGAGGGCTATGGGTAACCCTAGGTAATTTCTAAAGTAAGTACATGTTCGGCACAGCATTGTGGGCCGAAGGGCCTGTATTGTGCTGTAGATTTTCTACATTTCTATATTTCTGTGCACTGCCAACCATGGGGCATGATTGTTAACTACCACATATAAAAAAAATGACCGCAGAGGTTACTGAGTAACAACCTCAACATTAAAAGAAATTTAATTTGGATTCGGTTATATATCTGGTGGGAACCTCAGTCTAGCTCCACCTGCTGGATTTACAACAGACCTGCAGCAAAACCTCACAGCAGCCTGCAGCTTCTGTGTGGAACAGATTAATGTGGTATCATACAAGCTTTTGCAGAATATGAGCATTTCCCAAGTATTATTGTATTTCTAAATCTGAACTTCTACCACAGAGGACAAAGGGAGCATGCACTGGACATGCTGCCAATCTAGATTTTTTGCCCCATCCTACTATCTTTGCCATTCTGTTGTCTTGTGCTAGGTTTGCTGTAGTTAATACCATACATACTGTTACACATTCTCTACAACCATAACTTAATTCTGCATTCTCTTATTGTTCCTCTCAATTCAAATATTCAAAGAAAGATCTATTATGTATATTATACCATATAGATTCGAGACTGTTTAGTATTTCCAGTACTCAAGTGTGGAGGAGAAAGAAATAATTATTACTCTGTATCTGATTCAACATGTAAAAAAACACAATAAGATAAGAACACAATAATAAAAAAGCAGAATAAATATAAATACATATGATAAGATTAAATGCCTAAAGAAGAAACTCTGCAGATGCTGGAAATCCAGAGCAACACACACAAAATGCTGGAGGAACTCAGCAGGTCAGGCAGCATCTATGGAAATGAATAAACAGTCAATGTTTCGGGCTATGACCCCTTTTCAGGACTTGTATATAGATTGATTATAAGGTAGTGTTCATACCTAGGCACAACCTGGAGATTCATTTCCTTGCAGGCATTCACAGGAATATAAAGACATACAATAGAATTTACAAAAAAACTGAACATGAAGCAAGACTGACAAACAACAGTGTGCAAAAGATGACAAATTGCACAAATAACAAAAATAATGCTGAGAACACGAGTTGTAAAGAGTCCTCAAAAGTGAGTCTGTAGATTGTAGAATCAGTTTAAAGATGTGGTGAGTGAAATGATCCACACTGGCTGAGTCACTATGGGGGGGGGGGAGGTGTTACTGCACAGGATCGAAGTAAGCTGTAGGAAGTTGTGAAATCAGTCAGCTCCGTCATGGGCACTAGCCTCTGTAATATTCAAGACATCTTCAAGGAGCAGTGCCTCAGAAAGGCAGTGTCCATTATTAAGGACCCCTACCACCTAGGACACGCCCTGTTCTCATTGCTACCATCAGGAAGGAGGTACAGAAGCCTGAAGACACACACTCAATGATTCAGGAACAGTTTCTTCCCCTCTAACTTCTAATTTCTAAATGGACATTGAACCCATGAATACTACCACACTTTTTTTATTTCTGGTTTTGCACTACAGTATCTATTTTAACTATTATATATATAGATATATATATATAGAGAGAGAGAGAGAGTACATTTTTAAATGTAATTCAGTTTTCTATATTTATCATGTATTGCATTGTTTTGCAGCCAAAAAGTTAACAAATTTCACGACATATGCTGGTGATATTAAACCTGATTCTGATTCCAGTTCTGGTTCAGGAGCTTCAATGCACTGATAATCTGTATAGACAGTATGTAAAACAAAATTGTTCACTGTATCTCGGTAAATGTGTCAATAGTAAACCAATTTACTGCTGACTTAATGTAAGCAAGGAGTTTTATTGTACCATGGCGTATACAGTGATAAACCTATCTGGATCTGAATCTGAATCAAGTGCAAATTCCTCAGTTACTCCCGGCTTAGAAACACATCGTCAGTTCTTAACTGTGGGTCTAAACACAAACGCCCTGCACAACAGCATGAATAAAGCACCTGCACTATCCTGTCTGCAGGGGCTCAACACCATCTTTGTGTGTAAGTGGGGATGGATAATCAAGTTTGGCCTTGCTAGTAACTCCTACGTCCCATAAATGAGTAAAAAAAAATCAATGGATGTCAATGGTGCTTAGTGTAGTAGCGGTAATTAGCTGCCATAATAACCCGGGCTCTTAAAATTAAATAGATGACCTACGAGCAGCACTTGCTCACTCACCTGTCTCAGTTGGATGAATTTGTCCAGATGTTAATGCTGCAATAGCAAGAGAGGATGGGGCATGCTGACATCTGCTCAAATGACACCTTCTGACAACTGATCAGAGAGCAGCAAGAAATCTGAAAATAGCAAGAGGATTTCACTAAAGTATTTCATGCAATTTTCATCGTAGACAAACAGGAAAAGTTGTAAGATTCACTGGAACTGACACGCTTCCTCGTAAGTCATTGAGTGATGAATCACATTTTTTAACCTACGCATTTTTGAAGGGTCTTGGCCCCAACACATTGACTGTTTATTCTTCTCTATCAATGCCTCCTGACCTGCTGAGTTCCTCCAGAATTTTGTGTATGTTACTCTGGATTTCCAGCATCTGCTAAATCTCTTGTGTTTACATTTTTTTCAAGCTGAACCCTTTACTGGGTCAGGAGAAAGTTTTTGGATTAATCTGCTGTGATAGACGTGTGTTTTACTTCCCAGGGCCACTCACACATGCTGCAGTATTTACAAAGGACAGAGTTTGGAACCAGTTAATGCCTGTAAATCAAAGTGGAAATTAAAACACAAAAAGCAGCATTGTTGACCCAAACATTGACAGTTTTTCCTCTTTTCACAGATCCAGCCTGATCTGTCAAGTTTTTCCGGCATTTTGCTTTGTGATGATTTGTTTTTCCTTAATTTTATTTTATTTAGAGGTAACAGGTCCTACTGGCCTAGTGGGTCCATTAACCATCAAGTGGCCAATTAGCCTATCTTTGGACTGTGAGGGAAATCCAGAGCACCCAGAGGAAAACCCATGCGGTCACGGGGAGGAGGCACAAACTTCTTACAGACAGTAGCAGCAGTTGAATCTGGGTTGCTGGCGCTGTAGTAGTGTTATGCTAACAGCCACCGTTTTGCCCTAGGTAAGAAGAAAGGTAAAAATAGATGGAACTAACAGACTGAACCTTTCTTATCTTCACACACGAAGTGTGAAGGCGTTGCCCCAACCCCCCAGTGCACATGTAATTTTACATCAGGCCAGGGGCTCTGTTGACAGAATCTCACACACCGAGACACAACTCACACCTCAGGTGACGGAGTAAGGGTTCTGATCATTTACAAAGATATCCCCTTACTTTTGTTTCTTTATTACCTGGCATTGCAAATCATAGGTAGAGTGGAGCAAATGTGACTGAAGCACTTGTACACAGAGAGCAGAATCATCTGTTTGTACACTCGGTGGCCACTGCATTAGACACCTCCCATACCTAATAAAGTGACCTCTGAGTGTATGTTTGTAGTCTTTAGAGGCTGTAGCCCATCCACTTCAATGTTTGATGTGTTGTGCATTCAGAGATGCTCTTCTGCAAACCACTGTTGTAACGTGTGGTTGCCTTCCTGTCAGCTAGAACCTGTCTGACCATTCTCCTCTGACCTCCCTTGTCCACAGACTGCTGCTTACTGGATTTTTTAATGTTTTTCACACCCTTCTCTATAAACTCTCCAGGGACTGGTCTGGGAGAAAATCCCAGGAGATCCGCAGTTTCTGAGATACTCAAACCACCCCATCTAGCACCAACAATTCTTCCATGGTCAAAGTCACTTAGATCACATTTCTTCCCCATTCTGATGTTTGGTATGAACAGCAACTGAACCTCTTGACAATGTCTGCATGCTTTTATGCATTGAGTTGTTGCTACATGATTAGCTGATCAGATATTTGCATTAATGAGGTACCTAATAAAGTGGCCACTGTGATCACCACAGTTCCTATTTTTAAAAAAAAGCAATTTGTAAATTCTTCAGCCATCTCATGCATTTTAAAGACAAACATGCAGCTACTGACCAGAATTTACATGTGACATGGTTCAAAAGTGACAGCTTGAAGGCCCCTCCATCGCTTGTTGCTTTGCAAACGTGTTCGTGCACATTACTGTCTCCCATCAAGACTAATAATGAGCTGATCTGATTAGACATCCACTGGCATATAAAAATTCTGTATCTGCTGCTGTGTGTTTAATTGCTTTCCATTTATTCTCCCTCTTTGGTCCCGGCTTGCAGGCTATACTTTACAACTTGCCTCTCCATAACTCTTAATTTTATGCAATTTTCTGACCAGCACTGATTATTCATGAAGGAATGTAAGCGAACGTCTGTTTTTCAAAGTCTGCCCCTTGAAGTGAAATGCTTGGCTCCTGGGTGGTGACCCGGCCAAGAAGTGATTAAACTCAACCACCCGAGGCAGACAAATCTGAGCTCCCGGCTGCAAACCTTTGACTCTTTACTTGGGAGATGAGCACTCCATTTCTTGCTCCAAGAAATCTCACTTACACAGGCGTCAGCATCACTTCAACTGTTGGACAGGTTTACTCGAGCCAGTTGCAGAAGGAAAGAAATGAACTGAAGTGGAGGTGGCGGGGTTCAGCGATCAGCAGTGTACAGAAACGACTGCGATTTCCCAGTTCTCAAAATATGCTTAAAGATTAGCTTGATTTGTCATCGAAACAAGCAGTGAAATGTGTTATTTGTATCGACCACCAACACAATCAGAGGACGGCTGGGGGCAGCCTTTGCTTCTGGCATCAATAACAGCCAAATAGCCTAATTCTGCTCCGATGTCCTATGGTCTCATAGCATGCCCTCAACTTACTAACCCTACTCGTACATCTTTGAATACGGGAGAAACTGGAGCACATGGAGGAAACCCATGCAGTCACAAGGAGAATATACAATCTCCTTACAGGCAACAATGGATCTGAACCCTGATTGTTGGAAAGCATTACGTTAACACCATTTTATCTCTCACCTACACTAAACTTCAGCGCAGAAATTCAGACAAAATTTAGCCTCATCTAGAAATACTGAGCTCCATATATACCAGCCACACTCTGGGTTACACATAGGAGCTGTTGTCCAAAAGAATTAAAAATATATATTGCTTGTTGCAGAAATCTTTATAATCAACGTTTTAAAAAATAAGTGCAGATGGAAGTTTTAAAAAATTTGTGCAACATATGAAGCATTTTACCACCTAAAGGGGAAACATTTATACAATATAATGCTTCTGTTGGGTTTCAGGGTGGAGATACATCTCTACCAAAGGAGGTGTAAGGTGTTCCTTCCCTCTGCTTGAGCAAGGTGTAGCACCCGCTTCGCCCCTGGATCAGGGTCATGTAAAGCCACGGGAGAGGGTAAGCAACCCCTGGCACCAGGCAGAATTGGTATTGGATGGGGTCACCAGTTTGTAAAGACACTGCCTAGAACATATATGTCAAACTCAAGGCCCGCGGGCCAAATCCGGCCCGCGGTGGAATTATCTTTGGCCCGCGAGATAATATCTAATTACTATTAAAGCTGGCCCCAGTAATCGAAGCGCCTATGGCGTATGATATGGCTAATGCTGAGTTTATTCAGGTACCAGGTTTTCAGGGTTTTTAGTGTTTATTCGGCAGTCTTCTTCATAAGAAACGGAATTTGTAAAGTGAAACACTTTGTAGTTATAGCAGAGACTGAGACACATGAGAGCAGGCTGAAAAAACGGAGGCAACGAAAGCTGCGTTCACACGCGTCCGACTGATCCGGCCCGCATGAAGCTGCATTTTGCTCAATCCAGCCCGTGACCTAAAATGAGTTTGACACCCCTGGCCTAGAAGAAGGCAATGGCAAACCACTTCTGTAGAAAAAATTGCCAAGAACAATCATTTTAAAATATTTCTTGTAATTTATATTAATTTATGTATTGCAATGTACTGCTGCCACAAAACAAAAAAAGTCATGGCATATGTCAGTGATAATAAACCTGATTCTGATTGTCGACTTGCACTACATTTTCACTTTATTCTGCATTGTTATTGTTTTACCTTGTTCTGCCTCAGTGCACGGTGTAATGATCTGATCTGTTTGAACAGTGTGCAAGGCAAGCTTTGCACTGTTTCTCGGTACGTGACAAAAAATTTCCTAAATTAAAGGTGCACATTGCCACAAGTGAACGTGTGCGGGAATGAGGTGGGAGATGGTAGAATCGTAGGCAGATAGTATTTGATGTTTGGTGGGGTTTTAGTTGGCCAAAGGGGCTGTTTCTACAT
Source organism: Hemitrygon akajei (assembly GCF_048418815.1). Classification (NCBI taxonomy): domain Eukaryota; kingdom Metazoa; phylum Chordata; class Chondrichthyes; order Myliobatiformes; family Dasyatidae; genus Hemitrygon; species Hemitrygon akajei. The sequence continues at coordinate 171,693,834 of NC_133130.1, read as the reverse complement.
CATGTGGCTACAGCTACCTGATTTAACTTGCTGAGGCACTCGGCTTTGCCTATGTGTAGCTTGGACTCCATTTGCGTACCTACCAATACCAGCCACCAACTCAATAGCTGAAGCCTGTACCTGCCTCGTTCAGTTCTCCCACCTCCTGTCTTCCTCTGCAATAAATTTAATAACCCCACTTCAGTCCATTATTGCTAATCCTTTGGTCTTCAGTTTCCTGACCTCCCAATCCAGCTTCTTTTAGCAATCCTTCTGACCAAAACTCTCTATAACCCACATCATTGCTGTGAGGCGACTAGGGGAGTGCTTTACAGCGCCAGCAACTGGAGTTCAGCTTTGTTGCTGTCTGTAAGGAGTTTGTACATTCTATCCCAAACTGAGGCCCTGGTGAGCTTCAGGGGAACTGGGGACCCTTGTTTATATGGGGTTCCTCCGATTTCCTCCTATAATCTCATCAAGACGTAGGCATGCTACATTGGTGCTGAAAGCATGCTGGCACTTGTGGGCGGCCCTAGCACAGCTGGGACTGTGTTGGTCATTGTCACAAACCACTCTTTACACGTTATCCTTCAATTTACATGCCACAAAGAAAGCTACTCTTCATCTTTCATTTCTTTTCCCCATTGATCCAGAATTCAGTTGTGCCTTAATTGCCCCTGTGGACGCTTAGTGTGCAAATTCAGGTTGTAGCTAAGGATCCTAAATTCTGGTTTCCTTAACAACACGAATTAAAATCCATAATGAGACGGAGAGTCTAATAAAGTTGTATGCTGCATGCACATACTAGGCGTAGGAGTGTTCTCCTCCCCCTCTCAATCTCACCTTATCTGCTTTGCTTTCTGCCTCATGTTTATCTGACCTGGCCTGAAGTGGATCTTTGTGGTTCGCCAAATGTTTACATTAAGAGGGTAGTGTAACCCTGTGCCATTCACAAAATTACTTCAAGCATATCAACAAAACCACAGGAAGCCCATCCATCTCTCCAACCTGTACACATGAATATCCAGCTGCATAAAGATTTTTTGTTTAATGTTTGTCTGAAACAATCAGACTGCATGCTCAGGAAAGCGAGAAAATGCTTGGAAAAGGTCCAGTTTGGCAGACCTTGTTTCATGAAAGCAGCAAAGAAACCGAGTTAGTCAGTAAAGTGAACTCCGTGAGCGACCATAGTATTAGTGAGCAAGCCAAAGCTGCCATCTCGTGGTGATGGTGCTGCTCTGCAATTGTATTCCAGGAAAGCAGCATCAAAATATTCAAAAAACTTTAAACTTGGATTCAGAATAAAGTTTTTCCGTGGCAACGTGAGCAAGGCATTTCAGTAAAATCATGCTTAAATTTGTCAACATGTATGCATATGATGACATATACTCAATGGGCACTATTTTTTTTCGGTATGCCAGCTCATTAATCTAATCAGCCAATCACGTGGCAGCAACCCATGCAAAAAAGCATGCAGACATGGTCAAGAGGTTCAATTGTTCAGACCAAACATCAGAATGAGAAAGAAACGCGCTTCAAGTGACTTTGACTGTGAAATGATTATTGGTGCCTCTGGGCATGGCTTGTGTATCTCAGAAACTGCTGATCCTTTCAGAGGTTCATGCACAACAGTCTCTAGAGCAGTGGTTCCCAGCCTTTTTTTGGCCATGCCCCACCTAATCACCTCTAAAATCCTGATGCCCCCTGTGGTGATATATAATTCTTATTATTCAAAAAGTGAACTCCTATTCACCTGGAGGAAGCCTAAAAGACCATTAACTTGGTTTAAACAAGCTTCCAAAGAACATGGCATTCATGAAAGAGAAAAATAAAAGAACCAAAGGACTGTTAAAGTTCTGAGGAAGAAATTACTAAGAAATTGTAAAAAAAAAGAACGTTAAGTGGTATTAAAATAATAATAATAATAATAAATAAATAAAACAATGCCGATTCGTTTCTACAGCATATAAAGACAGATACACCATTTAAAAGAGATGACGCAATGTACACACCTTCACACCACCAAGAACTGAAGGCTACTGCAAAAAGCAGCATTGGCGCGACCTCGTACGAGTTTCTTACGCGTTTGGACTTGTTCATTCGTTCCTTCCTACATCAGTCAATTCATTAATTTAATTATGAAAGCCATTTGATGGTTGTAATGATGGTGATACACTATATATACAGTACATATGCAATTACACATGTACATACACACAAGTATTTTTATGTATGCATACTGTATATACACATATGTATTAACTCGCGCACACACTCATACTCACACAGACTTACTAGAAAAAATTCACTGTTAATAACTCATTCTCGAATTGCCCCCCTTAAAAATCAAATTACCCCCCTGTGGGGCTTATGCCCCACGTTGGGAACCACTGCTCTAGAGTTTACAGATAATAGTGAGAAAAACAAAACAAAAATAAATCTAGTGAGTGGTAGTTCTGTGGGCAAAAGCACCTTGTTAATGACAGAGGTCACAGGAGAATGGCCAGACTGATTCAAGCCGACAGTAATTCAATTAACCAAACGTTACAACAGCTGTGTGCAGAACAGCATCTCTGAACATAACACATCGCATCTCAAAGTGGGTGGGTCTCGACTTCCTAACCAGAAGACCACAATTTGTGCGGATTGGTGATATCTTCCTTGCTGACAATCAACATGGTTCACCTCAGGGGTGTGTGCTTAGCCCACTGCTCCACGCTCTATATACCCACAACTGTGTGGCTAGGATAGCTCAAATGCCATCTATAAATTTGCTAATGACACAACCATTGTTGTTAGAATCTCAGGTGGTGAAGAGAGGGCGTACAGGAGCGAGATATACCAACTAATGGAATGGTGTCGCAGCAACAATCTGGCACTCAACATCGGTAAGACAAAAGAGTTGATTGTGGACTTCAGGAAGGGTAAGATGAAGGAACACATGCCAATCTTCAAAGAGGGAGCAAAGTGAAGAGTGTGAGCAGTTTCGAGTTCCTGGCTGTCAAGATTTCTGAGGACCTATCCTGGTCCCAGAATATTGATACAGTTATAAAGAAGGCAAGACAGCGACAGTACTTTGTTAGGAGTTTGAAGGGATTTGGCATGTCAACAAATACACTCAAGAACTTCTACAGCTGTACAGTGGAGTTCATTCTGACAGGTTGCATCACTGTCTGGTATGGGGAAGGGGGAGGGCTACAGCACAGGACCGAAAGAAGCTGCAGTGTTGTAAATTTAGTCGGTGCCATCTTGGGTACTAGCCTATAAAGTATTCAGGACATCTTCAAGGAGCGGTGCATCAGAAAGGCAGCATCCATTATTATTGACCCCCAGCACCCAGAGCATGCCCTTTTCTCACTGTTACCATCAGATATCAGGTAGGATGTACAGAAGAAGGCACACACTCAGCAATTCAGAACAGCTTCTTCCCCTCTACCATCCAATTCCTAAATAGACATTGAATCTGTGAACACTTTCACTTTTTAAATATATATTTGTTTTTGCACAATTTTCAATCTATTCAATATATGTATACTGTAATTTATGTATTTATTTATTTATTTTTCTTCTATATTATGTATTGTATTGAACTGCTGCTGGTAAGTTAACAAATTTCATGACATATGCCAGTGATAATAAACCTGATTCTGATTCATGAGCATAGTCAGTGGCCACTTTATTAGGTACCTCCTGTATTTTGGCCACTGAGTGTACAGACCAGATTATTTTACCACCATGTACTTACACTCAGTGACCGATTTATTAGACACAGGAGGTACCCAATAAAGCGGCCACTGTATGTAACAACATGGCACAATGATGATGATGACTGAGCATAAGCCTGGTCTTTGAAACAAGCATATCTAGTTGGCCTCAGCTGGATTTATGATCCACAAGGCTTTGTGCATTTCACTTTGGAGTTCATTATTTTAAGAGCAGCCCACAGGTGCTCAAACAGACTCTGAAAGAGTTGTAGGGCTGTGCATTGTGTAAAAGCTCAGCTCTTGATCTCGGTATTTGATTTAGTAAGTGATTAAATGGCCAAAAACCAGCTGTCTCAACATGAAAGAAAACATGAGTGAACCACATCCCAACTTCTACCCCACCAATGGGGCAGCTTCCCATTAAGCCATTTGATAATCAGAGCAGAAAGCTCTAAGATACTGCCTGGCCTGTTGTGTTTTAGAATCAGAATCAGGTTTACTATCACTGATACATTATGAAATCTGTTGTTCTACAGCAGCATACCAGAGCAATACATAAAAATACTATAAATTACAAGAAATATACTTTAAAAATAGTGCTAAAAGAGAGCAAAAGCAGTGAGGTAGTGTTCATGGGATGGGATGGGATGGTGGAGGGATGAAGTTGTTCCTAAAACAGTGTCTCTTCATGCACCTATGCATTTTTCTGGTTTTATTATTAGAGAAGGTAGCTCACAGGTTTAATCTTTGGCATGAATGGACAAAGGTCATGTGCTTCAGAAGGCAAAAATATGAAAACAACAATTTCCTTTGAGCTGTACTTCAGCAACAAGTTCCCATTGCATGGAGAAATGGGACAGATGATGACAGGAGACAAAAAATGTACCTGTCCTGAAATTATGAATTCTGAATCAGTGAAGAATCCCATAAAAGAATCACACCTACCCTGGATTCCACGAGTTATAAAATGGCAAATACTGGAAATGCTTATCAGGCTAGGCAGCAGCTGAGTAGGAAGTTAACATTTCACAGGGATGATGCTTCATTAGAACTCAGCAGATCAGAGTGAAAAGACTGAAATTGTTTAATTTAATGCAGAATCCTGAGCATGGCGAATTGTCACTAGCTAATGTTATGGAGAACAAGGTGATGCAGATGGAATATTCCTTCAGAAAGCTGAACATGAATGCTACGAGGTGCCATCTCAACAAGGTAACATCTATCAAAGGTCTCCACCATCCAGGCCATTCCATATTCTTGCAGCTATCATTGGGCAAATACAGAAGCCTGAAATCCCACATCAAGTCAAGGACAGCTACTTCCCTTCAGTCTCTCAGTCCTTGAGCCAACCAGCACAACCCCAACCACTACCTCAGTATAAGAACATTGTAACATGGTGACCACTTTGCACAATAGAATTTGTTTTTGTTCTGATTAAGTTCTTTATTGTAAAGATTTAAAATGATTTATGCTCATCTTGTGAATGCTACTTATATGATGCTTTCCATTACACCTGAGCATACGTGTAGTTATGCTCACCACAATCTCATTTGAAGGGCAAGAGAATGGGAGACTTGGGCTACGTCCACACTACACCGGATAAATCCGTATCCGAAGCTTTTTCTCTTCGTTTTTATCCTTTGTCCACACTAAAACGGCGTTTTCATCCCACGAAACTGGAGCTTTTCAGAAACGCTTTCCAGGGTGGGTATTTTTGAAAACGCTGCTCGGGCAGATCAGTATGGACGGGGTAACTGGACACTTTTGAAAACGCTATCAGACGGCAGCGCGCCATTTCATTGTTTTCTTGAACGCAACCTAACAATTTTAGAACAGACGGCAATGAGAAGTACTCACCAAATACTTTGACCCATAACTGACTGAATAAATAAGTATATTCACTTTGCCGTTTTCTGTCCTTGCTCGTATGAAGGTGGTTTACCTATTTATGCAAATACTTCTCTGACAATAGATATGTAACAGCCTAATGTAACATTGTATGGAAATACAAGATAACTCTGACAGAGACATGTTTTACACATTTAACAAGGAGCTTTATTAATGCAACAGAGTTTGTCAGTTTTTCAATGTTCGTCGTCAGCTGAGTCAATCTGTCCGTGAACTCCCTGTCGGTTGCCTCCGTACGCTCCAGTATGTTTTTTTTTACTTTTTTAAGTTCTCCTGTGTGAGAGCCAACAGCTGTCCGTTGTTTTAAGTTTTTCTAGTCTGTAACTACACAAACGCGTACTTTCACGGTGAGATTCGACACCAAACATGTCAACACGAGTGAATCTGCAGATGCTGGAGATAAATAAAAACACAAAATACTGGCAGAACTCAGCAGGCCAGACAGCATCTATGGGAGGAGGTAGTGACGACGTTTCGGGCCGAAACCCTTGTTTGGTAGATGTGTCCTGTGCATGCCCAGTAGGAGGAGATTCGCCAAAATCTCCATTTCAGTGTGGATAGAGACATTTTTTAAAATGCATAGTGTGGACGCCTATTGTTTTTACGCGAAACCGGCGTTTTCAAAATTATCCGGTCTAGTGTGGGTGTAGCCTTGATGCAGCATTTAATTAGGTGAAAATGGAGGTTGAACGGGAAGGATTTGGGGAGGGGAAGGTAGGTAGCTATAGCAAAGATATCAATACAACTGAATGAGTAGAGAGAACTTACAAGTTCTGGGGCTTGAGGACCTGAGTTAAACCCAACCATTAGGCTCCTGAACCAGTATGGATAATGTCACTTACCACAACCTATGGATTCACTTTCAAGGACTACTGTGGTTATAACAATGCTTTACAGTACCAGTGGTCCAGGTTCAGTTCCTGCTGTTGTCTGTAAAGAGCTTGCACATTCTCCCTGTGACCGTGTGATTTTCCTCCGGGTGCTCTGGTTTCCTCCCACATTCCAAAGATGTACCAGTGGTAGTTTAATTGGTCATTGAAAGTTGTCTCATGATTAGGCCAGGGTTAAAAATCGGGGTTTGCTGGGCAGTGTGGCTCAAAGGGCCAAAAGGGCCTATTCCACTCTGTATAATCAATAAAATAAACTCATGTTTTCAGTATTATTAGCTTTTTTTAAAAAAAATGTAGTTTGTCTTCTTATGCACATTGCTTGTCAGTCTTTGTAAGTTTTCATTGATTCTGGTATATTTGCTCCACTGTGAATGTCTGCAAAAATGAATTTCTGTTGTATATGCTGGCATATATGTACTTGATAATACATTTACTTTGAACAAGTTAAGACTTTATTTCCTGAAGTGCAGGAAAATGAGTGGAGATTCGATTGAAGTATACAGAATTATGAAAGATATAGATAGGTTTTCTCCATTGAGGTTGGGTGAGACTTGAACTAGAGGCCATGAATTAAGGGCGCAAGGTGGACTATTTGAAGGGAACCTGAGGGAGAACTTTTTCTACTCAGTGTGATGAGAATGTGGAATGAGATGTCAGTGGAAGTGGTGGATGCAGGTTCAAGTACAATATTTAAGAGAAATTTGGGTAAGTAGATGGATGAGAGGGGTATGGGGGGGGGGGGGGGGAGGTTGGTTATGGTCCAGGTGCAGGTCGATGAGACAGAGCAGAATAACAGTTCAGGATGGACTAGAAGGGCCAAAGGGCCTTTTTCTGTGCTGTATGATGGTAAAGACATGAGGGTCTGCTTAATTAATCACTGGGAGTAACCAATGCCTCACAAGGCAAGGCCAGCAAAAGACTACCAATAAATGTAGAATCTTACAGTTCACTGAGCAATCAATTGCATTGATAAGTAATTATATGAACAACATGGTTTTGGTTGCATTGTCCTTATGGTATTTCTATAGTTTAAATATTTGAGCACAATACATCCAAGGAACAGGGAAAGGAAAAGGAATAGACCTGAACTTGTCCCATATTGAATGACAGGGAAGCAAAACATCTGACTGTATCTGCATTTTTTGATTATGAACTCTAAAATGTAGTTCACTAAAGCCTCAACATATAGAGTCATCCATTCAACTCTTCAGTACTTTTCATCAGAAATCCCATGACGCAATGTAGAACCTGCTCACAGGAACTGGGGAGGGTTACAATAGTAAATGCAGAGTTCCCCACGATAGTACAATCAAGCGCTGACCAACTTCCTTTTGCTTGGTTGTATCTGGCAAAAGATTTGTACCAAGCACCACTGCATTACTGCTCCTAATGTTGCTGTTAAGTTTGCATGCAAGATCCTGTTGAAATTCGTACACATCTTATAGGTGTTAGAGCCAATGTGCATGAATTTTAGTCGGTACAAATATACCCGAGTTAATGTGCTGTACAATATGAAGACGCCCAACATTGCATGCAGAAAATTAACACTGAAATTAATTCTTCAGTATGGCAAGAACCAAATTCACCAGCAGACACCAACAATGGGATAAAAGGCTCCCTTTAATTAGCATTATGGATTGATATATTACATTAATCTCCTTAAAGACAGTATACATTTTTCCCGTGTGCAAGATTGTGCAAGCTCATTAACTTAGGCTTTGTAAAATCTCTAACAGTTTCAAAGAGGCAGTAATTCAGGTGATGCAGTTAACAAACAAAACACAGTATTTCGTTAGCTTAGATTAACTTCTCAATATAACACTCCCTTCTAAGTTCCTAGCTGCTAACTGCAGAAAATCATTAGTTGTCCATTCCTGATGTTCTAAAACATCAGATATGGTGGTAGGTTTGGTCCTCATACACAATTCTGGGTCGATATGCCTGTCAGTACAGCTTTTACGTGTCTGATTAAAGCAGTTGCAATTTTTCTTTTTAAAATTATTTTTGTTATACAGTATGCAAGTGATAGTTTCCATACATTTCAAAATCTCTATGGATACAATCAACTCATACACAAGTTGTCCAAGCAAATTCTTCAAACGTTTAAGACCGTACTTCAAAATTTAAAACACAAAAGGCAACTTAGAATGAACCCGCAGAGAAAGCACGTTAAAAATAAATAGCAGACATTTCAGTTTTCATAAAGTCTAACTGTAAAATAAATAAATCCCAATCCCTAAACTGTCCCACTGTTTACATTTAAATTCTTTCCTAAATTGATGTTTATGGTGAGAAAAACAAAAAACAATGTCTAAAAATTTCTTCAAAGTGCAACTGCAAGACAAATGTTGTTTCAGCCAATTAGTCTTTAGCCTTCAACTGCACCTTCCCTATATCCCCATTAAAAGCCCAGCATGATGTGTATTACCCCAATGCTGCTGAGAGAAGGGTCTGCAACACCAGAGAAATGTAACACTGACTAAGCCAAAAGGAGGTGGTTTTGAATTTCATCCTCTATCCTGGTTTCTCTAACTAGCTGATCTGTAAAGCACTTTTGTGTCAGATTAGGTTCTGCTAGCCATTTTGCTTAGGTTATTGATTCAGACACCTCATGCCTGCATATAATACCAACTGCATTAATACCCCACAGCTGGAAGTATACATAAATTACCTTTTTTCCAGTTTTAACACCATCAGGCCAAGTGTTGCACTAGTGTAAGGAATTCAGATTCCCAGATGTATAACCCAAGATTAGAAATATTCAGAAATGTCATTTGATCATATAGCCTTAAATTAGTGCTAACTAGTACATTATAGCTAGACACTTAGTCACACTCAAACTTAACTACATCAAAATAAAAATAAAGATAGGACTGGTTTTTGGCAAGTTATTTCAAATCAACTTGAACTTAAACTGTCTGTCAGGGCTGGAAATTTTACTTACACGTAGAGAAAATGAACAACTCTCATGGTAATAATCAGATGAATAGACTATTTTATTCATTTTAAAATCACCCAGTTATATGGCTTTAATACCGTTGATTATATTCAGCATCAAATCTTCCCACGTCAACTGACTAACTAAAGTGTGCAGGTGCACATTAAAATTCATTCCAGGAATTTCTTTTTATTGCAAAAACTTTTAAAAAAAGATTGTAGGAACTAGCTAAGATGTTGTTACATGGATCGTGGTTGTATTGGTATGAAGTGTCCCATTGCTTCAAGACTATAAAATACTGAATATTTAGGATGCTGTTTGAAATAAGATCCTTTACTCCAGACTTGCACTAAAATATCTAAATCCACATTGAATATACATTCAATTAGAACAGGTATAGATTTTTCTCCCACAATTCAGATAATTTACAATTAAACATGGTGGTGTCCAACATTCCCAGTCCAAGAAGGTGATTGGAGGGCAAGTACTTACTCTACCTCTTTCCACCTTGATATTGAGATATAAAACAGCCTCAGAACATGTATCCAACAGCTCTCCCTATGGTATTCACTGTTCCAAACCCTTGACCCAAACTGAAATCGTATCACTAGATATGTGCTGGGGGTAAGTCTCAGGTGAGGACAGGTAACCAAGATCAGGAAGGATTTTATTCTAATATGGCCACTAAGGGACAAACTCACATAAGCATCCAATGTCTTTGGTAGCCTGTGAATTTTGTAACGATGGCAGGTTTATATAGACTGGTTTTGGATTAGCACAATGGAGACCTTCTTCTCTTAAGTTACTTTATTTTCTAAAAATATGCAAAATCAGGCGAATTTACATTAGTATTACTATTCATCCACCCACTGAGTAATGATCCCTTTATTTATATATAATAAAGAAAAAACAGATCAGTCTTGACTTACTGGAGCTGCCATTATTTAATCCTACCACGTGAGTGTTCATAATGTAACCTAAAATGCAATAATTTAAATTCTTATACCTTGCCATTTATACTGTATATCCTAACAATCAACATCTGACTCACTGCAGTTTGGCAGTTTCACCTGAAAATTGTTCTAGACAAGCCAAGTCCCAATGCCTTGCTACTCCATTTATTGGAAACGGCTTTGTAAAGGTGCAGCCAGCACCAGTCATGTATGGCTGTCCGTTTGTGTTGGCCGTTACATGTTAACTCTCGCTGTCAACAAAGGCACTGCTGTCCACTGGAAGTCTCAGCTGCTGTGAGGGACTGAAGTGATTTTTGCTGGTCTTCCACTCAAATTTTCATCTCTCCCAGCCATGGCAGTCACGGTTGCAAATTTCCTTGTGTGCTCCAGGAGATGAAGAGGTGTGCTTCTGTGAGATGGCCCTTACGCCCACAGGGAGGGAATAAAGCCTCCATGGAAATGAGGGAGTCAAATAGCAGTCAAGGTTGGAATTCAATTGCAGGCCAGAGTTCAACGTTCGTTGCTGCTTTGACAACGTCCCTTGCTGAGTTGAGATTGTGGGAAGAGAGGTCTCTGCATCCCCTGGCTACAACTGGATCCCTTATACAGAGAGCAGAAACTGGTTTATTTTAGTCTCTGGATCAACTATTTGCCACACAATAAGGAAACTAGTTTAAGAACTGAGAACCAGCACTTTGACTTTGAAACCGTGAAACAGACAACCTTATAAAATCACCTCCATAAAGCATCATTATATGACTTCGGTTTATAAAAACCCTAGCAACAGAACAGTGGAGTCCTAGGCTGCTTTACTAACAGGCTGGTTAAATGTTAACACTTAAAACAGATGCCAATAAGGTTACAATGTCAGGTATGTCAGCTCGCTTAAAGAAAAGTCCAGGCTTTGGAAATAATTTATTGGAAGGCCCAAAAACACTTTGAAGCAACACAAAGTGGTGACTTCTTCAGATAAAATGATAGACCTGTTGGTTCTTTACCGCTAATTCCAACACACTGCATTTCTGCTGTGTGCAATTTTTAGGAAATCTCTGATTGTTCGGTCAAACGCAAGTTTCTCTGAAAGGTTGGGCTGGATACTCGACAAAAAGACCTACTTCCTCATTAAAGAGACATTAAGCCATCAGTTGCTAATTTGCTAATTCTTTTTATAAAATTGTTGAGGGGTTGGGTTGGGCATGGTAAATGAAATCAAAAAATCAAAGAAACACTTGTTTAAGGCCCCAGTTGAGAACTCATGCAGACCAGAATAACAGATGGAAAGAGGGGTCATTTGCTTACAGTACAGTTTCAAGTTCTGAAATACCTGAAAAAGTGTGGTCCCTTTTCGCATTGCTGACAGTAATACAAAGACCTGTTAGTAAATCTGATGGTTAATTTTGGTAAAGATCCACTGAATCTAGTTCTTTTTTTTTTCATTTAAATGTCTCCACACTATGTACATGTATTATACAAAGAGAAGATTCAGTCTTCAGCTCTCCTTCTCACAAACAGTTGGTGCAAATCTTTTCACTTTTCCTAACAGTCTGTCATGCAGGTGGTGTTCTGCATCACTTGCGATCATCAATGGTTTTAATGAATTCAACTGCTGCTGTGAACTGCATCCACCAATAGGATTCCTCTCCACTGAGCCGGCTGGCATAGAAATTATTGATGTACTGAACAGTGGACAGCAGGCAGGGTGGGTTAGCCTAAAGGTATAAAAGAGATGAATTAAAAGCCGTACAAAATCAGGAGGGAGAAAGAATCAGACCATATATTACTTCTCATTCAATAGCAACGTCTTAATTTATGCTTCATGGGAAATACATATAAAATGTTAAGATATTCGAGAGGCATTGAGAATGGTTCAATTAGATTAAAGGTGTTTTATATCACCTCCACTACATCATCTCTCAGACATGTTGCATTGTCTAGCCTTGCCAATTAGCCTGAAGAAACCATCATTAGTGCTACAGAATCCTGCAGGAATTAATGACAATGATTTTTTTCTCCAAATACATTAGAACAACATCTTACTGACAGCAGATGATATTCTTAGTTCAAAATATAAATTTGCATAGGATTAAGTAGCTGCCTTTTGCACAGAGAAAGCATCATTACCACCCAAGCTCAGAAGTGGTCAAAATGTTCAAGGTTCAAAGACTTTGCAAACACAAGAGATTCTGCAGATGCTGGAAATCCAGAGCAACACACACAAAAATGCTCATGATGGATCTCAGCCCAAAACGTCGACTCTATATTCTTTTCCATAGATGCTGCCTGACTTTCTGAGTTCCTCTAGAATTCTGTATGTGTTACTCATTATAGGGTTAGACAAAATTCCTCAGGATGCTATCTACTGTTCATCAGAAAAAAACATCTATGGACAATCTAAATAAAACTGAAATTTGCTGCAGCTATCCAGGTGAAAATATATTTAAGTGCATAAAACAGTTCAAAAAGTAAATTAATTTTCAGGACAAAAGAAATTTTTATTTGCCTAGCAGAAGAATGCATTCCTTTGCTTGTGTGCAGAGTTGAAAATACCAGTGGCTTTTTAGAATGGCTGCATTGTAACTGCACTCTTGTTAAAAAAAAATGATATTCATCTGTTGGCTCACCTTGATGAGGACAAAGACAAGAACGGGAACAAAGTCGTCTGCCCCAGGGACTGAGTCCTCATTGGCCAAGCTTAACAGATTCATTATGGTGGAGCACATTCGCAGGATACACTGAACCTTATCTCTTGGGGTCTTGTATGCATTGATTGTTCGAACCTCTGATTGTGCAGACGGCCATGGAGCCTCTTTCAAATACACCTAAAAAGGTACAGAAAGTGCGCAAGATATACAATATCACAATCTCAACATAACCATTAGGATTACAAATTAATTTCTATTTTATGTAGGTGGGATCTCAGAAGCAGGCAATATTAACAATAAGGAATACAATTACTGTGACCTATGAACAGAAATATTTGTGCAGTGCAGAGAAAATTTAGAAGTGCAGCTCCCCTTGTGTATTCGCCTGTAACAAAAATACCTCCACAGACTTCACAGCGTAGGCATCCGACCAGCTCCAGAGTGGTGACCTCCATTGAATGCACAAAAGAATTTCAAAACATCAGACAACATTGGACAAATTTCACTAGTTCCTTGAGCTGGAGCACTGGGCAGTAAATTCTGTTTTGAGGGCAGAAAGATCTGAGAGGAATAGTTCCCTCTAAAAGCATAGATTATCTCAGTGAATTAACAGCACAAAAAGATGGGTCTAGATACTGTATCACACATACTCTTCAAAGGTGAGAGAGCAATGTAGATTTGTATTGGAAGTGGAGGAGATAGCAAAGGAGGGGAGGGTGGTGGTGTGCAGAAAAGCCATGAAGATTCTGCCCACGATGTTCACTTCCTTTCATTTAACGATTCTGAACAGCAAGTTGCATTTGCTAAGCTGCATACATAATATACTGTATAAACTGTTTATGTGGATGACACGGTAGCACAGCAGTTAAAATAACACTTTACACTGTCAGTGCTTGGGGTTCAATTCCCACTGCTAAGGAGTTTGTACGTTCTCTCACCACCAGGCAAGGGAGAAAATGTAGAAAGATAGAGAAAAAAAACAGCAAAGTGATTAACAGCCAGATTCAAACAACTACCCAGTTATAATAAAGTCAACTTGGCTCAAACATTACAAAACAAAACAAAGATGCTTTGGCATGGGTTTAGCTCCAATATCTTCCCCATTAATGTTTCAGCGACTGTCATGGGGAAGAAGGGGAAGCAAACATAGACTCAAGTCACACTTACTATGGATCTTTCTCTCCCTCTCTCTCTTGCTTTTACATTCTGGCACTGCTATCAGTGAAACTGTTAAACTGTTGGAGATGAGAACAGGTAATCTGCTGAGCTGAGAATAGCAAGATTAATGGGAAGTAAAGAAATAGGAAGAGACTTGGTAAAAAAAAACCTCTTCATACGAAGAGCTAACAACACACCAGTATAAAAAATGTGCTCTGAAGCCAATTTGTTAGGAAAGATTGGTGGCAAATTCTTGATGCCACAAGTACTCTATTAAACTAACTTGAAGCACGAGAGATCAAGAGCTGAGAAAGTATATAAAAAAATAAATTGGACTTTAATTTAAATATTCAGTTTTCACCGAAGTTCATTAGATTAACTTTAAGACTTGTTCACCGGAAACCAACTTAACTCAAACTGGGCAGCCAAAGATGGAGGTAAATCTTGCAGGTTATGACCAGCAGTACTTAAGGGAACCATGGGTGTTCATCCATGATCCTGGTCTTACATGAATACACTGCACCAACCACTGGATTTGATGGACTCTCAGGATCCCCAGGATTATATTGGTAAATTCCCACTCAGATCAGAGGCCTCGTTCATTTTGATGGGGTTTCTTGTCTAATTTAATTATGATTTTCAAGTGTTTCAGTGTGTTTTGATCTTAATCAAAAAGCTTTATCAGATCCTAATTGACTGAATGTCAGAGACAAACCACTAAGCAGCCTCAGCTTCAACAGAATCTCTGGAAAGCAAGGCCTAATCTTGCTGGTGGTGAGACTACATGTCCGATCACAGGATGGAAGGGTCAGCGAGAGGTGCATCACAACCTGGTGAGTGTGGGTATCAACGCAAGGCTGGATCCAAAGAGTGTTTAACACTTGCACTGCAATTTTCACGTCAAATGCTTCACTTATAATTTCAGTTCTATATACATCTACAAGGGAAACGTACTGAATAACCTTTATCTAGTCCAAATCCACTCTACCATTTTTGCTCCAATCATATTATACCATTCTGTGCTGCAGAGAGACAAAGTGTAAATGTTCCATTCTAATGGGCCACACTTCCAGGTTCTAACTAACCCTAGTTATGTGAAAATATCAAATCCTCAATGTATTGTAGATACTTTTTCTAGTTGCAAAGGAAGCTACAACCCAAAGGGATGAGGAACAAGGGAAGGTTACTAAATTCCCCAAGCCTGTTCTGCTAGAAATGTAAACTTATTTATCCATGGGACCCTTTATCACGTTCTCAGATATACTATTTGTCTCCACCTTCAAAATATTCAAAGGTTCAGGGTCCACTGCTCTTTTTCATCCAGAAGTCTCCTCTGTCTACTTTTGATTTAATTGTCCTGGCAATGAATGATAACACTGAGATCCCTCTGCATTTCAGCATGCTACAGTCAGTCACCAGTTATATCATTTGTTTCTTTTGTAGACAACTTCACACTTCCCACAAACCGTACTTGCAGATTCATTTGTTCACATGCTTTCCTTTTTGCTCCCTGAAGTCTTCTAATGTCCTCTTTGCAACTTCCATTCCTGCTCATTTTTGTGTCAATTGCAAATTTAACAACCATACCACTCAGTGGCATCTACAAGAATGATGGACTCTCAATCTACCCCTTGCTCTTTATTATACGCCTGCACTGCACTTTGTAACTGCAACACTTCATTGTGCATTCTGTTACTGTCTTCCCTGGAACTACCTCAGTGCATTATCCATATGGATGCTAGACAAAATGATTCACTCTATCTTGGTACATGTGAAATAATACACAGAATTACCAAATTGTAAAAACATGAGGCCACAGCACAAATCCCAGTGGTACACCACTTGTTGCATCTTGCCAACCTAGAAAACAACCCATTTTTGCCTGATCTCAATTTTCCGTTAGCTAGTCTTCTATCCATTATAAAATTACTCCCTAAACCATGAGCTCCCACTTTCTGCAATAACATACTGTTAGGGTTAATGTTAGGGTTAATTCGAGACTGCCATTACAGGTCAGGAGTGGCTCACGTAATATTAGGAGGCCGGAATGCGAGGGAGGGGGGAGCGAAACTGGGGATTCCGCTACACCGAAACTACCAGTGTCACGCGATTCAGTAAACAAAAGAAACAGGTAACTCGTGAGTGTATGGCGTCGGGCCAATAAGATGGACACAAGTGCCCGATATTACCTAATATGTAGCGGGGGGTTGTGCTGGGGGGAAAAGGGATATAAATAAGAGCAGATTGTAAGGGGAAGTCGGAACGCGCCTTCTCCAGCGACTCCGTGGATTCGCTGTGCCAGTTACGGATTCTGCAATAAACCCAAGTTTTGTAATATTCCGGTGTTGGTTGTCTCTCTTCCTAAACGAACACAGGGCAGAATTTCAAGCCCAACAATACTGACACCCTAGCAAAGGTTTTCTTGAAATCTAGATATAGTACATCTATTGGTTCCAATTTATCCACAAGGAAATGCTGTATTTATAATGAAATTTACAAAACAAATTGCAGATACTTAAAATCTAAAATAAACCAGAAAACACGGGACACATTCAGTAAGATGAACAGCATCTGTGGGAAGGCAAACAACATTTCAAGTTGAAAACAAGAGAATGTGTGGGAATGGTTGGACAGGACAATGGGGATCTTTCTGATAGGGGCAATGCTAGGGTTGCCAATGGAGATAAGCTACAAAGCCTATCCTGTCAATGGATTAATAGGGGCAGTTAGGCAGAAAATTAACAAAAGATGTGATACAAGAAAGTGAGAAGGTTAAAAAGTATAAAAATTACAACATGCCCTGTTCAGCCAAGTCATATTGTACTGGATTTCCCCTTCTATTCCCCACTTTGGCCTCTTATCTCATCTCACCTGCCCATCACCTCCCTCTGGTGCCTCTCCTCTTTCCCTTTCTCCTATGATTTACTCTCCTCTCCTATCTGATTCAGTCCTCTCCAGCTCTTTACCTTTCGCACCCACCTGGCTTCATTATCTACTTCAAGCTACCCTCCTTTCCCCCTCTGGTGCCTCTCCTCTTTCCCTTTCTCCTATGATTTACTCTCCTCTCCTATCTGATTCAGTCCTCTCCAGCTCTTTACCTTTCGCACCCACCTGGCTTCATTATCTACTTCAAGCTACCCTCCTTTCCCTCTCCCACATTTTTATTCTGACATCATCCCCTTTCCTTTCCAATCCTGAGGAAGCCCGAAACTTCGACTGTTTGTTCATTTCCACAGATGCTGTCTGACCTGCTGAGTTCCTCCAGCATTTTGTGTGTGTTGCTTTGGATTTCTAGCATCTCCACAAGATAAATTATGGGATGGCAGATTCAGCCAGCTCTGATAGACAGTGGTTACCCAAGGATCTAGGATTAAATGCGGATTCTAAAAGGCTGCAACATATGCAGATAGAAGATTTTGTTGAGCCTCAGTGTTACAGTGGGTGGCCAATAAAGAGTGGGAGTGGGATGGAGAATTAAAGTGGTAGACAACAGGGAGTGCCAAATTCTATCTGGGGGATCTGCAGCAGTGTGAACACCAAAATGAAGTACACTTGAATCGTTCCTGCATTGGAAAGACTGTTTGTGTCCCTAGATTAGGAGAATGGAAGCCGTAAAAGGATAGGATCCAATTCTCCTGTGCCTGCATGAGGAAGTGCCGTACAGTAAGTGTGTGGTGGGGACAGGAGACCACAAAGAGCTACCATGTCTCCAAAATGCTGCAACAGCAGATGGGGAAAAAGACCAGTCTTGTGGTAGAATCTGACATTCCTTTGATTGAACTTACTCTGTCCGTACTTTATAGTTTCTATCTGCCTCCATTTAAATGTCAACCTACTGACACTTTTAATTTATTTCCATGACAACCCTAACCAAATCCTATCATAGATATTCCCTTTGACCTACCCAATTCCTCTGCATTCAATTCTCTTTCTAGCTTTGAAGGGTTTTCTAACCTAAAACATTAACCCTTTCTCTTTCCACTGCCATTGTCTAACCTACCAAACATTTCCTGCATTTTTTTTGTTTTTGTTGTAATATTTAGAAATTCTCTTCCAAAACTCTTCTGCACAGAATTGCCAAATACTAAATTATCTTAAGTTATTACCTCTGGAATTTGAAGTGCCCTGTGATTTGCAGTGACGACTTTACAGAGACGTTGAATGTGCTCATAGAAGAGCCTGGAAATAAATTACAGCAACAAAAGGTTATGGTCAACTAAATTTGTAGCTTAAAACTTAATTAAATTTGTTTAAACAACAATAACATTTATACAGCACATTTGAGAAAATTATCTTAAGGCAGGTTTTAGAAATAAAAACAGAGGAAAAAATCTGAGAATTATTTGTATGAGTGCATTGTTTTTACCCAAATACTGCCCTGTGCAGAATAAACTACTTCAGAAATAATTTAGACTTTAAAGGTAGATTCACTGTTGAATGAAACAGCAAGCCCATCAGACACAATATTATACATATATAATTGCACATAAGTTGCAAAGAACAAATTCAATACACATTATAAAAATCACAAGAGTACTTGTGGTCTTCCTGGTTTAAAAGTTTTGAACATACCATCTTCCAAAAACAGATATTTTGTGTAACAGATGTAAAATAAATTCTGCTTCTTAACTGTCT
Source organism: Hemitrygon akajei (assembly GCF_048418815.1). NCBI lineage: Eukaryota > Metazoa > Chordata > Chondrichthyes > Myliobatiformes > Dasyatidae > Hemitrygon > Hemitrygon akajei. The sequence continues at coordinate 171,675,027 of NC_133130.1, read as the reverse complement.
TGGTTAGAACTTGCATTTGTTTAGCACTTAATCACAAACACCTCAAAGTACCTCAGAAAATAAATTGCCAGCTGAGTTCCTCCAGCATTTTGTGTGTGTTGCTTTATAATAAAAGCAATTTCACACACATGCATTTGTAATAGTGTTTGCATAATAGATACTAAGGTATCTATTACATCATTTCTTTGGTCCATATTGCGACGGTCTCAAGTCTTTAATTTCTGACCTGGGAATATATAATTTGGCTCCACCTCAGAGCTGAAAACACTCTCTCCCTCTCTTATGGCTATTACATCTGAACTCTGTACTGCACACTGTAGCATTTAAACTCTACTGGCACTTCACCCTGAGGGGTAATACATAAGATTAAATATTGCTGAAACCTTCACAGTAGGAGAAAAATTTCCAACATTTGAATTTTAAGCTCAAGTGCAGTTGCTATCTGCAATATGTAGTTAAATATCACCTTTTCAAACACTAATATAGTAAGTTATCAACAACTACAGTTTATGAAGTCAGTTTTTCAAATGGCATTTCCAATAAACATTTTTGAAGGCCACTTTCATTCAGTATTCTATGACTTTATTAATGCCCTAATTACAGAAAAAAAGCAGCATTTTTTGTGGGGCTCAGTAACAACTGAAAGGAACCACGAGTACCTTGTCAAAAGTTGTGCACAATATTTATTGTTACTTACTGGTCACGTAAAATATCACCATCCTGATTGGGGTAGAAGGCAAGTTTGAAAATGCGGTTCATGACACTGCGCTCAATTGCCATCTGTGCATCCTGGAGCTGTTCCTCACTGGCGTTCTGCCAGATAACATCCTGTGCCATTGCTCCATACAACGACTGCAAGAATTCTTCCACTAAGGCTGTTTTGTCATCTGCTGCAGTGAGATTCTGGAAGTCTGAACAAATAGTGAGGCTAAATCAAGCAGTGCACAAATAGTTATTTCTTTAAGAACCTAGGCCATAGCATCTCTCAGTTCCCACCCTCTTCTTCCAGCAGTGCCGGCTTTCAGGGAATTTCATTTAGCAGACACTGACTGCCCTCTAGTGCCTCACCTGCAAGCTGTAACAGTGAGTCTTGGCAGGATATTTTCCATGGAGACCGTCACAGTCTAGCCAGATTCTGCTTTCACCCACTGCCAACAAACTTCTCAGTGTGGGTTAATGGATAGCAATCAAGAGCAAGAACAACAACTTGTATTTATATAGTGGTTGTAATGTCCCAAGGCAGTTCACAGAAGCTTCAAACAGAATGTTGGCTGATCTTCCTCCTAACTAGCCCAGCGTCACTAAGAGCCAACACTGCGCCCCAACTGCTTCACAAACCAAAAATTAGCCAGCACAGTATGGGTGCTTCTGATCTATTTGGCTTGATGCTAAGGGGAGGAGGGCTTCTCTTGACGAGAGCCAAACCATCAGAGGAAGCTCTACATTACACACTTCAAAAAGATTCAGAGACCTACAAGTTCAAGACTAAAACGTTTTCAACCTGAGCCCATCTATGTCAAATTAAGCATTTTATTTGTCTCTAGCATGAGTAAGGATCCTTCATGATGCAGCAATAACCAGAAGGATCCCACCCACACTGCTCATGGACTGTATGCCCTGCTCCCATCAGAGAAGAGGCTACGCAGCATTCACACCAGGACTACCAGTCTCAAAAACAGTTACTTCCTCTAAGCCAACACCTCCACCCATTCCCACCAGTCCTACTTTATAATTTCCCATCAGTCACCTTACATACAGATACTCCTGTATTTAAGTGTCACTTTATGGACATGCAATCAGTGTACATATATTTATATATAACAGTATTCTGCATTGCAATTTCAAAACACATTCATTAGCAATTGAAATTTTCCATAAAGATGAACCATCTTGGCAGCATAGTAAAAGTTCCTAGCACACAAGTTGACTTAAAATCCATTGATCACACAATTACAGTAACTGACAATTACGCAGAAAGCCAGATTTGACTTTACATTCAATAGTTAATCTAATCAACTATTCAGGGTAGCCCCTCACCACCCCCCTCTATTATCCCCACCAGTTCACTACACTGTAAACACTTTAAACCATTTTTATAATGTTGTTTACATTGTAAATACAAGCTGGTATTTAAGTATTTATGCATATTTCATTCAATTTTAACCTCAACTTTAATTTTATATAACCCTTTATTCTTTATAATTGTTGAATGTTGTTTTTTGTTGCACTGATTAAAACACCACAGCAAATTCCTAACGCATGTAAATATATATGGCAAATAAAGTTGATGCTGAACTACAACTGATCCCCTAATGTAGCAAAGTGCTGTACATTAAATATGGGCTTTCATATCTACAAAGAATACAATAATAAGGTTCATAAGATAAAGAAATGCCAAAATTTGTAGCCATTAGAAAATAGGGATAGTTATGGAAACACAGAGACACAACAGACTGCAGAGGCTGGAGCAAAATAAAAATGAGCTGCCAGAAAAACTAAGCCAGGCAGCATCTCTGGAGGGAAATGGGTAGTTCCTTCATCTGGTGTAGAGGGAGTTAGCTAGTATAAAGGTGAGGAGGAAGGATGAGGCAAGAGCTGACAGGAGGTAGGCAAATCCATCTGAAGAAGGGTCGACTGCCAGATGGAGCCAGGAGGGAAGGGAGAGTGGAGATTGATGCTGGGAGGTGATACAGTAAGTGGAGGCAATAAAGACCATCTAAGATATAGGAGCAGGATTAGACCACTGAACTGATCAAGTCTGCTCCACAACTGAGCGCTACAAGTAATGGAACTTAAAGGGCTGCACGTTATGGAATTTGATAAGAAGGAATATGAAGAATGGAACCAATTAAGGGAGGGGTGGCAAGGCAAGTTGTTCAATATTCTTGCTAGATTTGAATATACCCCTTCACCAAGTCTAATCAGTAATAGCCAGAGCACTAGCCTACTCAAGATCACAGTTCAGCTTAAACAACCTGAAAGCCCAATACTTTCACATTTCAGCACAAACATTAAAACTAGTAACTTGTCTCAATCTTTTGCTTAATCAGCAAGATATTCTTTACCTTAGCACTCATCAATTCCTCCCCGCCATAGAATAATCAAAATTAATGCGAAGAATCTGAGGTGCATATGTATTTTTGAAATTAAAATTTAACTGGCAAAGGCCAGCCGAACCAAACAATGGCAGTTGGAATATTATAACTAAACACTTAATTATCCCCAACTCCCAGCTTTCTCTGATAGCCATGTGATCTTCTGGGAAGAATGCCATGTTTTCCATTACTTTTCCTGGTTTCCTATTGGGAAAGGATATCATGGACACTGGTCATCCTCCAGTAATCCTTCAGTGACTAAATCCTTGACAATCAGTAGCCAACTCACCCAATTTCTCCACAGGAAAGAGACTGCTGGACTGAATGAGAGAATGTTCACTTTCTTTCATGAACAAAGGATGCTGACGACAATTGTGCAAAACCAACTTGGATATGACTGAAGTCAGCCAATTTTGTACAGTTATTGGAATTTTGAATGATATGGTTCAGCCATTGACTGAATTGATTCACTCTACCATATGGTTTAAACGGTTATGTTTTAAATTAGCATGCAGTAATAATTGGGTGGCATGGGGCAAAGAAACAAAGGTGATGTAAGGTGCTCTTTCCCCCCGCTAGCCTGCAGGTCACCTTTGGGCAAGGTGTCACACCTGCTTAGCCCCCCCCCCCCCTTCCCTACCACCATCAGATCACATGAAGCCATGGAACATAGCTGTATGAGCAGCTGGTGCACAACACAGTTCCAGTTATGCAGCCACTGTTGTCAGGCAGACAATCTCTGAAAAGTATTGATAATTGCTGGAGTCAACCATCTTGTAAAGACACTGCCCACTAATGTAGAAACCACTTCTGTAGGAAACTTTGCCAGAACAATCATGGTCAAGGCCACGATTGCCCACATCATATGACATGGCATACAATGATGATGAATAATTCAAAGTTTTGCATGCAATGCAATAATAATTTTTTTTTAAAAAACAAAGTTTGTTGGCAGTCAATTGAAAAGAATTTACATTACCTTTAATAAATTCCAGAATATGCTTCTCCCTACTTTCAAGCAATAGCCTCACACAAACTGTTGTGAAATATCTGTTGGCAACTTCTTTATCTCTCAGCACCCTTTGCAAGAGTCTCTCAAGGTGGGCTTGTGTAGTCTGGAGCCCCTGGCGACATCGTGTCAGATAAGCAATATATGGAGCTCGTTTTCTTAAACAAAGAGAAAGGAAGTTACTGTGCAGTTAGTGTTGAATTAACCCAGCAGCAATTCAACGGCAGACTAGGCTGTAACCCACAACAGAGAGAAGATGCAGCAAGCTGAGAAAAACATTTGCTAGGAAACACTGGCAAAACATCACAGACCAAAGACATACAGGGTTTCAGTGTTAAGTAATTATAATTTACTTGTTTATGGTCATTTGGAAACAAAGCTCGTATGATAATATTTTAACCACAAATTATCACTACACCTATTTATATGAAAATGTGAATTTTTTAAAACATCCTTCTGTTCTAAAAGGGAGGAAAATAGTGCACAAATTCTTTTCAGTAGCAGAGCTTGTGCTGAGATAAATGCAGTTAAGGATGTAGGGATAACTCATGGCATTTCTTCCCCAGACTAAGACAAGACCCTCTGCATTTATATGAATAGTCCAAGTCTATTTAAGTCCCATCCATACTCATGTTTAAAGTTTTAAAATGATAGGTTGAGTGGGCTAGGGCCTTTTTCTTTAGTGAAGGAGGAATGGAGGTGACTTGATAGAGGTGTACAAGATGACACAAGGCATAGATCGAGTGGATAGCCAGAAACTTTTTCCCCCAAGGGCAGAAATAGCTAATACAAGAAGGCATAATTTTAAGGTGACTGGATGAAAGTTAAGGGGAATGTCAGAGATAAGTTCTTTACAGAGTGTTGGGTGCATGGAACGCCCTGCGAGGGATGGTGGTAGAGGCAGATACATTAGAGGCATTTAAGAAACTGTTAGAGAGGGATATCTTAAAAGAAAAATAGAGGGCTATAAGGGAGGAAAGGGTTAGATCGATCTTCGAGTAGGTTAAAAGGTCGGCACAACATCATGGGCTGAAAGGCCTGTGCTACACTGTTCAACAGAATGTTCTACAGCACTGTGCAGAAGTCTTAGGCACATATATATAGCCAGGACGCCCAAGACTTTTGCACAGTACTGTAGTAATTTTATCTATTGCACTGTACTGCTATCACAAAAAACAAAAAAATCATGATATATGTGAGTGATGATAAACCAGATTATGTAATGGGTCTCTATTGTGGACTGAGAGTGGGAAGGGGACAGGGAGAGAGGAATCGTAGTTAGGAAGAAAAGATGGGAGAGTTAAGGGAGTGGGAAACATCAGAGAGGCATTATATAATGATCAATAAACTAATTGTTCGTAATCAAATGACTTTGCACAGTGTCTCAGGGCTGGGTATGTCTGCACCCGCATCACCTCTGCCCCTGACATCCTTCTCTGCTACCTGTCCCACACCTCTCACATGGCGCTCCACCCTCACCTTTCCCAACATCTTTTACTCCTGCCAGATTTACAAATTCACTCTGTTCCAAGTTGGCAAATATGGTATTGTGCAAAAGTTTTAAGCACCCAAGATTTTTGCACAGTACTATATGTTCTATTTACGAAACAGTGAATATATTTTACCTATAGTCCTCAGCGATGGCAGCAAGCAATTTGCGACAGGTCCTGTTGTCAAATCTGCTGACGCAGCGCATTGTTTCCTGAATCTGTGCCATCAAGTGCTTATCTTGCAAATTGATGGCTTCGGCCAGCTGAACTTTGAGAAAACAGACAATCTCATTATCTAAAAACAGAGGAAGATAAACAGAAAATAAGTCTTGGAGTTATCACAGACTCTTTGCAGCAGCAAAAAAAAAATGGCGTATGCTACCCGGCCCTTCAAGCCTGTCTCGCCATCCAGACTGATGACTGATTTGCCCCAGCCCTCAACTCCTCTTCTGTCTGGACCTTCAGGGTCCTCAATTCCCTCAATTTTTTAAAGATTGATCTGCTTCCTCTTCAAATACTTGCATTGATCAAGCCTCTGTAACTCCCAGGGTAGAAAATCCCTGAGAATGCAGACCATTTTTGCAAGAAGAAATCCCTATGCAGCTCCTTATGAATTAACTCAATTATCCTATTCCCTTCTGACCTTGAGTTTCAGTAAAATCTCACCTCCTTCACTGAAACACACAGTAAGCCCAATGTGCAAGTGCACATTGAGCCCCAAGTTTTTTTAATTTCCTCCCCTACCCTACAGACATCTCAAATCCCTCCAGTTTCATTTAAACACCAACAAACATTTAACACCAGCAAAAAATTACAGTGGGCCTAGCACTACCTGTAATTTTTTGGGATGTGGGAGGAAATCAGAGTGGCTGGTGGAAAGTCACGTGGTCACAGGGAGAATGTGCAAACTCTACACATTGATCAGGATTGAACTAGGTCACTGGAACTGTGAAGAAGCACCCCTACAAAGCTGTATAATCCCTTCGATTGTCACGCAAAGGAAACAACAGAGGCTGAGCAATCTAAGAATCCAGTGGCAACCTTGAGCAATTCTTAAGCCACAGCACTAAAGATATGAATTGCAGGTAGAACAGCAGTTCCTTCTGTGCTGTTCCAAGGGAGGTTCCCTGCTAAAACAATGGGAGAGAAAAAGTTCTGGGCTGGCATGGTAGCGTAATGCTAGTACAGCGCCAGTGACCCTGGTTCAATTCCCACCACTGTCTGTACATTCTCTGTGACCAAGTGTGTTTCCTCCCACATTTTAAAGACCAATAGGTAGATTAATACTCACATGGGTGGAACTGAGCACCCCAGGCTGGCTGGGCTGGAAGGGGCTGTTATCATGCTGCATCTCAAATTTATTGATTTAGAGATACAGCATGGAACAGGCCCTTCAAGTCATACCGCCCCAGCAACCCTAATTTAGCCTTAACCTAACCATGGGACAATTTACAATTACCAATTAACTTACCCGGTACATCTTTAGATTGTGGGAGGAAACTGGAGCACCTAAAGAAATACCATACATTCCATGGGGAGGATGTGGAGAGAGACACTTTAGAGAGGGCGCTGGAATTGAACTCCGAACTCTGATGCTCTGAGCTTCCTATTAGCGGAGCCAGGAAGCAGTTGGTAGAAGAGAAATTAATTAAGCTACTCTTAAGAAATTATTTCAGTATGCTTGTGCATGCTACCAGATGATTATTGGGGACTAAATACCACAAATTATTTTAAATGACCTTTACCCTCAGATTCTCCCTGATCCAGTCCTCCAGGAGGCCCATTTCTTGTTGCTGAATGGCTCACCAAAGGGAAGGCAATTGAGTCAGCTGAGCACAGGGCCATTCGCAATTTCTTCTTTGTGTCCCTAATTGGTAGAACAAAATACTAGCTTTAAGACTAGTGGCAATTAAGCAAAACAGAAACAACTTAAACAGTATGATTCTCAAATCTCTGGGGTCCCTCTAGTCTTAACTAGTTAATTCTATTAAATATGTCACTAACTATAAACAACTGCCAAATTTAAATCTTTTCCTCTCAAAATTGGGAGAAATGACAGGATAATAAAAGGAATGGCAACAAAGCAGAAAGTGGGATTTCTATCCACACCACATTTTGCATCCTACAGAAGGACTTAACAGTAGTGACAGAAGGAAAAAGGCAACTTGATTCCTTTTGTAAAGGATGGAGCAACTCTGGAGACTGAACAACAAAACAGATTCATTATCCTAACAACCATAACTCCTACCACAGACCAAATGAAGGATGCTACCTAAAGGAGAATGTAGAGTCTTGAGTCTGGGCAGTCTGACTGGCCGAGTCCGGCAGATCATCTGCTGAAAGGTTCTGAAGAGTTTCGTCACGTGGCGAATCATGCACACTTTCATCTCCAATAACCTCTGCACGGAAGCAAACATCCTGTGTTATAACTGGAAAACACCACTTAACACTGAGTAACAGCAGCAATGAACAATAAGCAATACAAACAAGAGTACTGATACAAAACAAATGCTCTCAATATCATGGTGATCAGTTTAAGCCAGGAGTTCCAAATAACATGAAAGGACAAAATGAACAGCTTGTACGCAAGTACAACAGACCACAAACAATGGACAGAATGCTTGGTCAGCAGCAACTTAATTCACATTTAAAACTACTCTGGGTTTCTTTCTTCCACAACATTTGATCCCCTGGTGTGGGACAACTTCATGGTCAACCACTTGCTGGTGAATGCTGGAATGTTAGAGTGCCATGAGGAATTCACAACCAAGTGTGATTCTATGCCCATCAAGCAGAAGAAACAAAATCCTGAAATCATGCATTGTCAGACTCAAGGACAGCTTCTACCCTGCTGTTATAAACCTATTGCATGGCTTCTGCTGGGATAAAATTGACTCTTAACCTTAAAATCTACCTCATTATGGCCTCGTTTACACACCTTACCTAACTGCACTTTCCCTGTAACTGTATTCTGTTATTGTTTTCCCTTGTACTACCTCAATGCACTGATGTGAAGACATGATCTGCATGGATGGAATGTAGACAACTTCACATTTCCCACATACAGTCCTTGCAAATATATTTGTTCACACTTTTCTTGCTATTTTCTCCCCACAGCCTTCTAACATCCTCTTTGCAAGTTGCTTTGCTGCTCATCTTTGCGTATATCACACTTATGGACTGTGCACTTGTTTTTACCAGACTGCTGGTTTTTATACTGTGTCTTCTGCCTATTCCTTTGTTGGTCGAGGGGAATTAGTTTGGGGACTGATGGTCGTGTTGCGTTCTGTTAGTTTTATTTTGTGCAAGGGCGGGGGTTTGGGAGTTGATGGTCGGGAGGGGTTGTGTTTGATGTTTCTCTCTGAACGACTTTTATGTTCTTTCTTTCATGACTGGCTGGAAAAGACGAATCTCAGAGATGTATATGGGTACGTACTTTGATCATAAATGAACCTTTGAAATTTAACAACCATACCCACTCAGCTGTTTCATCCAAGTCATTTACATGAATGATGGACTCCTAACTACTCAATCTACCTCATAATGGCATTGCACGTTATTGTCAGCCTGTGCTTTCTCTGTAACTGTAACTTTATTCTGTATTCTTTTACTATTTTCCCTTGTACTACTTCAATGCATTGCTGTAAGTGGTGATCTGTATGGACAGCATGCTAAACAAAGCTTCTCCACAGTGTCCTGGTACGTGACAATAATAAACCAATTTACCCACTGTCAATATTCATACACACTTTTGGCAGGAATTGCTGGGCAGCAATAAATGACAACTCAGACTTTTCATCTCTTTCCAAAGATTATGGCAGTGTATGATTGCCACAGTTGCTCTAGCTGTGATCGCAAATCACAGGAGACATTATGCCTACAGGATTCAAGTACTCTGTCCTAAAATAGAGGGGAATAGGCAACATTTTAGTTTCTTTAAAACGTGCGGCCATCTTCCAATACCTTGCATAGACCTTCAGTAAAACAGAAAACAGTTTACATTGTGAAAATGCAAGTTCCACAAGAGACAAACAGCCAATTCCGTAACTTTGCTTTTAAACTTTCTCCCTATTTCAGTTTTCAAGTTACTCCAAGACAGCAGAATGTTTGGTAACAGCAACCTAAAGCTAGCCTCCAGATGTTAACAAGCTTTATTTCAATACTAGCTGATCCTTTGGAGTTCTAGGTAGCTGTAGTCTCCTCACAAAGTGATATTACAATTTCAAACACAGACGATTCTGCACTGCTGGAGAACTTGAGCAACAAGCACAATATGTGATGGGAACTCGTCAAGTCAGGCAGCATTGTTTAGATGGGAATAAACAGTCCACATTTCAGGCTGAGACTCTTGATCAAAAGCCCTGATGAAGGGTCTCAGCATGAAAGATTGAGTTTATTCTCCTCCATAGATGCTGCCTGACTTGGTGAGTTCATCCAGTGTTCTATCTAATATTACAACCACTTTCTTCCTGCTACACAGTCACAGCTCAGTGACATAACTATTATATAAACTATACATCAATAGTCTGCTGCTCATACAAGATCATACACCCATCGCTTCAGCAAACACAGATAGGTAAAATAATTTCCCTAGATCAAAGTGAACAGCAACATGGCTTACCTGTAACCTCATCATTTGCAACTGCTTCACTTGGACTGGACCTTTTAATAGCACTTCTGTATTTATCCAGAATATCCTCAGCAGCCTGGGCTTGTGCATTCAATTTGGGGATTGGCTCATCTAGCAACATACAGAATCAGTATGAAACATTTCTGACAAATCTTTACAATAAATACTTACAAACTTTTTTTTTCCCTCAACCTTGATATCTATGTCACACATTTATTACTTCCTAAAAGGATCTTTATTAGCCTGCTATTCTTTTCCTTTTTAGAAAAGAATCAATGTAAATTTATGATAACATTGCTAAAACAACTATAAACTGCTAAACTGAACATTTTAATGTCCTGGAAAGTTTAAGCAGATTAAGTATGGAAATATCAATTAAAATATGAAATTAACACAATTCCATCATAATCAAACTGTGATTCTGCAAAGTAATTGGTACAAATCTTCATTAATCATATATTACTAATGCCTGTACCAAAAGGCAATTAAAGATAGGCTGAGAATGTTTGCCATTTGTCACCAAGTTACTTATGGATTAGATCCAAAGAGATTTAAATGCATTAATTCTTGAGATTGTTCACAATCTTTTAAAAAAAATAACATACCAAATGATCACCTGTGACTTTGCTCACAGGTAACCCAGGACAAAGCTGGAAAACAATGTTGCATGCACAGAAATTGAGAAAACATGCCAACTACGCATGCACAAATGCGAGCAGCAAAAACATTAGACATTAAAAAACAGCTTCACTAATGCAAAGCATAGCTCAAACACCAAAGCACCAGGAACAGAGCAGAAAGCAAGCAAATGTCCATGAAAGAAAAAAACAATGCAAGAAGGAAATCTGTTGCAGATACCAGAAAATGAAATGGGTAAGATTTGTGATTAGTTCTGTTCCAGAAATAACATTTGTGGTGAAATTCTGGGGAAAACAATAAACTCATCAAGGACCTCAAACTATTTCTTCTGCTAAGGGCTTCACTAACTATTTATGCACAAAGTTAGCATGCTTCTTAGTGAATGGAAAATTGCTTTAAGGGCAGGATTTTAAGATGCTTGTGACATACTGGATATGAAAAAGAATGCTTGTAATTAGCTGCCTTTCAGTTAATGTAAAATTTCACACTGGGAGGCAATTTTTAAATATACAGAGGCAATATGGAACGTACTAGGGAAAAGTCAGCTATACAATTCAATATTCAACTGGCAACTCAGTGTCATCCTCTACCACTGCCCACCCCACTCATCCATTCATTCTTATTCCTTGATACCTTTGCAGAAGAATCTGTGCCAGCCTTGTACATACCTTTTTTTAAAAATGCAGCAATGAGCCCATGCTGCCGAATTAAACCCATGCAACCATTTAACCTACTAACCCATACATCTTTAGTATGTGGGTGGAAACAAGAGCACCCAGAGGAAACCCACATGGTCACAGGGAGAATACACAATTCCTCAGACTGCAGAATTGAATCTGGGTCACTGATGCTCCAATAGCATTACAGTAACCACTACGCTACTGTGCACCCAAATATAATTTAACCAGCACTTACTAGAGATATTCAGTATTTCTGTAAAACATGTGCGAGAAGCCTCCCCCATTCCATTGTTCAATGGCTCAGCTTCCAATATTGCTTGTTCATGTTTCGAATGACACATCTGACATTTACTGCAGGATATGACAGTGAATGATCATTCTGATGCGCTCATGGCAACAGGCACAACCAAATAGATTGTGAAGTGATTTCAAAGGGCAATTAATAGCGAGAAATGTTAGCATGTAAAGTGAGTCAAGTCAAGAAAGAGAATTCTCTTCCTTAGCAAGCCTAAATGAGTTTTATTGACAACCCTGTTCCCTGGGTCATTTTACTGCTGACAGCCTTAGCTTCCTACTATTAAAAAAGACCCAATTCAAATGTCCAGATTTGAATACTGCTTTCAGGACATACTAGCCTTCAGCAACATTTCCTTAGGGTGAATGTTCACAGACTGAAGTCTGTGCATCTTTATTCTAGATTGTTGAGCCAGCAGAAATATCTGACGTGCATGCCTAAATTTTAATAATCTGTGCTATTCTTATGCATTCTAGTGGAAAGCTTTGCTTGTTAGCACCCACGAAGTGCAGTGGGGGCACTTGCATGTAAAACATGTGATATAGGAAAGGTCACGGCTTTAGGTATATCAACCCCAATTTATGTCATCATCTCCATTAGAGTGGAGTGCACCCTGTGTGCATTTCATCATGCACTTTCTTATTTTCCTCAGTCAGAACCAAAAACAGGCTGCAATTCTGTGGATAGATAATCAGCTTTTTCTCTCTCCCTGAAGTCCCGCTGTATTCATTTGGTGTGTAAAGGCACCTTTATGAACTGCTCCATCTTAATTTGTTAGGGAACCCTCAAGAGCCACCAAGCAATATGCAATAAAATGAACACTGATTTTAAAGATCCGAATCCTAAAAAGTTTTTAATAAAAGTGCAATAATCATTTTCCTTTAACTCACAAGTGATGCATTCTACCATATTATCTCTGAAGCAATAACTTAATACCATTCATATTTTGCCCAAGATATCCTTTATGATCTTTAACTTTCAGCCTTTTCAAATGAGAATATTAAGTCCAATTCTTTACCCCTACAATATTCAATTTTATCTAACTTCTCAAACAAGAAAATTAATTTCAACTAATTTAATCTTTCTCTTAACTTAAAACAAATTTATACCTTGAATGAGTATTTTCCACATTAACACTGATCTTCCAAAATTCTTTCATCATTGACAGATTTCAATATACAGATAAAATGATTTTATTCAAGATGTTAATTATATTTTAGTATCTATAAAATTTTTCTTTTGACTTCTGGTTATTGCTCTTAGGAACCACACTGAAATTCATCAGCAACAAGCAGTAAATGGAACTGCTATGCAATAAACGAGTTTCTGTTCCACAGAAATAATCAAACTTTTGCATGCTCTGAAAGCATTTTAATCCCCTCTCTGATAGGGAAGGGAGGAAATCACAATATTAAGTAATTCCTTTAAAATTTTGATGCAATTCTTATTTTTAGGCTTCCATGTACATCTCTAGTCCTTTTTGCACACCATCTCAATTACATGGGCAATCATCCACAGTGATTTTGTGGTAATGAGACACCACCAGGAATCTAACTAACAACATCTTTACTCCACTCTTCAGCTCTGCTGTTCCAGCTTATTGGCAAGATCAGCTGGCAGCAGAACAGCTGGTTTAGTGGCTCTATGTTTCTCAACATGTCAGGAAGGATGGGTGCATGTAAATGCAAGATTAGCTAGTACAGAAAAATCTCACTTCATTCGAGCAGTACAAAACAGTTAAACCTGGAGGACCACAGTTCGTTATTTTTAAGTCAGCAGTTCCAGGGCTGTCGGTCAGTAGGACGGCACTGGCCTCAGTGAGACCAGTGGTACTGTAGCTGACAAGGTTGGTGGGGGGGGGGGGTGCGGTGAGCTATTTTTGGCAAGTTCTCTCTGGTCCATGAACTGGAACACTACATTAATAACTCCAGGAGCTCTAAGCTGACAATTCAGTGAATCCAGATGAATCACAAGTATCTACCTGGGGATCACTTACTGAGGTTCCTCAAATAATAAGTTTGTGTACCTTGTTGAAAAACAGCAAGATAACAACAAATTCAATAACTTTCCTTTTTATATTTTCTGTTTCCCTTGTGATTCTCTTTTGATAATGCTTTCAACTTTGTCATTAAAACAGTTCACTCACTTAAACCTAAACAACTTCTGCCAAACCACATTAAAAAGATTTTGTCACCAAACATCTGTCAAACAGAGAGCATGTGCAGGGTAAATATGGATACTGGGAATCTTAAGTATCCTTTGGAAACAAACAAATAACTAACTACAGACCAATTACGTTCAAGCAATATAGAAGTGTGTGCACAGAAACACTGAGGGAAGTAGAGAAAATAGATTGGAAGGAGCGAAAAGAAACCATATGGTGAAATAGTTTCAGGCGCATCAATTTTCAGTGCAAGACTTCGAAATCTTTTAATTCAAAGCTCAAATCAATCACGTCTTTCCAATTACAAGTATTTCAGTGTTACCCGGACACTAATCACTGGATCCCAGTTAGCCAAAGTCTGAGGTAGGATGCTGCTTCATTTTCACTCACCTTCAGCATGGGATAAAGAACAAGTGACTAAGGTGCACAGAAATCAGTCTCACCTTTGCCTCAATTACAGTTGTGTTACAGGTGGTAAACACCACCTGGATGGAAATAAAGAATGACTAAAAAATGTCTGCCATGCAGCTGTGATTCATGTCCAAAAAAGTCCTTCCCCTTCATACTGCAGAGCATCTTGCAAAAGTTTGTTTTTGCTTAAAATAGACTAAAAATATAAATGATTGGTTCCAATTTTGACTCATTTAATTCAAGTCATATTCACCAATCCAAGCGCCAACTATCAGGGGTGGCAAACCTTTGGCGCACATGCCCAAAATGACACAAAAATTTTGTTAGCAATCAGTAGGCAGTGCTGCCCCTCAATCCACCCATATTAAAAATATAGACAATGATTATTCTTACTGCAAAATGAAGCAGTGAATGTATTTTTTTTTTACAACCCAAGAGTAGTGAGTTATTTTCTTGTTAAATATGAGGTACAAAAACAATACTATTTAGAAATATTATTTTTCAATTTTTTAAAAGATTAATTTTAATCATTTTTGAACAGGTTTCCTAAAATGCTTGATTTATTTCAATCTGTCTGTTATACTTTTATTCATATAACAATGAATGCACAGAAATAAGTAACATGACTCATCCTATTTCCTTAAAAAAGTCCATAATTATTGTTACTAATTCATTATCAGTGATAATATCTGCTCAAAATTACCAAGGTGTGCGAGAACAATTTTTAGGGTTTATCATCAATGTGGGCACACACACTCAAAAATTCTTGGCAACCCTGTTTTAAGCACTAGTGGGTGCACTGAATTTTGTCAGCAAGAACAAAAGTATTGGACAGAAACAAAATTGTGACAGAGAAGAGCACTATAGGGTGCTACATATCAGAGCAATCAGGCCAAAATACTTTTAAGTCCATTATAACCTTCATTGGCTAATGAGGGAAACCACTTTCCTCTTATTACACATTTTCAATAGATTTAGACCACTTTTTAGAATCGCCTCTGATGAAAACAGGAATCTCCAACTCGACATCAGAATACTTCTAGCTGCCCTACCATCCACACAAATTTCCACTTATTTTTGAGATAAATACCTTTCATTTACCAACCCATCCAACATTTTTAGTAAAGAATTTTAGTGTGTTTCACATGTTTTAGGTTGAACTGTACTGATGGTCATGACACACTCACACTTACGTAAATGTGTTGCAGAATGAAATCATTATTTCTAGAAAGCTCAGCATTCCATCATCCACTTTTCTTTGGCCAGAAACCAGGTTATAAACAGTGACCTTCATATCTATTGAAACTTTCCAGTATTTGATCACACAGATCAACGTAAAACATCTTCCTGAAATCAACGTACACAACATTTAATTTTTTTTTTCACTCTTACCTAGTAACTGCAAACTACCCAAAGAAGGACAATTAATCGCCCAAGAACAGACTGAAACTAACCCCTCAAGCTGATTTGTTCTTCTACTGCACCTTTAAAGGAGAAGGAGGTATAGGCTCGTAGTTTCAGTTTGACACATGTACAATGCTAACAATAGTTAGCAATTACTCTGATACAGGATAGGAGGCCAGGGAGTTCTGGACAACACTGAAGGGATACACTAGTGATTCCTTCACAACTGTAGCAGAGGGCTAAAGCCTGATTGCTCTTAAGCAACTATATCATCCTGAACAAATCTGCCACAAAAATTAAGACTCAAAAACACTCTTCATCATTTACTATTTCAAGAGCAGCTAGTGATAGAAATTTAACACTGAATCCCTACTTATCTATTCTTAGTCATTGTCGTATCATTTCCCTAAACCGACTTAGTTCACTTAGTACACATATGCTGAAAACCCCAAACACTGTTTCCTCGAGTGAAAATACAATGACTGGTCATGATTACAACAAGGAGCTCACATGTGAATGATGGACACTGTTCCGAGAAACCTGTGCAGTTGCACTTCTCACTGCAGGTATATCCTGAAGAGCGAAGTACAGTAAAAGCAAAATTCATTCTCATTACTGTAAGAAAATTAATATACATTTGCAATAATCTTGAACGTGGCTATGTTTTGAATCAGTTCCACCACTATCGTCGACTTTGTTTTTTAAAAAAATTCTATGCTATTAGTTTATTTTTCATCATTAAAACAGCACCAGACCTCTCTCTCATTTAAACGTACAATTCTGTGACTATCTGCTTCCAATGTGCAGTAACTATATTTAATTCTCCCATGGAACATCTGCTAATTAAAAATAGAAGTATTTACTGCCAGCAGTTCAGGTACTTCAAAAACAAGTTAAAAAGGACAGCTAAAGTAAACATGGGATCCTTGAGTAAGGAAGTTAATAACTTAAAATGGTAAATAATTTACACTAATACTTTGCATCATGATTAAGGTCACAGTTTAAGGATAAAGGGGAAGCCTTTTAGGACCGAGATGACGAAAAACTTCTTCACAGAGAGTGGTGAATCTGTGGAATTCTCTGCCACAGGAAACAGTTGAGGCCGGTTCATTGGCTATATTTAAGAGGAAGTTAGATATGGCCCTTGTGGCTAAAGGGATCAGGGGGTATGGAGAGAAAGCAGGTACAGGGTTCTGAGTTGGATGATCAGCCATGATCATATTGAATGGCGGTGCAGGCTCGAAGGGCCGAATGGCCTACTCCTGCACCTATTTTCTATGTTTCTATGATGGAGATACCTCACTGCAAACATATCAAAGAGAATGGAAGAATCTAGGGACAAAGTATTGGGAAAAACTACAGGAACTGAAGGCAGACTCTTTCAGGGTTTTAAATGAAATGGCTATAAAAGGGAGGGAGAGAAAAGACAGAATTTGGCTGGCCAATAAGCTTAACATTCTGTTATAGAGAAGGTGATGGAGTATATAATCAAGAAAGTAGTACTAATCATTTAGAAAAGTATTTAAATAAGGCCTTGCCAGAAACACAAACAAGGAGAGGGGAGGGGGAGAGGCTACATAAAAGCACACGAAAGATGAGTAATATTTTGGAAAATATTCAGTTTAAATGAAATAAATTACTTTTGCTGAGACATTATACAAGTTTGGTAGTCAATCAACTATCTACGAGAGGATTTCTATCTGTGAGAGGAATAAAAACCATAAACTAGAGAACATTACTGTAACTATTACGTACATTTTTTTCTTCTTATGAAGAGGTGAAGAGTCAGGGCAGTGGATTATTTGACTCTTAGCAACAACTTCTGAGACTTGACCCATTGATGTCAGATCTGCTTACTGTGAGCTTCGAACCACCTCCAGTAAAATGGCAGTGCACTCAGATGCAGTGGCCAACCAAAGGTGGTGTTGTCTTTTTTTTTTTTAAAGTATTTTTTTTATTATCGCAAGACCCTGCTGGGCATGCAGAACTTGAAGTAATGCAGGGCTACCCCATCAGTGAGTTGCTCATTGGTGGTGAAAATGAAGGAAATGGACTTGGTGTGGACTGTGCTGCTGCCTGTGACAGAGAGGTGTCGAGAGTTGGTGTGCAAAGGCATTGTGCTTTCTAACAGCGAGTGATTGTCATGGTTGCTTTCCTCATGATCGCAAGGCCCTGTTGGACAGTGGTAATATGGAACACTGCAAGTCCAGTTCACTGATTTATTGGCGGATGGCTGGGGAGCTGCGTGGCCTTGGGTCAAGCCGCGATGTCACCTGTCTGCAGCCATCCAGCAGAGAGGTGGCATTGGTGCTGCCCTCCAGTATTTACTTGTCAGAAGACAAGCTGTATTGTGTTTGACTCTCAACTGCTGCAACATTCAAAGACTCAGGAACTTGGACTATATTGTTTACGTGACTGTATTTTACAGATCTCTTATAAGTGCTAAGTGCTTTGTGCTGTGTGTGACTGTTGGTACTGGGTTTTGCACCTTGGCCCCAGAGCAACTCAGGAACTGGACATTAGCAATAAACCATAAAACTGGCACATACAATGTAGGTAAATCGAAAGGGAATGTTAGCAGTGGGAAATACTTCAAAGACTTTTACCCTAACACTAATTTACTGAATCTAGTAGTTAATTGATTAAACCTGCCAGTACACCTATACAATTATTTAACACGAAGAAAGGAATATAAATCAGTGCATAGTATTCAATTATTCAAACCAGAGTGCTTCTCCAGTGATTTAGATTGTGTGAGGCAGAAATTTTCATGAGAAATTTCAGACTTTTACTCCATTAAAATGTACTGAAAAGATTGTTAGACATTTTTTGTAACTGAGCATTTTAAACTTCTCCCAGATTTAGGCACAGTGAGGAATATCCTGACTGGTTGCTTCATGGCCTAGTATGGCAATGCCCAAGAACAGAAAAGCCTACAAAAAGTGGTGGACACAGCCCCGTTCATCACAGGAAAAGCCCTCCCCACCACATCCACAAGGAGCACTGTCACAAGAGAGCAGAATCTATCAAAGACTCCCACCATCCACTACATGCTCTCTTCTCGTGGCTGATATCGGGAAAGAGGTACAGGAGCCTCTGGTCCCACACAACCAGGTTCAGGAACAGTATTACCCTTCAACCATCAGGCTCCTGAACCAGTGTGGATAATTACACTCCACAACCTATGGACTTACTTTCAAGGACATTATATACAACCCACGTTCTCAGAATTATTAATTACTTAGTTTTTTTTTGAATTTGCACAGATTGTCTTCTTTTACACATTGTTTGTCAGGCTTTGTGTGTAAGTTTTCAGTGATACTAATTGTATTTCTTTTATCTACCATGAATGCCTGCAAAAAATGATTATCAGGGTAGTATATGGTGACATATATGTACTTTGAAAAAAGATCTAGTGCTTTCTTGATGAATATGAAGAATAAACTCTTCACGGGCTTCCAGCCAGGTACAAACCCGAGAGGAGTTTATTTGTATACATACTTTGAACTTCAAATCAGATACCTCCGACACAATCTGTCCTACTTTTGTCGTCAAGATATCAAAGATTAGCTTTATTTGTCACATGTACATTGTGAAATACAGTAAAATGCTTTGCTAGCATCAAATCAATGAAGATTTGTTGGGGCAGCCTGCACGTGTTGCCACATTTTCTGCGCCAAATGAACATGCGCACAGTTTCAGCTGGTCTCTCAAACTTTCCACTTTTTAAACCCAAGAGAGAGGAAACCTATTATTTTCTTACACTTTCTTTAGAGAACAAGTCAAATCCATTTAAATTATAATAAAGAGATGTGAGATAATAAAAGATGAGAGATGCACCAGGAACAAAGGGTGAGCAAAGCAACAAATCAACTACTGCACCTAAAACGAAATCAATCAACAGTGCTGCAGAAGGCTGGAAAAAGTTTGGAAAGTGGCAAAGAGAGAAGAAAAGCAGGTTAGAAAAATCACCAAGAATCACTGGAAGAACAGAGACACAGGCAAGACATCTACAACTTGTCTTGTAATTGGATCCTTGGGTACACTGGCCAATGACCAACTGCACAGTTGTGATCACTGTGGTGATCCTATTAGAATTAACCTTCCAGACTACAGGTATATGTTAGCATTTAAGTTTAGCGACTACAGTGCAAAGGCACTTTGGAATCATAGAGGCTACATACTTGATTACATTGTTAGTGTCATTTCCATGCATTTGAATATTTATTTTCTAAAAAAATTAAAATGCTCTGATAATTTGTTGTTTTATTGTAAATTTTTAAGCTATTCCTGTTTCATGCAGGTGTTATTCATTTTTTGTAGTCCTCATTCACCATTCTTTATGAAAGGTAGGATCAGCCAACCTGACATGGCCTGAAACCTTTCCTGTGCACCATCTTCTCTGTCTTTTTCTTGCTTATCTTTATTCTTCCTGAAGGAAATGGGAGCTAAAGAGAAAATATACCACATTACAAAAACAAAGCAACTTCTTCACACACAGGATGAAGAAATTCATGGTGTAACCAAAACCTTGTGGACGTGTACCTGACAGCAATGAAGGTTTTAATATTAGGTAACATCTTTCTATAAACCAATTACACTGAAAACATTCAGCAGCAACCCTACCTAAAACTGGCTGAAAATCATCTCGATGTTGATGCCACTACAGATACTTTAGTAAAATCTTTTTCACGATGATCTAGCAGCAAAATATTCTTAAAAATCAAAAATAAATGTTCCTATGTAACTAACGCCAAGGATAACTATTCAAAATAAGCAATTCATTAATTGTGGGGGGTTTTTGGCATAAGAACCCATGAATAAAGTGAGATTAGGGTAAGTAGTGAAATTGGGAAGGAGACAAGAAAATTGACCAGAAATAAAATCAGTTCGAAAATTCTTGAGAAATTCCTAGACTGTTGACTTATAACATGCTAAAGTAGTTGACAAGCAGTAAAAACAAGAAATGCAAACAAGCAGCTTTTCATTTTCACAAGTAAGAGTGAATCAAATCAAAATGCACTGAGCTGCCACAGGCAAATGCACAAGAAAGTTACACAGATATAGTTAAGCTAGGAAAAGATAAACTTTGTTTCAAGGTACTGATGAATTCAAAAGTAAAAGATCTCGGATTCAGTTAGATTTTAAAACCATTTGACTAATTATCTCATGTTCTGTGTAGCAAAACAGTCATAATTCCAAGACTGACCTTTAGGAATAGCAGATACAAAGCGCTTCTTCCACCAAGATTTGCTACGATCCGATTTCTCGTCGTCACTGTCCTTTCTATCCTCTCCCTGTGCAAAAGGGATGCAATAGGGATCTTGATAGATATTTGACAGGCAAAATGATTGATATTAAACACTGCAAGGCAGTATTTGATTTTTTTTTAAAAACAGATGCTCAAAATCAAGTTATTAGCTTAACAATAGGTCTTCATAAACCAGTGCATGTTATGCTGCAAATGATTGGTCTCAGTAATTTGCCCTTCTTCTGAATTGCAGTAGGCTTCTCTTCTGATTCAGCAATTTCCAGATTCTCTCTCATGGGTAAACGACAGATTTACCCATGTAAAACCAACATGGTAATTGACTTTAGTTGGTTTGATTCCACATAGTATTGGGATCTAAGGATTTTAACTAGCATTTCTGGGTGAGTATTATTTCAAGAATATTTTTAAGTTGTTTATTTACATCCACTGAGAAAGATCTGCATTTGTATAAACACAAGGGATTCTGCAAGGTGCTAGAAGTGTCTTAGCCCGAAATGCAGACTTGTTTATTCTCCTCCACAAATGCTGCCTGATTTACTGAGTTCTTCCAGCATTTTGTGTGTTGCTCTGTACTTGTATACTGCCTTTACATGCACTGAATTTCTTGCTCATCTTGTTAACAGCAAGCACACCAACTGAAATCATTCCCAAGTTTGAATGAGATTGCTTTAAATTAACATGAGGTATTTATACGTTAAGACTAGACCTTACCAGGGAGTCTTTGCTTGGAGATGAAGTTGGTCCACAGATTCCAGTTGCTGCCCCAGATGCAAACAGCTCTTCATTTGCTGCCCTTCTACTGCCTGGAATATTCCACCCAGGATCACTCATTGGTCTTCGAGATGCCAAAACAACATCAGAACTCCTGCTGCGTACCAGCCTTTCTGGAAAGGAATGTCGCTGTTTAAGCAGCTCAGCTTCAGTTTGGCAGCAAATGTGTGATGCAAACGGTGGTAATCGGGCGTCACTGCCCCCTATAGCACCTTCCAATATTGGAGGATCCGGTGGTGGGTGTGATGGTCTTGCATAGTGCACTTTAGGCCTGACTATTGATGGTATGGTTGAAGCTGTGAACATTAAGAATGAATGAAAAACATGGATTATGGTACATGTGCACATCTGTGCAGATTACCTCTGAAAAGATATCAATAGCAACTGGAAGAATCACACCCACCATTCATAATATCAGAATGTACACATACATTACAGTGCATCTATTTGCTTGGAAGTTTGTGCAGATTTGACACGTCAGCAGAAACTTTGACAAGTTTTTAAAGATGCACAGTGGAGAGTATGCTAACTGGTCACATCATGGTCTGGTATGGAAACACCAATGCCCAGGATTGGAAAAGGCTACAGAGGTGGTAGACAGAGCCCTGTCCATTACAGTTGAAACCCTTCCCACTGAGTAACTTTATATGGAGTGCTACAACATCCATCAAAGACCACCACCATCCTTCTCACCCCTACCATTGGGCAAGAGAAGCAGAAGCCTTAGGTTCCACACTACTAGGTTCAGGAACAGTTACTGCCCTGCAACCATTAGGCTCCTGAACCAGGGTGGATAACTTTATTCACTACTACTCTGCTCTGAACGGATTCTACAAACTACTGACGTGCTTTCAAGGACTCTTTTCAACTCATGTACTTAGTATCATTTTATTAACGTTTGTTTTCTTTTGCACAGTGTTTGTTTGAGAACCTTTGTTTGCTCATCTATAACGTTTTCTATTGCATTTCCTTTTTCCTGTAAATGCATGCAAGAAAATGTCAGCATAGTATTTGGTGACATATACATAATTTGATAATAAATTTACTTTGCACTTCGAGATGTTCATAACTCTTGCTGAGACATAGAGAAATTTTTCAAAACTTTAAATGTATGACATTGAATTTTAGTTTTTGAATGGGGTGTTTCATGGAATCCTAGAAAATTTGGAGTTATCCAACTGGTTCCAGTCTCCTGCTCCTTCTGTGACCAAGTGAAATGTACCACAGTTGCTGGATTCTTGAAAGTTATTAATAAATCCAATGCCAGCACACTTTCAAGCAATATGTGCAGAGTACAATTTGATGGATGAAATGATTTGCCATTGTTTTGCCTTTGAATTTGAAAATTGCCATAAATATTTCCAGATCCAGACCAAAAAAAAGTCAAAATCGTGTAAATCATAGGTGTCAAACACAAGGCCCGTGGGCCATATCCAGCCCGGCGTACAATTATATCCGGCCCGCGAGATTATTTTAGATAGATCTATTATTTTAATTATTAATGGCCCGGCGATATGAAGCGCTGATAACACACAAACTACAGATCCCATAATGCAGCGCAACAGCTGCCGACAGGCTACCCGGGAACATTCCCGCGTCAAGCGTCTGTTGCTGTATACAACGCTATTCTGAAGTCAAAGTGAACCCCTAACAATGGTGAAGAGAAAAGTTGATTCTGAAAAAAGTCTTTCAAAACCGATGAGTATATGTTTACTGACATTGCCGGTAAACCCGTGTGTCTTATTTGTGGAGCTAATGTGGCTGACATAACAACACATCTCAGCATCTTAAACCTTCAGCTCCAGGGACGTGACCGCATGATCACTGACATGTATGATGCAGTGAAGGCATTTCAAGTGAAGCTGCTCTTATGGGAGACACAAATGCACCAGTGCAACTTGCCTCATTTTCCCTGTTGCCAAGTAATGTTAAACCAGGTCGGCGCAATGATGTTCCCAAATGCGCACTTTGCTGATAAACTGAGCGCACTTCGCACTGAGTTCGCACGGCGCTTTGGTGACTTTGAAGCACAAAAAATTAATTTCAAGCTGCTTCGCAACCCATTTGCCATCGACGTGGAAACTGCACCTGTACAGATTCAGATGGAGCTGATAGAGCTGCAGTGTAATGGGACACTAAAGGCAAAGTACGACACTGCAGGGCCCGTACAGTTTATTCGCTCCATTCCTGAAGCAATGCCTCAGCTCCGTCTACATGCGGCTCGAACCTTGTGCATGTTTGGTAGCACATATCTGTGTGAGAAGCTTTTCTCAGTGATGAAGATTAACAAAACATCACACAGGAGTTGTCTCACTGATGAACACCTGCAGTCCATCCTGAGAATCTCCACAACACAGAACCTTACACCAAACCTAAACGAACTTATTGCCAAGAAAAGATGCCAAGCATCCAGCTCTGACAAAACGGCATAAGAGCAAAGAAAACTGAGTGTTTTGATTTGTTGTTGTTTTAACTTTTGCTGAAAAGCACAAATTTTATTTATATTTTCAGGGTTTTTTTGCAGCATGCTCATATTTCTAACTTGTATAATACTGACAGGAGATATTTTTATGGAGAGCAAAATATTTAAGTTATTTAAAGTTTTAGTTTATTTTTTCTGGAATAATATTCCTGTGTTTTTATTCATATTTATGTTCAAAAAATGTTTAGTTTTAGTGTGTTCAATAAATGTTTATCCTGTTTGGCCCGCGACCTAAAGTGTGCTTTGAGTTTTGGCCCCATGTGCAATTGAGTTCGACACCTCTGGTGTAAATATTACAACTAATTGTATCAAACCTTTCTTTCATCCACTTTACTCAAAGAATAAAACCAATTTCCCAAACTTCTCCATTCAACTTCTACCTTCATTTGACCAAACCCTCACTGCACCCTTGACAAGAACGTGAAATTTTCTTTTAATAAGAATTGGCCAGAATACCCATTTTAGGCATGTAATGATTTAAAGCATTTATGACATTTCCTTATTTTCATAGTGTATTTAATTACAGAGACAAAACCAACTTGCACTAAGTACGTAATGGCATAAGATGTCCCCAGTTTTTGCCCCCTTAAAAATAGTATGTTTTGTTTGCATTACCTTTCCTCACTTTACTGATCAAAGTGAATTAATTCACGCTTTGATTCAATTTTAGTTGCCATTTATCTACCTACATCACCCTCTTGACACGTATTAATTTTCTCATTATTTACTACAGTTAAGTTTGTATAAACTATAAATACTGAAATTGTGGTCTTTATACAACAGAGTGAGCAGTAATCTCGCATTCATATTTTGATGACACAGCTCAGTAACAGGCCCTTCTGATACAAAAGCCTGCATCACCTAATTACAGACATGTGTCTAATTAACCTACTAAACTGTACTTCTTTGGAATGTGGGAGGAAATCAGAGCACCTGGAGAAAACCTATGCAACCATGGACAGAATGTACAAACTCCTTACAGACAGCAGCGGGAGGTTAAATACAATCACTTTCAGTAATAACACAACCTTGCACCTCAGCCTTGTTCCATTTTAATGCTATGCATTTTACATTTATAATGTCTGTGGTACAATCAAAATACATTTTTAAAATTCTTCAATACATGAACAACTACACACAAATGTCATCCATTAATTCCATTTATTCTCAGATAATTTATCTCCTAATCTTGTTAAATAAACTACACCTGTTATAAGCTGTGCAATACCATTTTTAACTGTAGCTTGTAAAGATGGAGCCAAATTTTAGTAACTTGAAGCTTGTTTGGTGGCTTAGCAGAAAGGAAACTTTATATCGTCAGTAGTATTCAACAATGAAATATCTAGAAGCATAAATTTAATTAGTCGTAAGGCCATTATCAAAGTGACCTTCTGTGTAAAACAAGACCATTTACAATGCAGATAAATCATTGTGAAGTTTAAATGATTTTTTAAAACAAGCTTATTCACATGAAACTGTATGGAAGGGATCTGAAATTAGGAGCTTTACAAAGAACAAGGCAACAGACATGCAAGCAAAAAAAAATCATGTTAATAGATCTGCGGTAAAATTTTAAAAGGAAAATACGAGCAGAAATATAGGCAGACTATCATTTGATACTTAGTGGTTTTGAAACAAGGTGGAGATTGAAAAGAGCCCCAAATATCCTCCAATTCCTATTCAATGTCCATCAGATTTCTTTTTCAAGCTTTTATTTCCATCATTCATAATACTGGAATTACTATATTGGGGGCTATGCTTGTGGCTAGGGCTCCCAGATGTACAATGCTTGTGGTGGATATTCCCTCCATCCCTATTCTGACTTTTAGTCTAACTATACTGTAATCTAATTCAGTCCACTTTCTTTATAATTTGTTGATATACTAAGGAATAACAGCACCTTGGGGAGCTCTGATTCCCCATATCACAAGTTAACAATCTCAATTAGGTCATCAAAGCAGGCATGAAGTGAAAACAAAGTGAGTCCCATGTGACAGGAGGGTCACATGAATTCAGAAATTGACAAGCGGTGTTGGCTTGTTCAAGAGGGAAACTGATGTAGGATATCAAAATAAAACAAAGCAAAATAAAACAAAATAAATTACAAT
This sequence comes from Hemitrygon akajei, assembly GCF_048418815.1. Lineage (NCBI taxonomy): Eukaryota > Metazoa > Chordata > Chondrichthyes > Myliobatiformes > Dasyatidae > Hemitrygon > Hemitrygon akajei. Next base: position 171,648,577 of record NC_133130.1, on the reverse strand, counting down.
TTTACTTCCTCTTTACAATTTTCTCAATTTGAATTATTAAATTGTAGGAATTCTGGAAAGAATGAAGTGAAAGGATAAAACAGCAATAAAACCACTCAGTTTATCAAAAGCTGCATCTTGCTGTGTGTTAATCCTATTCCTTTCTGCTGTTCACCCTAAACCACAGAAATGGGATTTGGGAAGCTTTAACCTACCATCTGAAGACAGTGGATCAAACATTGCAAGCAATGTGTCTGTCTGGGAAAGTGAAGAAGTCATCTGATGTCCACCTGTAAACACAAAAAGGAAAAAGTATGCATTCAAACTTGTAAAATTGGCAAGACTATATATTTAGAAGCATAATGAACTTCAATCAGTTACAAAACAAATTACAGATACAAATGAGCTTTGCCTGCCTGTGGATGTTCAAGTAAAACTCTTAACTATAAAACCACATTCTGGTATAGTTATGGTGTGATGCAGCACCTGCAGGCACACGTTTCCATGCTCACAAAGCTGAGAAGAATTGCTGAAATGTCAGTATTAGTGCTCCAAATTAATGGACAACTCAATACCAGGCAGCAAAACTCAGACATACTTATGCAAACAGAACTTATCTCAACCATATGGGAGATTCAGCAGGAAGAATATATGAAAATACACATCTGTTTAAAATTTGAATGCATTGGAAATTAACCCCAGCACTATAAAGGACTGATTGCTATTATTCCTAATATTTATGTACTGGTTTAATTAAAATGCTATTACTTACCTTGTACAACTTCCTCTACATCAGGGCTTGTTACAGAATCTTTTCCTCCAAAGTCAGAGCTGCATTCTGATCGTATATCCTCAACCTTGTTGGGTATATCTTCTGAGGTAACACTGATGCCTGTTAAATTGTGTAAAAAGCCTAAAAGGCATTAATTCTTAAATCTGAGTTTTGAGATTAGACTTCAATGCAGGAAATGTTACCTTATATTAAAATATATCAGATTTCAAATATATAGTATTTACCTATATACTGAAAACAAGTGATCACAAAATGCTACCATCCTGTACCTGACACAACACTAAGTCCAGGAGTACTGGGCCTTGAGCTCACTTCTCTCACATCGGTATCATCAGATGTGCTGCCAACTCCAGAGCAACTTTCCAGCTCCTGTAATCGCTCCTCTTGTTTCAGATCTGTAGCTTCTGAAAAACATTTCCCAAATAGTATTACTACAATAACTATCATGTCATTTCTCAAGTAGATTTTAAGACTCTGCAACTGAAAAAGAAAAATAGTTTAGGTCTATGTCTTCTCCCAGTCCACATATATGAGGATATTTTGGTAGGAAGGGGAAAAAAACTGAAAATTATTTAAACTTAAACAGATTGCAGAATACTCTTGTATACAAGGCCCTTGATATCCTTGGACATGACAAAGTTAACATGCAGAGGCATGTTATAAGAATAATGAATAATGCGGCAAGAATGGAGTACACTGGTACTCAGTAAGCTGATTCCTGGGGTGAAGGAATGATCTTCTGAGCATTGCTGAGTGATTGAGACAAGATACTGCGGTTTAGAAGAATGAAAGGTGATGAAACCACAGACTGAAGAGCTTGGACAGGTAAATACTTTAAAGATAATTCCTGTTGAGCTGAAATCTAAAACCAGTTTCAGAATAAGAAACATTTGTGTTCAACATCCTGACCAAACAGACCTTAAGGCTAACAATTATTTTCGTAATCATACACACTATTTAAATTATGCAAGTACTGTTTCTTCCTTCCCTTGACCTATCACATCTGGTTGAAATCATCACATGTGCAAGACCATGAGACACAGAAGTAGAATTAAGCCATTTGGTCCATAGAGTCTGCTCCACCATTTCATTGTGGCTGATTTATTAACCCTCCCAACCCATTCTCCTGACTTCAGCTCTGGCACCTTTGGAGATTACTATCAGTGCTTCTAAATGTACTCACCAGGACAAAGATTTAAAAAAGGTACATTCTCAAAGGGTCATGAAATCTTGGAATTCTCTAACCCAGAGAGCTGCAAAAGTCAAACTAGTTAATATATGAATTATAAAACTACTTGCACTCAAAGTCACACTGAATGACAGAACAAACTCCCCAGGTTGCATAATCCTCCTTCCTTTCCCTCCACTTTCTTATTCTCGCTTCTTCCCCTTCCTGTCCTGATGTAGGGTCACAGCCCGAAATGTAGAATGTCTTGTTTCCCTCTACTAATGCTGCTGACCCACTGAGCTCCTCCAGCGTTTTATGTGTGCTGTTTTTCCTATGTTGTTTACACTAAACTATTGTGAAAGTTTAAATACTTGGAGAAAAAGTCAAGAGATATTAACTGACTCCAAATTCCATATGCAGTATGTGCCCACATTACACATACCCTGCCTCAAATGACTATGCTCACAACTCTGACCTTTAAGGTTCAAAACTGCAGGAGCCACGTATCTAATTTCTGACTGTATTGTATTTTGTGTAACGTGTTTACTATGGGTTACTGAAATTTGTCACATGGGTTGGGGCGTGGTAGAAGCAAATGAGTGTAGCCATGTACTCTCTCTTTATGCTATTAGCTTTTAGTTAGAGAGGAACTTAGTACGGGACATGGATTTTTTTTTTGTTGACCACTATATCGCTAATTTGGTTGCATTAACTTCACTTTTCTCACTTGTTTTATTATCGCTATGTTAGTTTTGTTCATTTTTTAAAAATCACTATATAAGGTTTATTGTCTTCGCTAGTTTTAAAATAAAGGATCAAACATACTTCTTTTGACTTGGAACTTAGTTATTTGGAAGCATGTTATACAGTGTCAGGTTCCTCACTTTTTGGTTTGTTTTTTAAAGTAACCACGACAATAACCATATCATAATCATGCACACAAATTAAATTTTACATTTTATTTTCCAAATACACTATTTCTACCCTTCCTACCCCACTCTTTACTGATCAACACTGGATAAAAATAGCACAAGCATCTGCTTTGGCACATTTTGGACATGAACATCTGTGGTTATAATGTGCCAGATCTATTTCTCTCGCCAGGTAGTGTATGGAAGCCAAATGAAGTTAGATGAACCAATGGCAAACAGCCACTCTGTATTCAAACCAGTTTTATAATATAACAACTTCAACAAAAATTCTATGGATTGCTCATGTACTTCCCCACGGTCAGCTTCCTACATGGTGCGTCATAACCTCAGGCAGTTCCAACATAAAACTCAACTCAATAACAAAAAGGGGCTTGTCTGCACAAACTCAAAGGAACATTCAATTAACAGTTGAAACAAAAGGCCAAGAATAAAGACTAATTCTTAATGGGAACTGGAATGCATCACAAACTTCCTGACTGCATTTATAAGTATTTATTATATGACTGCTCTGATGTAGTTTTGGTAATGTTTGGAAAATAAATTTCATCAGCGTGACATACATACCTGAGTCACTGGGCAGAACCTCCACACTCCAAGCCTCACTGGTCGTTTCAGAGATCGTTGACCCTGTGCAGGGATCGAGTAGCACTGAACTTGAACCTGGCAATCCTAGCAAACTACCCAGCATATTCTCTGCTGCTGCACCTAGTACAAAATTAAATACTTATTAGCTTATATCATTCAGCAGCAGTTTTACTTAAAATCATACATTGTAAGTAATGTCCTATTGGCTGTCTGAGATATTCCAAACATAGCGAAGTTTGAAATATTTTGAAACACATTTCCTTTGTTCTTCCCATCCCCACCCCAGCCTCTCTGCCATTAGAAGGTATTTTTATTTTCCATTTCTAAAAAAAATGCAGGGAGTCCTAGACTCAAAACAATAACTGCTTCTCATTCCACAAATGCTGCCTAACCTGCTGAGTGTTTCTCACACTTTTAAAAATTTAATTACAGATTTTCAGCATCTTTTTGTTTTGATTTTTATTTACTAAAGCCCGTATTTGTTTTACCATGAGCAATTGTGCTGAAATTGTTCAACAAAATTACTTCACAAAATTGATAAAGTGCAAAACATGACAATCATTCAATCATCGTTCAATCATCTTCAAGAATAAAGAAATATTTAGGTAGTTAGCAATTTTTACTGGGTGGCTGAAATCCTTTAATAAAACTGCAGCTCAGCTATCTCAAACTACTTTACATTAGTTATCCTTAAGTATAACCAATAGCATTAGCAATTATCAATATACTGTAACCATTTGGAAAATAGAAGCAACACTTTTTTTGTAGAGTATTGTGCAGTTTTAAATCCATTTGGACTACAGACAGCCACTATGTAAACTGAGCTGACAATCACAGCTATCCACAACAAGTTAAGAAGACTGCTCCATACCCAAGACACTGAAAATTGATTAGGGATGTTTTGCAATCTGTTTTTGTTTTAATGAAGAAAGAGAAACAGGCCATTATCAACCAGCAATGAAATCTAAACCACTCAAAGTAGTTTTAAAAAATGTAAAAAGACAAAATAGAGAGCAAATAAGTTGTCAGATATTTTTAAAACAGCACAATTTTCTTTTCATAAGAAATCACAGGGCATGAACGATTTCAGTAACACCGCCCGAATGAACACCAGCTATTCCTGACTGAGAATGACACAGAAGAATAATATCATTGTTTCACTTGTACACCAAGATGAATGAGCATTCGTTAAGAACTAAAAACATACAGGGCAAAACTTATACTGTATACAAGTTAGTGGCCACAATTTGAGTGCACAAACCTCAGTCCCTGCTCAAAGCTCTTTGGCAATGAACCAACTACAAAATAGTGTAATGGCATCTTAAATATATAATTCAGTTCTATGTAGTTGAAAGCAAATATTAACATATATATTGTATTGGAAAATCTAAATACACTGACCTCTGAAACCATGAACAATTCATTTTCATGTACATTCATGCATACAAAGTTGAATTGAGAAATTGGCAACTCTAATATCAAAGTAAATATTCACACTCCCCTCTTACCTCTGCTCTTCTCCTCACCTGCCCATCAGCTCCTTCTGGTGCCCTTTCTCCTTACCTTTCTCTCATTTTCCACTCTCCATCTCTTATTGGATTCCTCCTTTTCCACCCATCACCTTCCAACTTCACATCACATTCCAGCTTGTATTTCTTACCAACCCCACCTTCTTATTCTGGCTTCTTCCCCACTTCCTTCCCAGTCCTGATAAACAGTCTTGGCCCAAAACCTGGAACCTCGGTCAATGGTAGGGGTCCATGGCATATAAAGGTTGGGGACCTCTGACCTAGACTCATTATGCTAAGTTCCTCCAGCCTTTTGTGACTGTTACTCAGAAAATATATTTTTTTCCAAGTTTGGAAAATGTTTGTCTAACTTAGTTTACAATGAGAGCCAGACCACAAATAAAACTGGTCAGTTTAGTCTCCTAATTAAATTAATGGGTGCTTAAGACTAAGCTGGTTTGATGTTGGATTATAATAGGGCAAATACAAGCTGATGCAAAATTTTGTGTGCATCCTGAATCAGAAAACACGAGCAACCATTTTAAAAATAATATTTACTCTTGCAATGTTATTAAAAGATCTGCTTTCAGCATCTTGAGCAATATTTTCAGGTCACCAGAAATGCTTGCAATTTAAAACTTACTGAAGACAAATACAGGTATATGATTAAATGAGAGGCACAAGAAGATCTGAAACAATTAGAATTTATGCCTCATTATCATGGTAATCTTATCACTGGGATAATGAGGTATTAATGGAGATTTAATGTGCATCTCATAATGCTATCCCTTAGAGAAACACATAAGGAAATTGCTGCAAATTCAGTTAATGATATAAGCATCCCAAAACACATAATCTAAAAGCATGAAAAATGCTGGATGCAAATGAGAAGGAACCAAGGTCAATCACACTGCTGGGATTCAGAAAATGACAATTGTATTTTAATATAATACATTTTAAAGGAAGTTTCATTTTTGTCAACAGTTATAAAAAGTTTTCAGTGAAATCTGTTATCGAAAGCAATGTTGATGATTTAGAATTTTTGGTGCAGCTTCCTTAAATTTGGAAGTGTAATTATGGTACAAACAACAAAGCACACTAGTGTTTCAATCCAGTATGCCACAGGTGGCAAGAAATGCTTGCAGTTCTCCCCATGGAGCATTACCGGGTGACAGGGAAGCAATGTCTTTAAAGAAAAATACGTCTATCATCTGATGCATCCCCCAAGGCTATTTCTCAGGAATCATATAGTGACTAGGTCAAATGGGGGTGGGAAGAATTAAATATGGGGTTGCTTTATAGAGGGAATTAAACACAAGGGATAAGATGATGGCCAAATAATCTACTTGTTTTTAGTAACATTGGTCAGGACACCGATGAGAGATATCCTCGCCTTCTATTTAAAATGTTTCATAAGACCTTGTGTACCCTGTCAAGGGAAAAGATAAGAGCTGAACGTATCATCCAAAAGGTAATACCTCTGACAGCATTCCACAGCATCACGTGGATGCCAGTGATTTGGGTCAAGAACCTGAATCAGAATTGACAGAAAAAAGACCATCAGTGCAAGTAAGGACTGAAACAGTGGCTGGTAGATAGATGATAGATGGAATGCAATTGATGGTGGGAGTTGATGGGCCAAATGAAGAAAGGGAAGGAGGTAGGAAAGGTGAATAATAGGAAGTTAAAAAGCTAGGGGAATGGGTGAGTGTATGTGGGAGAAGAACCCCCAGCCATATGGATACCCTGGAACAGGAAAATTCAATGTTCATAACATTGCAAATTATACAAGCAGAATATGAAATATCATTGTTCCAATTTCCATTTGGCCTCAGTATGGGAGACCAAGGACAGACATATCAGTGTGGAAGGAGTGTTAAAATGTGGAATTGTGTCTACCCACTCCATCTGCCTATCACCCACACATTACTTCCACTGCTCTCATCTGCCTTCCCCCATTCACCCTCACTTTATTCAATGCCCCACCTTCTTGCAGCCCTTTGTTGCTCCACCTATTATCTCCCAGCCTCTGCCATTAGTTCCACTATCTACTCCATCTGTGCATCACCCCATTTCACCTGGATCTACTTCTGCTTTCCAACTCTTCCTCCACCCTATTCTTTCGCTATATTTTAAACTGGCTCTCTCTCCTCTATCTTCCTGTCCAGATGGAGGGTCTCAACTCTTCATACTAACTTGCTATTTCTTCCACAGATGCTGTCTGACTCGCTGAGTACCTCCTGCATCTTGTTCATTGCTCCAGATTCCAGCATCTGCAGTCTCTTGTCTCCACTGAACAATTCCATCCAGGTAAGAAAACATCCAGCCAAGAAAACAGTTGTAAGTAATGTCCTATTGGCTGTCTGAGATATTCCAAACATAGCGAAGTTTGAAATATTTTGAAACACATTTCCTTTGTTCTTCCCATCCCCACCCCAGCCTCTCTGCCATTAGAAGGTATTTTTATTTTCCATTTCTAAAAAAAATGCAGGGAGTCCTAGACTCAAAACAATAACTGCTTCTTATTCCACAAATGCTGCCTAACCTGCTGAGTGTTTCTCACACTTTAAAAAATTTAATTACAGATTTTCAGCATCTTTTTGTTTTGATTTTTATTTACTGAAGCCCGTATTTGTTTTGCCATGAGCAATTGTGCTGAAATTGTTCAACAAAATTACTTCATAAAATTGATAAAGTGCAAAACATGACAATTCCCATATTTCCAAATGAATTTGAAGAACAATTAGAAGTAAACTAAAATGAAAGAATCTTTCCAAGATTGGTCTATTGAACATAATTGCTTTCTTTGGAGACATTTTGGTGGGCAGCACAAGTGTTTCTGTTAATCACTGGATATTTATCACACACTGGACTAGAAAATTTACCACACCTCTTTACTAAGAGGACAAGCATATTTAACACAATGAATGTTATGTTTTTCTACAACAAATTAAAATCACATTTACCATACTAAAGTAACACACACAAAATGCTGGAGGAACTCAGCAGGCCAGGCAGCATCTAGGAAAAGAGTTCGGTTGATTTTTGGGCTGAAACCCTTCAGTAGGACCGGGAAAAAAAGCTAGGGAGTAGATTTAAAAGGTGGGGGAGGGAAGTGAGAAACACAAGGTGATAGGTGAAACCTGAAGGGGGAAGGATGGAGTAAAGAGCTGGGAAATTGATTAGTGAAAGAGACAAGGCCATGGAAGATAGAAAGGGGGTAGGAGCACCAAAGAGGGGCAATGGATGGGCAAGGAGATAAGGTGAGAGAGGTGAAAGGCAATGGAAAATGGTGAAAGAGGCGGGGTGGGGGCATTACCAGATGTTTGAGAAATCTATGTTCATGCCATCAGGTTGGAGGCAACCCAAACAGAATACAAGGAGTTGTTCCTCCAACCTGAGTGTGGCCTCATCATGACAGTGGAGGAGGCCATGGATGAACATATCAGAATGGGAATGGGAAGTGGAATTAAAATGGGTGGCCACTGGGAGATCCTGCTTTTCCCGGCAGCGGAGCGTAGGTGCTCATCAAAGCTGTCTCCCAATCTACGTCAGGTCTCACCAATATACAGGAGGCCACACCAGGAGCACCAGACTCACAGGTGAAGTGCTGACTCACCTGGAAGGACTGTTTATAGATCTTAATGGTAGTGAGGGAGAAGGTATACTGGCAGGTGAGCACTTGTTCCGCTTGCAAGGATAAGTGCCAGGAGGGAGATCAGTGGGGAGGGATCTCCAAGGGAGTCACATAGGAAGTGATCCCTGCAGAAAGCAGAAAATGTGGGCAGGGGGAGGGAAATACATGCTTGGTGGTGGGATCCTGTTGGAGGTGGCAGAAGTTTCAAACAATTATGTGCTGGGCGCTGAGGCTTGTGGGGTGGTAGGTGAAGACAAGAGGAACCCTATCCCTGGTAGGGTAACAGGAAGATGGAGCAAGAGCAGACGTGTGTGAAATGGAAGAGATGCCAGTTGAGGGCAGCGTTGATGGAGGAGGACAGGAAGCTCCTTTCTTTGAAAAAGAAAGACATCTCCTTTGTTCTAGAATGAAAAACCTCATCCTGAGAGCAGATGCAGTGGAGATGGAGGAAGTAAAAGAAGGGGATGGTGTTTTTATAAGTAACAGTGCAGGACAAGGTATAGTTGAAGTAGCTGTGAGAGTCCATGGGTTTATAATAGACATCAGTGGATAAGCTGTCTCCGGAGATAGAGACAGTGAGATCAAGAAAGGGGAGGGAGGTTTCGGAAATAGACCAGGTAAATTTGAGGGCAGGGGTAATTTGGAGGAAAAGTGGATAAAGTTGACGAGTTCAGCATGGGTGCAGGAAGCAGCACCAATGCAGTCGTCGATGTAGCACAAGAAAAGTGCGGGACAGTCACCAGTGTAGTAGGCTTGAAACATGGACTGTTTCATGTAGACAACAAACATGCAGGCATAGCTGGGACCCACGCAAGTGCCCATGGCTTCCCTTTTTGTTTGAAGGAAGTGGGAGAAGCCAAAGGAGAAATTATTTAGAGTGAGGACAAGTTCCACTAGGTGGAGGTGAACTGGTTAGGTCTGGTGTCCAGAAAAAAAAAATGGAGAGGCCTTCCTGGTGGGGGACGGAGGTGTATATGGACTGGACATCCATAGTAAAAATAAGATGATGGGGGCCAGGGAACCTGAACCTGAAATCATTGAAAAGATCCAGAGCATGTGAAGTGTCACGGATGTAGGTAGGAAGGGACTGAACTAGGGGGGATTAAAAAGAGTCGAGGTATGCTGATGTAAGTTCAGTGGGACAGGAACAAGCTGAAACAATGGGTCTACCTGGACAAGCGGGTTTGTGGATTTTGGTTAGGAGGTAGAAATGGGAGGTGTGGGATGCAGGAACTATGAGGTTGGTGGTGGTGGATGGGAGATCCCCAGATTCAACAGGTTGGTGATGGTGTGGGAGACAATATAACCATATAACAATTACAGCACAGAAACAGGCCATCTCGGCCCTTCTAGTCCATGCCGAACGCTTACTCTCACTTGGTCCCACCGACCTGCACTCAGCCCTTAACCCTCCATTCCTTTCCTGTCCATATACCTATCCAATTCTACTTTAAATGACAATATCGAACCCGTCTCTGCCACTTCTACTGGAAGCTCGTTCCACACAGCTACCACTCTCTGAGTAAAGAAATTCCCCCTCGTGTTACCCCTAAACTTTTGCCCCCTAACTCTTAACTCATGTCCTCTTGTTTGAATCCCCCCTACTCTCAATGGAAAAAGCCTATCAACGTTAACTCTACCTATCCCCCTCATAATTTTAAATACCTCTATCAAGTCCCCCATCAACCTTCTACGCTTCAATGGTTTGGTGCTCCTTAGTGGGGTCCTGTTTGAGAGATCTGAGAGTTGCAGTAAAGTATTTGTTTTTCAAGGATATGCAATGCAGTGCCTTAGCAACATTTAGACGCATTTGTTATGTATTTGAATCCTAAATCAAATTACTTACCTAAATTCCAAAATGTACCAATGTCTAAATTACTAAATGCACCATCAATATTTACCTGCAATATCTTGTAGTCTATCTTCATCAATGTTCGGATCAAAATCACTTCCCAGGACATCTGTGCTCCAAGTCTCACTCACAGTTTCCGAAATGTCCCTGTCATCGGTCAGCCCCATCATGTCCCTAATTTCAAACTTACGGAGTTTGTCATCAAGATTGTCTTGGGTGGTGGCTACAATGGAATAAAGAAATAGTATTAATGTTTGAGGTCTCAGTTAATAAATTTTAAATATACTCTGAACAAAAGTTACCAAATTAAAATTGTTGTTTACTATGTAGTAAACCCTAACTGGATATTCTGAAAGCACTTTACCAAGTGACAGAACAGAAATTTGATTTCAGTGGTAAATATGAAGACAATAAAGGTAGAAGCAAGTTGTAACAAATATGCAGAGTTCACACAATCTGAAATATCCTTTTCACAAAACTGCATTTCATGTAACTCAATATTTGTTTTTCAGACCATATCTGCCAACAATCTCTAAACTCCTTGCTTAGAAAAGCCAATTTCACTCCCCCAACTTAATTGGCAATTGAAGCGATACTCCTGAACTTCATAAAGTTACTTAATGAAAATGAACATTAGGTTTACCCTCTCCTGTGAGTGTCACTTAATTGCAGAAACAAGTTTCCTTTAAATAGAAAAATTACATTTAAGCACAAAGGGCCATATTTGGACAACTGTTATTTGAAAGTTACAAGTTCACCTACTTGCATTGTTCCAGCATTTTGCTTTCTCAAGTTTATACAAGTTTAAACAAGAAATGCCCATGATTATTTAGTTTTGTGGATGAAAAGCAGTATTGTTTGGAATTAATACTTTCTGGCTTCATTACCAAGAGATCAGCATTCATTATTTTGGGGACACTGACAGTTATAAATTCTGCAGCTACTAACGATCCTCAATTTTGGAACAATACAGATACAACTGTGGAAAATCTAGAAGGTTCTAGAAGTTCTAATATGGCTTTTCTTTAAATAAAAGTTGAAAATCAACGTGAAAAAACTGCTGTGTATAGATCCGTTCAGGCCATCTGTCTCACTCACTGAATTTAAGAGCAAAAGACACTGGAGCAGAATTAGGCCTCTCGACCCATTGAGTCCACTCTGCCATTTGATCATGGCTGATTTATTTTCCCTCTTAACCCCATTCTCCTGCCTTCTCCCCATAACCTTTGGTACTCTTACTAATCAATAATCTATCAAACTCCTACTTAAATACATGCAATGACTTAGCCTCTACAACCCTCTGTGGCAATGAATTCCACAGATTTACCACCCTCTGGCTAAACAACTCCGTCTTCATCTCTGTTCTAAAGGGAAATCTTTCTATTCTGAGGTTGTGCTTCTAGTCCTTGACTCACTCACTATTGAAAAAAACATAAAAGAAATGAGGGACCGTGCCTACGGGTAAGTTAATCAGGACTCTGAAAAGATGGCTAGCTCATGCCCCATGATTATTTACACTGCTACAAATGTACTTAGTGCCTCTACACTCTGGATTAGAGCAAAACAGATTAATTGTTCCCATCTTAGAAAAAAAGCTGAAAACAATGATGAAGCCTTGAAAAGATCAATGATGTAGCAGTGCTGTTTCATGAAGGATCCCACCCACCCTGCTCATGGACTGTTTGTCCCACTCCCGTTAGGGAAGAGGCTACAGAGCATTCACACCAGGACCACCAGAATCAAAAATAGCTACTTTCCCCAAGCAGTAAAACTGATCAACCCCTCCGCATCCCCCACCACTGCGATTTATCATTTCCTGTCAGTCACCTTATTTACTGATCCTTCTGTGCCTGGTGTCACTTTATGGACATACAACCAATATATACAAGTTACCCTATGTATTTATATTTGTGTTTTTTTTATTATCGTGTCTTTAATGTTCTTGTGCTGTATCACATATAGAGTAACAATTATTGTATTTCATTCTCCCTTACACTTACTTACTGCCTGCTACGCCACTGGCGTTTAGGGCAGCAATGAAGGTCCTCCATCTCTGGTATTGTTCAGAGCTTCCTTCATCATTTCAGTAACTTCCTCTTGGTTTTCACTACTGTCAGTCATGCAAGTCCCAGGTAGAGACTCAGGAATACTGTCACACTCAGATGTAGAAGGATTCATCACTGCTGTTACCATAACAATTTTGTTTTACCAGTCAAGGTTGTTAGCCCTGAGCTGAACCCCGGTGCCTGGGGGACCAGTGGACCACTCTTAGCCTGGCCAAAGAGCCAAAGCATAAAGCCTTGTTTCCAGCCAACATAGATCTCTAGGTCGTTGAGGCATGCAAGCCTCCAAACCCAACAACAAAGTTGTGGTCCTCTTGAAGGCCTTTAAACGATCTTGAATTTTGATTTTTTTTTTCTTTGCACTGGCACTATTTTATCATTTGTTCACTGAGTACAAACTTTGCTGGCACCCTAATATTTGTCATTCACTCCTTTCCTTACTGTCACTAATTGGAGGGTAAGCTTCAACCACACCAGTGTGTCTGAAGAAAGACACAGGCTAGCCTGGTAAGGTTGCTCCATTTCTTTACAACTGACATTAATGAACTACATTTATTTTACAACAATCCAGTAGTTTCAACACTTCTGTTCTGGATAAGTTTTAAGTTCAGGTTAATTTACTACAGCTGCATGGTAGGATTTAAACTACTTTCAATACATAGGTACATGGAGCTTAGAAAAATAGAGGGCTATGTGCTAGGGAAAATCTAGGCAGGTTCTACATAGGTTACATGGTCAGCACAACATTGTGGGCCAAAGAGCCTGTAAGGTGCTGTAGAATTCTACGTTCTATGTTTCTCTGGATCACTTGTGCGCATCTCTCACTAGAAGGCTTGTAGCTTGACAACTACATGGTATGTTCGTGGGTGGCACGGTAGTGTACTGGTTAGCACAATGTATTAGAGTACCAGCAATCCAGGTTCAATTTCCGATGCTGCTGTAAGGGGGTTATACGTTCTCTTTGTGACCTTGTGGGTTTCCTCCAGATGCTCCAGTTTCGTCCCACAGTCCAAAGACATACCAGTTGGTAGGTTAATTGGTCATTGAATGTTGTCCAGTTATTTAATCAAAGGATTGCTGGGTAGCACAGCTCGAAGGGCCAAAAGGGTCTATTCCATGCTATATCTCAATAAATAAAATAAATACTATGGAGTTGCTTCTAAGCAAGCACACACACTTGTGGCTGTCAAAATCTTCAACTTTACTTCGATGAAAATAGATTGTAAGTGCTCATTGCTATTAATTAACAAATCAAGTAATCACCACAGCAGCAAATGGCCAATAGTCGAGGCAAGTATTTGAGCTTTAATTCATTGACTCACAAATCATGTTTCAGGAAAGACAAGTGGGCAGTACTGTCACAAGGTGATTAGTGTATCGCTTTGGAGCCCCAGGTTCAATTCTGCTGCTCTCTGAAAGGAGTTCTCCCCATGACCAAATGAGTTTCCTCCATGTGCACCAGTTTCTTCCTACATTCCAAAGATGTAGGTTTTCCAAAGGTTAAGTTGTGTGCATGCTACTTTGGTGCTGGAAACGCAATGAAACTTGCAGACTGCCCTCAGGGACTGCGGACATACAGTGAAAAGCAATGCATTTCACTGTATGCTTCAATGTACACGTGGCAAATAAAACTACCGTAGATTCCGGACTACAGAGCGCACCTGATTAAAAGCCGCTGGCTCTAATTTTAGAAATAAAATCAATTTTTTAATTGTAAAGGCCGCACCGGATTTTAGGCCGCACCGCTACTTTTAAATATACATACGTATCGGTAACACAAATTACGTTGCATATACTTTTTTACTGAACAGCACGAACAACATTCCAATATCTCCTAGCGACTGGTAAAAATATATAGACTGCAGCCTACCAGGAAAAGTTATTGATCGCCTTTAACTTAAAAGCAGCGTTTTCGCTCGGGTCTGACGCGCTTGCGTAACGCGATCGGGTCTAATCGGGTCTGACGCGCTCGCGTAACGCGATCGGGTCTAATCGGGTCTGACGCGCTCGCGTAACGCGATCGGGTCTAATCGGGTCTGACGCGCTCGCGTAACGCGATCGGGTCTAATCGGGTCTGACGCGCTCGCGTAACGCGATCGGGTCTAATCGGGTCTGACGCGCTCGCGTAACGCGATCGGGTCTAATCGGGTCTGACGCGCTCGCGTAACGCGATCGGGTCTAATCGGGTCTGACGCGCTTGCGTAACGCGATCGGGTCTAATCGGGTCTGATGCGCTCGGGTCTGACGCGCTCGGGTCTTGCTTTTCTTCGAGTATTTTCCATGTTGATGAGGGTGAGTACAAATGACTGATTTACAATAATTTAATTGTGAAAGTGCGCTTGATTTATCGTACAATTTCATTGGACCTCTGTGAACTACTCATCAATTTTATTGGTCTACTGTTACGAGGCAAAATGTTTACGAGGCGGCATGAAAAAAAACCATGTATTAGCCGCTCTGGATTAAAGGACGCAGAGTTCAAAGCTGTTCAAAATGTGGGGAAAAAGTAGCGGCTTATAATCCGGAATCTACGGTAATCTAAAGAAGTCTGTAGTCTTAAGAACTGGTTCAGCAAAAAACACACAAGAAAATACAAAACTAAATCCAGAAGTTAAGCATCTCCCATCCTACACTACAATTAGAAAATATTTTTCACCATACACCATCAACACAGTGAGAAACTGACAGCATCTTTAATTCAGCATACCTAAAACAGACTTACTGAAACAGGTCTTAATTAATCAAATCTAACTAAATATTGTGATCACCAATTCTGCAATGTTATCACTGGGCCTCACGGGCACAATACGTGTCACAAAGGAGGTCAAGAGGAAAACAGTACACAGCCCCAAATATTAAATTATTTATTAGTACATGTTGAAGAAACAACCCAAATGGAAGAACGTTAGGCAATTTTGGAATTGCATCAATTCCAGTCTTTACAAACTACCGCCCGTTTTCCTGACCCAAAAAAATCTTAAGTACTAAATCTCAAAACGACCCCATCATGTTTCAGCTGAATATGGTTCCACCAGTAAAACAAGAAAACTACTTCCAAATAGAGTGCTGATCAGCTAGATAGGAGTGAAAAGAAACCCTAACCTACCTGAAGAAATAACAAAGGAATCCAGTCTCTCAAAAGAAATCTGGAATATCCTGAAAAAAACCATCGATCCCAATTAAAAGAGAGATGGAAAGTGCTGCATGAACCAGAAATCTGTATGTAACAATTTAGTCTAAATTGCAGCGTGATCTAATTAAGGATAGGAATAAATTTAAGATGTGGGGAGGAACAGAGAAGAGGATTAATGATCATTCATGAGCAGGCTTCTTTCCAATAGTTCTCATTTTAGCAATGTACAAGTTAACGAGAATCTAGATACAGTAAATACATTCTGTGGCTTGGTGAAAAACACATTCACCAACTGAACTTTCAAGCAAGGTGACCGCCTTTCTATTTTGCTTACCTTGCTCATGTTCCAACAATTGTAAAGCCTCAACCCCGTTACTCCCAGACGGTCCTGCTCCAAGTTCAGAGACTGATTCTCCTTCCAGATCCAATGACGACACAGAGTTTGATCGGTTTGAAGGTCCTATTAGAAATATAAATTACTATGTGAATTAAATAAACAGGGAACTCAAATAAATAAAAATAGATGGGGACATCCTGAATGGATTTCATATCCTGTGACCCCATAATATTTTTCAATATATCCATACCTATATAGAGAAGATGTAGAGAGAATGTTTCCCATAGTGGGAGAGTCTAGGACCAGGGGGCACAGGCTCAGAATACAAAGATGTTCCTTTAGAAGAAAGATAAGGAGGGATTTCTTTAGCCAGAGGGTGGCAAAACTGTGGAATTCATTGTTGCAGCTGTGGAGGCCAAGTCATTGGGTATATTTAAAGCAAAGGTTCTTGATTGGTAAGGGCATCAGAGGATATGGGGAGAGAACGAGAATGGGGTTGAGAGGGATGACAGATCAGCCATGATCGAATGGTGGAACAGACTCAGTGGGCTGAATGTCCTAATTCTGCTTCTAGGTCTTATGGTTTTATAACACACATTTTGCAAAACTCATCCACAGTTAGTTTCTTTTTAGACTTGCTTCCATGTCAAAAGTGACCAACTAGATTAACCCAGCTGATAAATCACAGAAGTACTCATGACAAATAGACTTACTGATTACAGGTGACTTTTGGCAATGTTTTGGATGCTAATCATTCATCAGCACAGCAAGGTTCAGTTAAATACTGCTTAACCCAGTTCCCATAATGACTTGATAGAGGTGGATAAGAAAAGAAGCATAGATTGAGTGGACAGCCAGAGACTTAACCCTAAAGGCAGAAATGGCTAATACAAGGGGGCACAATTTTAAGATGTTTGGAGAAAAGTATGGGGGGGAACTGTCAGAGGTAGAGTTTCTTTAATACAGAGAGTGGTTGGTGCATGCTAGGAGTGGTGGTAGAGGGAGACACATTAGGGACATTTAAGAACCTCTTAGATAGCCATATGGATGATAGAAAAATGGGGGGCCATGTCGGAGGGAAGGGTTAGATTGTTCTTAGAGTGGGTTAAAAATCAGCAAAATACTGTAGGGCGAAGGGCCTGTACTGTTCTATGTTCATTCTTTGACTTTAGTTATAGAGTAACTAACAATATCGAGATACATCACTTAAAATTTAAGTTTTAAATGCCAAAGAAATGATCAATGTTTGCTCTTATAATCCAGAATACTCCACTTCCCCCCCAAATACACTTATCACAATAACAAAACATACACAAGCTAGGAAGGGAAGGGGTTTGGAGAAGTGACCAATAGCTTGGCTATGTGGATGTGTTACTTCTTATGGAGAATTTTTTTTTTTTTGAAGTGGTTGTAGCTTGGAAAGGAGTACCGTAACTGTTTATTGAGGTAACAAAAAAGCCTTAGAATCCAATGTGTCACAAATGGACAGACCAAAAAAAAAACAAATTCAAAAAGGAAAGGAGAATTTATTGGAAGGCAAGAACCTAGAGTGGAGGAGATTACAGCGATGAGCTGCAGTGAGACCACACAAGATTTAAAGACAAATGCCAAGATTTTAAGTGTGATGTATTCGGATTACTAGGAACCAAAGCAAGTCATGTGGACTGGAGCAAGGGCTACATGGAATTTGATGAAAAGCTTCACCTTCTGATATTCCCTCCATATTATCACTGCATAGAGAAAAGCGTAGAGTTTTATCTGGTTTCCCATGGAGTTTTCCATCCTCTACAGGTACTTCACCCTGACCACTCTCAGAAAGCTGCATGCTCAGCACCTGATCAAAACAGAGAAAGTAATCAATACACAATTAAACAGCCTGCATGTTGTAAACACTAATCTATATTGTTAAAAGTCTAATCCAAATGGTATTTAATTATCAGACAGTTCAAATGTTTGAGCCCAAAGCCCACATGCTATAGGATACAATTAGGTTTCTGGATTGGGATTACACTGCTCCTCAACCAGATAAAAAAGATGTGCAGATACATGCAGCCGGAGCCTGGGGGGGGGGGGGGGGGGGGGGGGTGTGTGCATGCGCACGCATGTGTGGAAAGGCGCTTGCGTTGATGTTGTCTTGTTGCTTACAAGAGAAAATCAGCAGATGCTGGAAATCCAAGTCACACACACAAAATGCTGGAGGAACTCAGAAGGCCAGACAGCATCTATGGAAAAGAGTACAGTCAACGTTTCAGGCTGAAACCCTTCAGCAGGAAGGGTCTGATGAAGGGTCTTGGTCTGAAACTGCAACTGTACTCTATTCCATAGCTGCTGCCTGGCCTTCTGAGTTCCTCCAGCATTTTGTGTGTGTTGTTCGTTTTGTTGTTGTTGTTATTTGTTGCCTGCTCTTTTGTGCACTGTTATTCTGCTGAGCATTGTGGACATGCTACTTGTGTGCTGACGCTTGTGGTCTGCCTGCAGGACATCCTTAGGTGGTTATTAACGCAAATGATACATTTCACTGTATGTTTTGATGTACATGTGACAAATAAATATGTATCGGCACATAATAATATAGGTTGCTACCACAATAAACTGCATCAATTTGCCTTTCTAACTCTTGCCATAATTGGTTGACACAAGTTTCATGGCTTATTAGTAGATGCACAAGTTTAAAGGTTGTAGCACACTGCTAGAACACAAATTTAACCCTATACCTTGGTGAAAAGCCCTGAACAGCATGATGGAAATTTTCCCCTTTCCAATAAAGAAATGTCTAAATATGAAGTGTCAAAATGTGTCTTCAGTGTCACAAGAGTAAGATATTAACTCTCGTTAAAATTGTTCAAATATTTAAGAGCCCACATAGAACTTAACATGCAAAACATAAGATAATACAGATGTTAGAATCTGGAACAACAAAAACAAAGAACTGGTTGCTGGTGGAACTCAGTGGGTCAGACAGTACCTGAGGAGAGAAATGCACCTTCAATGTTCCAGGCTGAGACCATTTATCTATGCAGGCCTACAGCAGAACTAGGAGATATTCGTACATCATTCAAGTCCCACATTCCCACAACCTGCTTTGACATGCAAGTTCATGGTTGATCTTTAAACTCAAACACTGATTTCCTGTCCTTTTAAACAAAGAAATAAATTGATCAGTTTTGAATCTAATCAATGACAACTCTGCAACTCTCTGGGGTAAGGAATTTCAAAGATTTGCCATTTTTAAAGTCCTTTCAGTCAAAAATGACCTTCCCATATTTTGGAATTTCTATCCCTTAGTTTCTGAACTCACAGCTGGGAGAAACACCATCCCCATTTTTAAACACACAAAGTGCTGGAGGAACACAGGCCTGGCAGCATCTATGGATGGAAATAAACAGTCAATGTTTCAGGATGAGACCCTTTGTAAGGGAAGAGGCCAGAATAAGGTGGTGGGGGAAGGATGGGTTCAAGCTGCCAGGTGACAGGTGAGACCAGGTAAGGAGGAAGGTGGGTGGATGAGGTGGGGGGGGGGGGGGTGATGAAGCAGGAAGCTGGGAGGGGATAGGTAGAAGAAAATCTGTGGAATTCTCTACCCAGTGAAGCAGTAGAAACTACCTCAAATATACTTAAGACAGTTAGATTTTTCATAGCAGAGGAATTAACAGTTATGGGGACAAAGGCAGGTAGATAGAGCTGAGTCCACAGCCAGATCAGCAATGATCTTATTGAATAAGATCATGCAGGCTCAACAGGCCAGATGGCCAATTCCTGTTCTTATTTCAAGTTGGCTTCATTATCAAGCCCTTTTAAAATATTTCTATCTTTCAATGAAGAAATAAAATGTCTTAGGCTAAGATAAAGAGTCTTTGATTTCTTTAAGGAGATCATTTTAAAATTCAGCACAATATTCTATTTTATTATAAAGACCCTTTACAATTTCAATGAGAAATTCTTGTACCAAAATTGCCTTGCAAATAAAAGTCAACATACTGTCTGCCTTCCTAATTACCTGCTACACCTGCATAATTACTTTCTTTTATTTTGTACTTTATTGTAATTTTATCTTGGTAATTCTGCCATAGAACCAACAAATTTCACATCAGTGATAACTAACCCTGGTCTGATATTGGCTTTAAGTAACTTCTGTACAAGAAAACCCAGCTCTCAACATTTCTCAATCTGTCACCATTTAAAACACTCAGCATTTCTCTTTTTCCCTTCTACTGTGGATAACCTAACACCTTTTCCACATGCTGCTCCCCACTTGTTCAGCTTGTCAATATTCCCTTGAAGCCTCATGGCATCTCCAAAAGACATTGGAGCAGAATGAGGCCATTCAGCCCATCAAATCTGCTCCACCATACCATCATGGCTGATCCCAGATCCCACTCAACCCCATACACCTGCCTTCTTGCCATATCCTTTGATGCCCTGACCTATCAGGATCAACTTCTGCCTTAAATACACGCACAGACTCGGCTTCCACCGCAGTCTGTGGCAGAGCTTTTCACAGATTTACTACTCTGGTTAAAAAATGCCCTCCTTACCTCTGTTCTAAAGGGTCAGCCCTCAATTTTGTGGCTGTGCCCTGTAGTGCTTCTCCTTTGCCCACCCTGCTTGTCACTTGCTTGAAGAACTCTAACAGATTTGTCAGCCAAGATTTCCCTTTACAGAAACATTGATAACTTTAACTTATTTTATCATTAGTCTTCCAAGTACCCCAAAATTTTCTTAATAATAGACTCAACACTTTCCAAACCACTGACGCTAACTGGTCTATAATTTCCTTTCTTTTGCCTTCCTTCCTTCTGAAAGACTGGAGTGCCACTTGCAATCTTCCAGCCCTCTGGGACCATGCCAGAATCCAGTGATTCTTGAAAGATCATATCTCTTCAGCAACCAGTCTCAGGACCCTGGGAGTGTAATCCATCTGGCCCAGGTGACTTATCCACCATAAGACTTTTGAGTTTGCCTCATACTTCTTCCTTTGTAATAGCAATGGCACTCAATTCACTCATGCTCCCTGACACTCACGGACCACTGGCAAACTGCTTGTGTCTTCCACCATGAAGACAGGTGTAAAGTACCCATTCCCTTTGTTCCCCACTGTTACCTCACAGGCATAATTTTCCAGTGGTCTAATACCTCCCTTTTATTATTTTTATATAACTGAAAATTTTTTTAGTATCCTGCTTTATATTATTGGCTAATCTGCCCTCATATTTCATCTTTTCCCTTCTTATAAGCTTTTTTAGTTGACTTTTGTTGGATTTTAAAAGCTTCCCAATCATCCAACTTCCAGCTCACTTTTGCTATCTTATATGCCATTTCCTTGGCTTTTATACAGTCCTTAACTTCTCTTGTCAGCTACGGTTGCCTACCTCTGCCATTTGAGAACTTCTTCCTCTGTGGGACAGATTCCTAGAAACGCCAGCCATCTCTGCTCTGGGGTCATCCCCACCAATATTCAGATTATTGTCATTTAAAAACCACAAATGCAATGCAGTTAAAAAATGAGACAACGTTCCTCCAGAATGATATCACAAAAACACATGACAAAACAGACTACACCAGAAAATCCACATAGCGTTTGGCAATCCCCAATCCAGAGTCCGGAGAGGCTGCTGCCTATTAATATCACGCTACTGTGTTAGCACGTTCCCCGGAAAGGAGCTCCAATCCCACCAGACAAACAAGACCAAAAACTAAAGCTACAAGACCTGCACAAAACCACATATTTACAATATATAGTTACAACAGTGCAAACAATAGCATAATTGATTTTTTTTTAAAAAGACCATGGGCACAGTAAAAATAGTCCAAAGATGTTAAAAGACTAAGTTCGAAAGAAACCACCACACAGTTTCCACGAGTCCTCAGGGTCCCCGACTGACTCGTCATCCCACGCCGGTGGCAGAAGGGAATACCCCCGCTATGGACTTCCACGGCGCCGCCCGACTCAGCCTCACAGACGCAGCACACACTGAAAGCGACCTGACCGCAGCGGACTCTGAGTCCGTCGAGCCTCGGACCGATTTGGAGTCCTAGATATGATTCCTATAATGGTTTTTTTTTTTTAAAGCCTTGCAATTTCTTAACTCCACCCACAAAGATACAACATTCTTTGACCCTATGTCATCTCTTTTTAAAGATGCAAATCTATCTCTTACCAACAGAGCCACACTACCATCTATGCCATCCTACCTGTCCTTTCGATACAAAGTGTATGTTTTGATGTTAAGCCTGCTTTCAGCCATGACTCAGTGATGCCCACGTCATACCAAGCAATCTAATTGTGCCACGAGTTCCTTTGAATGCTTATTCCAAATGCAATGCACTATTAGATACAGCACCTTCAGTCCTGCATTCTTCACCTTTTTGAATTTTTCCTCTGTGGTACAATTAAGTTCTTTGCTCTGCCTGCATTTGTACCCAATCAGTAACTTGTCCTTCCAAACATTCATGTTACAGCCATCTACTTGTAAACCTGCTGGCTCACCCTCAGCTCTATCATTCTGGATTCCATCCCCTTGCCATATTAGTTTAAACCACTCCCAACAGCTCTAGTAAATTTGCCTGCAAGAATACTGGTCCCCCTTGGATTCAAGTGCAACCCATCCCTTTTGTATAGGTTCCACCTGCCCCAGAAGAGCTCCTAATTATCCAGAAATCTGAGTCCCTGCCCCCTGCTCCAATTCTTCAGCTACACATTTATCTGACACCTCATTCTATTCCCATCCTCACTGTCATGATCTCCATCACTACTTGAATATTCTGACAATGTTTCATGTCATCAGTAAACTTAAGTGTTAAATTGTGTGCTTAGGCAAATCAGAAAGAAGACGAAAGATATATTAGCTTTATCACATGTACATTTTAAAGATGTCACCGGAGGGTGGAGATTTTAAATCACCTCACTTTTGCACTTTTTAAATTATTTGTTATATTTGTTATTGCAACTATAGCAATGTTTGTATTGAAGTATACTACTGTTGCAAAATGACAAATTTCATGACACATGTCTGATTCATCAAAACACACAGTAGAATGTATAATTTTTTGGCAGTCCACAAGTGTCATCATGCCTCTGACACCAACACATCATGCTCACAACTTACTAACTCTAACCCATATGTCTTTGGAATGTGGGAGGAAGCCCATGCAGTCATGGAGAGAACATACAAACTTCTTACAGAAAGCCGCGAATTACATTCCAGTCGGTGCTATAAATCATAGCGCTAACTACTGCGCCACTCTAGACTGGTATGGATTGTGAATACATGTATTTCATTGCATGCTCCACAGATGTGAAAGACTCAGAATAAAATGCTAGTTTTATCTTCATGACCACAATAAATTTGTGAATACAAATGGAAAGCCAAACGAAAACTAAATGCCAAATCTTTGGATCTTTTAGCACAAAATAATTCATATTGTTACCATTATACTAGGGGTACTTTATCCATAAAATGAGAAAATAAACAGCAGCTACTGAAAAAGTATAAACAGCAAAGGTTGGACAGAAAAATTCTAGTTTTTAAACACTTTCCAGAACAGCTCTTAAATTCCTTCTTCATCATAATCCAAATTCAGTTGTAGTAGGTAGAATGGCCACTGGGTGGTGCAAATCTCCCATTTGCTTCCTCTGGTGGGTGGAATGTTGTAATCAATGCAGCATTAATCAATGTGCGTTTGTCACTGTACTGCTTTTTTTATACTGTATGAAGCAAATAGGATGCTCTGGTTCTCTAGCAAAAGACAAAACTGCTGAATGCTAAACTACAAAGAATATTTAAGAAAAATCACTGTAGTAGCAATATTCTAGGAAATAATCAATTAGCTTTCATATGCTTTTGCAAATTAATGGACATCATAAAATTAAAATGAATGATCAAGAAAGATCAGGAAAACATCAAATAGGTCTAACAAATTGTTTTTCAATGACTTAACAAGATATCACCGCCAACTGAACAAAAATGTTTTTGTGGCTCTTGCCAACAGAACACAATGTATTACACATCTGTAGCTTATGGGATAAGTGAAATAATTCTGTTGTTTCTTGGTTTTAAGTGAGTTTGATAAAGACAGTGGTGGGTGGTGGAGTGAGAAGCAGCCTCCTAGAAGTGATTTGTTACAATTAAAACTTGTTAATTTCAAGATTACTAGTCAAACATTTCCAGCAATGCAGCCAGAATTTATTTATTTAGAGAAAGAGTGGAGAACAGGTTCTTCCGGCCAAATGAACTGCGCCACCCACCTGTTTAACCCTAGCCTAACTACAGAACAGTTTACAATGACCAATTAAACTATCAACCAGTAGGTCTTTGGACTGTGAGAAGAAACTGTAGCTCCCAGTAATCACAGGGACTAATCACAAGCGGCACTGGAATTGAATTCTGAACTTCAGTGGCCCGAGCTGAAATAGCATCACGCTAACCAGTATACTACCATGGCACCCATTATTGCGTAAAATTTTGGGACATAATTTCTTACAAAATTAGCAAATTTCTCAGAAATTTCCTCTACCAAAGTTTACAACTGATGATGGTAACTCATTAGAAAAGAAAAGTAGCACTGAAGGTCTATGATTAGAACACTGGTCTACTGCATTCATGAATGATTGGTTTTAGCAGCTTCACATCATCAGCCAGTTAGCTTAACGTAGGTCTTTGGGGAAAACTGATAACAGTGGGCAACTTGGAAAATAAGCCCACCAAGCATGGTTTTACAAAAAAGCAATCATATTTTAATTAAGCATCAAGCTCAAGCAGCCAAGTGGCTCTCCTGCTCGTTCTTTACGTTCTAATATTAATAGCTAGAGAAACATTTTCTCCTAAAATAAGCAGTTCTGAGGCTCTAACAAAGAAAGGATTCCAAAATTCTGTGAGATGAGGCATGGTACAAAATTAAATGTGACTAAAAATAAGGTACTGGAAAACATGTTTGACAAAGTGTTTGCTGGAGGAGCTGTTAACAGCGTGAAAGCCAAAAAGGCATGTAGAATCCAGACCACGTATCAGAATTAATCCTTTGAGGGTTTTTGATCCCTCATGAATACATCTAAAGTGAACCCCATGAATCTCATCAAAGTATTAACTGGGGTGGAATGCTGATGAGTGACATGGGGTGGTGGGTAGATTCTACAATCATTAATACCTCTGCTAAATTATGAAAAATAATTACTGGTTATTTCACAGTACTTGCCCACGATTCATCAATTTCAACAGTAAAAAATAAGACAGTTCTTGGAACACAAAACTCTTATGATTTGCATTGCTGAGGATGGTACCTCATTTTCAGACATCATCCCTGGTGTCATTTGCGAAGCAACGCCCAGTGAAATAACCAATACTTCTTCAGGCTGCACTTCCTGCAGGGTTTCTTGTATTGCATTTTCATGTTCTGTGTGTTCCTTGGCTTCATTTGTCCGGATTTTATTTCTTCCAGCTGTAAAATATCACATTTACAAAACCTTTTCCAACTTCATCTCAAATTTTAGGTTGCAGACAAATTTAATTGTAAAATACCCCAAAATATGAACACCAACAACATAGGTACAATTGCAGATAGTTAATGACTATAATACAACAACTGTCAATGCAAGGACTGCTATAAGGTAAAGACCTTCCTTACCTTCAGGTCTGGGGCAGTCAGGGACAAGCAATAAATTCCTTCGATATCTGTATCATAAGAATGGACCGAAGTGTAAAATTGGCAAAGATTTTGACGAGGGGTTTGTTAAGAAAATGTTTTACTTCAATGGGAAAGACCAGAACCTTCCCATACCAGAACTGGGACTGGGTCCTAAACATAAGATGGTCACTTCTAAGTTTAGCTGGACATTCAGAAGAAACCACTTTATCCAGAGTTTGGCAAAATGCAAAAGTCGCTAATATTAAATAATGTAAATAATAGATACATTAAAAACCCAAATGAATTATAGGACAATGATGGGGTTAGTTGAGGGACATGTGGAGATGGAGCTGCTGAGATTGGTTTCTACATTGCATGAACAAGATAATACACGCTCAGCTAAAACAACCTGCCTGGTAACCTCTCTAAAATTAATTGAAATATTCCTTTACAATTTCTTTGTGCACAAGAATATGCAGCTTCATTAAATGTGTAAACACAATCTGTGAAAACATTCAATGTGATGATACTGTCTGACTAAAAAAGATGCGATATTTCCTTCCACAGCATAAGTTAAAGCAACCATGCTCTTTTTTAAATGAAGAAAAAGGTGATGAGGTTTTCATGTTCAAACAGTCTTTGAGCTATTACAACTGCTTGGAATCACATTCAAATAGCATCTTCATTTCGATCTTCTAAGCAAAGATCACAGAGCTTCCAGAGATTAACAGCAAGGACCAAGATGGCTGACCTTACCAGAGTTCCTCCTTTGCACAAAGTACGACACCTAGAGGGTTTGTACCCCAAACCTCATGGACTCGGTCTCACTTCGGCTCTTTGGTGTGAGATGCACATTAAACTATATTCAAATTCATCATGGTTCAATAACCATCACCTAGAATACCTTTTAATTTTAGTGCTGCATAGGAAATATTGAATAACACCCTTACAGATTAAATCAATGTAAAATCTCTTGAAAGGAAAATAAATTATTGGATTAAGTATGAAAATAAAATTAACTGGGTGAACACCAAATATCATCATCCAATCTATGAAATTTATTTCACTGCTTTTATGATTGATGAAACTGACCACTGTTCTGTGATAAAGTTAAACAGAGTTTTGACTTTGGCTGCATTCAGAAAGTGACAGGTACAGTTTCTGTGCCTCAGTGGGCACAATTAAAAAGGAACCAAACATTCATTTCAACAGTTCTCACAAGGAAGTTTTAACCATTCCAGACATTGTGCCTATAAATGTAGTATTTCCGGAACCTTCTATGTATGGAACTGTTACCCACCAAATGGAGCTACAAGAGGGATGTGAGCAGTCAGATTTGTAGCGGAGGTATCCCAGGCAGTAATGGATGCTAACTGTTGTCCTGGGTATGGGCAGCATTAAAGAAATGGAAACCAAATGCAGATTAATAACATTAAAATCCCCTTTGTGCATACTTTCATTCTGCCAAAAAAATCACACTATAAATATTACTATTTATTATTTACAATACAGAGGGTTCTCAACATTCTACAAACTGAGTACTTTTCCCAATCTTTGAAGTCTTGTCTATGACAACATGCCAAACCAACGTAAATCTCGAAGACGACGAAAATAATGGTATTTACCATGTAGGAAAGGTAGGATAGTGCTGTTATGGTTCTTTGTCCAGTCAAGGGAAAATAGGGTTCATTTTCTTTCAAGTGAATAAAATATGCTGCATATAACACAGATGTAACAAGACCAAACAGATTTTCAAATTCATTCTATTTTTGATAGGATTCATGTTAATTTAACTGCTTCAGCTAAAATAAAAATTGCTTGCACTTATACCATGGAATAAATGTTTTGAAAATTGGATGAAAGGACATAAGAATGTGATTTGTTCCTGATATTGAAATCAATTACCTGAACACTCTAAAAGGAAACACACAAATCAATTGATTAAACTTTCTTCCATATAACAAATTTACATTATAATTTTCACTTCCACAGTAACTTAAACTATGTATTATGTGCTAATTGGATTAACAGTCCAAAGTTATATTCCTCAAATGTAACAACATGCAGCTGGATTGAAAACTTGGCAAAACAGTTTAGTGGTCAATACGAACAAATTCTAGGTAAAATGTTGTTTTAGCTGATATAATTGCGAAGTTTTAATACAGATAGAACTTTAAACAAAAAAATATTTTAATTTCTTATTAGATGTATTCACAATGAAACAAAAAAATGATTTATCTTAAATGAGCAGGGTAACTAATTTTCTCAATCAAGCTGTGTCGCCACTCTATCACTAGTTGCCAACTCTCACCACAAATTAATTAAACACTACTGTTACTGAATTAGCAATACAAAGTCCTGCAAACAAGAGCTCAATCACTTAGACTGTTTACTAAAGAAAACAACCCTGCTTCAAGAATTTAATTGCTTTAACTTAAAGCAACAAAAGGGTGAAGCAATAATATTCATTTTGATGTTCTGGCATTAAAAACCTAATCTACAGGATTTATTTTGCAAAGGAAACCTCCCAGTTCAGAATGGTATATACCGGTAGGTGAATCCAACAACATGTTGTACTTGCACTGATCTCCAAACAAGTAATGTGTGAGCCGAGTACAATAAATGGTGATCTTGTTGTGTTCCACAGATCACAAGAATAATTATTTGATGAAAGAAAATCAGGCTCAGCTGCGCAGATCAATGTAAAAACTCACTGCCTAAGTCAGGAGTTTCCAATCTGGGGTCCTCAGCTAATGGTAGGGGTTCATGGCATAATAAAGGCTGGGAACCCCTGGTCAAAGTTGACGTGTGTAATAACCACGATGCAGTGCTGGATAGTTTTAGAACATAGAACAGTACAGAACAATCTAAACCTTCACTCCTACACAGCCCTCAATTTTTCTATCACCCATGTGCCCATCTAAAAGCTTATTAAACATCCCTAATGTTTCTGCCTCTACAATCACCCAGAAGAGCTTTGCAAACACTCATCACTGTGTAAAACTGATTATGTCGCCCAATACTTTCCTCCAATCTCCTTAGAAGAGATTGTCCCTTGGCAACTTTTGTAAAATATAAAGTCCCCTTAGCCTTAAAGGGTAAGAAAACTTTCACTGGAGAGGGAAGTGGGGTGCATTTGGAATTAGATTGTAAGTCAAGACTAATTGGATAGTAATTAGCCATTGTTTCAATAAATTGGAGTAAATATTGCAGCAAGAATTTGATTACTTTCAAATAACTCAGACTGTTGAGTACTAAGAAGCAAAAGTTAAGCATTTCTTTACAGTAGCAGAACCACAAATAGTTTTTAGCCGATTTCAAACTGTTCTCCAGCCTTATTGGTAAATCACCTACATCAGAAAGAGTGAATGAAAATGTGCATATTGGTTATGCAGAATACAGATCTATCAACAAAAATAAACCTAGAGATTCATTTCTAGAGACTGAAAAGGGAGACACGCCTGAACTTAACTTCGACATTTCAATGTATTAATTTCTTAAACAAGAACACAAAGTTCCTTGCGACTTAGTTGATATTCACAAAAATCAAATATACTATAAAATCCCACAAAAACATGCAAACCACAGCAAAATATAAGGAATACATTTAATTTTTCATTTTAATTCAGGTTTAAAATCTTGTTTACCCCTACCACAGGTTTACCCTTGTACCCCTACAGGATTAACTAAAGCAGCTATATACCCTACCTATTTGTAGTCGATTTTTTTTGTTGGCTGGAGTAGTCGCAGGAGATAGCTGGGGTGTGCTGGATGGAGTCAGCTCAAGACTATTGCTCTTCCCCGTTCTATGATGTGGAACATTAATGATAAGGTTTTCCAGAGCCATTCTGTCCTCTTCTCTTAGCAATTCCCCAGGCATTACATGTCTTGCAAAGCTAACCTATGTACAAATTAAACATTCACAACTTAATTATAGTTATTGAAACTTTCAAAACAGCAAATTCTTTTTGCATTCTCTAGCTGAAACATCCAATGCAACTTTGTGAAGAACAGTTTGTAAGCATTACATTATTCTTAAGTTTACATCATCAGAATAGGTAAATGTTTGATGTTTCTCGTGCCACATGGGCTTCATCCTCAAAAGATAGCACCCAGAGGTTTATCCAAAGTCCTACTAGTCTTGTATACCAAAAGGATAAATGTACATATAATAACAAGTCCAATTACCAAAGTCTTCTAATGCCATCCTCCAAAGAACTGCCTACCTTTCAAAGCATTACTCCAAATGTGTTCACACCAAATCAATTCATCTGAATTATTCATAGCTGCTGCTCCAAATTTCTGAAGACATTTTAAGCATTTTATTGGCACGATTACTATGGCTTAATTGCTCTCTTTTTTTTACACTTTAGAACAGCAGGCAGTCTCTCTTAAACCTCAAAAGTACACAAAATACACCACTTACAATCACATTACATTGTCCATGAATTGATTGCTTTTATAACCTACATAATTATCTTTCAACACACTTTTAAGTGTATCCTTATATTCTTCTCCTCTCCTCTCTTCCACAACCCAACAAGTCTAAGGAAGGATCTGTTGGCATTGGAAAGGGTCAAGAGCAGGGGTTCCCAACCTGGGGTCTACAGGTTGCTTAGGTATTAGTCTAAGGCATAAAAAAAGTTTGGGAACTCCTGGTCTGGAAGATGTTTATGAGAATAACCCCAGGACTGAAAGGGTGAACGCATGAGGAGCATTTGATGGATATGGGTCTGTTGAAGATAAACTCGTGGAAATTAAAGAATGGTGAGGGATCTCACTGAAACCCATCAAATACTGAAAGGCCTACATAGAATGAATGTACACAGAATGTTTCAAATTGTGGGAGAGTCTAGGACCAGAGGGCACAGCCTCAGAATACAAAGACATCCTTTTAGAAGAGAAATTATGAATTTCTTCAACCAGAGGGTGGTGAATCCGTGGAATTCCCCGCCACAGACAGCTGTGGAAGCCAAGTCAATGGGTATATTTAAAGCCGAGGTTGATATGGTCTTGATTAGTACGGCAAAGATTACAGGGAGAAGGCAGGAGAATGGGGCTGAGAGGGATAATAAGTCAGCCATGATCGAATAGTTGAGCAGACTCGATGGGCCAAATAGCCTAATTTTGCTCCTATGTCTTAGGGTCTAAGTGTGCAGGAATCCATGATAAAAGTTCTAAATTTAAAGTCAGTCATCAGGGGTTGATGAGCACATCACTTAGCTGATTTACTCAACTGCACAGTGTTGACTGCCGACAGTATTAACCATGGCTGCTTGCCAAAGCAACTCTGAATTTCATCACATATTAAACAACATAAAAATCTGTCATCTACACAGACTTCAAGATAATACTGGGAAGCTAGATTCAATCCTCACCTGCTCCTTCCTGCACTCAAAAATAAAATGCAGGAGAACACAAGTCCACATGGTACAGCAGTGGGCTAAAAATTTGAGGTTTGCTTTGATGAAAAGAAATTGGTCAAAGATGAATATCGAAGCCATAAAGAACTGTTAAACTATTGCCAACGCAATAAAAATTTACATCTGCAAATGAACTGCTTCTAATTAATGCCAAATGGGAGAAACCTTGGTTGTGCATTAGTGAACACAGTAAGCTAAAAGGTGCACATCAAAAATGGATTCAACTATGTGCCCTTTTGTTCTGCAATAGATCAAGTTATTAGCAAGTAGTATCACAATGTCTTCAGCAAGAAGTGAAATCACATAACAGGATAAGAGATACGTAGCAGGGTAAAATACCCTGAGCAGAAATACATAGCAGGGTAAAAGACCAATAATAAGCAAGTTTGTTTGAAAATAAGATAATGTATGCATCTACCTCTCATCTAAAGATTAGCTTTATCTGTCCACAAGTGTCGCCAAGCTCCCAAAGTCAACATAGTATGTCCACAATTTACTAATCCTAACTTGTATGTCAATGTGAGAGGAAACCTGAGCACCCAGAGGAAACCCACATTGTCAGAGGGAGAACATACAAATTGCTTACAGACAGTGGCAGGAACTGAACCCCAAACTTACAACTGGTGCTGTAAAGCGTTATGCTAACCACTATGCCAAAGAGAAAGAAAAGTACTCAGATGGTATAAGCAAACAAAAAGGGAACAGAGTCCAAAGGAAAGGGGAAAACAAACGATTCTGAATGCAACTTGCAAAACTTCCATTTACAGAAAGAAATGTTTTCTTGCAATAATACATCAAAAGACAGTTCTTAGAATAGCGAAAAATAAATTAGTGTCAAATAATTGGTAGCTTTGAATTACATATATAGCACAGATATAGCACACCATGATTGGGAAAAATGCAAAATTTTGTTTTTGTCAATCATGTCATGTTATATAAAATGTTACAAACCTCCATACTACCTGGCTTGTCAGGAAATCTGCCACCTTGTCACACGTCTCTTAAAAAGTGATTTTCACCTCTTGCCCACAATATTGGCCACATGCAAAACAAAGTAAAAGGCATCAACTTACCAAGTTCAGAAGTTGGCTGTGTGTCATGTAGACCACAGTTCTGCTGAGTCCCTCCAGCAAGTTCACTGAGGACATGGGAGGGGTTTCCACTGTACGGCCTCCAATGATCACATCCAAGAAAGCTGCAACGCAACTCTGCACAAAATATATCAGAATACATCACATTCTCCAGTAATGAATAGTCTGTACCGCTTACTGTTGGCACATTTGTGTGAATGCCTTTTTGTCATTTCATTCCATGGGTAGCACAATGCTGCAACAAGAATATCCCAGTGGCTGCTGAGCAGAATGTTGAGGAATTCCAGATTAACAACAGTCACTGAGGACAGGGTTATTCAATAGTAGTTCCCATTTCCAAAAGCTCCATCCTGGATAGCACTATACACTATTAAAACAAAACTTCAGGCCACCGTAAAAGTTTCTTCCCCAGGCAGTTTATATGATCAACCTTTCTAGTTAGTTCCCTGTCCCTCCACCTATTACTTCAGTCACTGCACTGTAAACACTTCAAACCATTTATTGAGATACAGCTCCGAATAGGCTCTTCAAGCCACGCTGCTCAGCCATCCCCTGACTTAATCCTAGTCTAATCACGGGACAATTTACAATGACAAATAACCCATCAACCAGTACATCTTCGGACTGTGAGAGGTTACCGGAGCATGCAGAGGAAATCCACACTGTCACAGGGAGAACGTACAATCTCCTTACAGAGGCTGGAATTGAACCCAGGTCACTCACCTACACTGTAAAGCGTTGTGCTACCTACTATGTTACCATGTCATCTTCTGGATTTCAAAGTGTTTTAACAGCTTGCTTTATCAAATGAAAGACTTGGAGAATTGACTGAATAAGTGACACAAACACAAGGAAATCTGCAGATGCTGGAAATTCAAACAACACACACAAAATGCTACCAAGCACATCTTTCCCTCCCCCCCCCCCCCCCCACTTTCCGCAGGGATCGTTCCCTACGCAACTTCCTTGTCCACTTGTCCCCCCCATCCCTTCCCACCGATCTCCCTCCTGGCACTTATCCTTGTAAGCGGAACAAGTGCTACACCTGCCCTTACACTTCCTCCCTCACCACCATTCAGGGCCCCAGACAGTCCTTCCAGGTGAGGCGACACTTCACCTGTGAGTCGGCTGGTGTGGTATACTGCGTCCGGTGCGCCCGGTGTGGCCTTTTATATATTGGTGAGATCCGACACAAACTGGGAGACAGTTTCACTGAACACCTACACTCGGTCCGCCAGAGAAAGCAGGATCTCCCAGTGGCCACACATTTTAATTCCACGTCCCATTCCCATTCTGATATATCTATCCATGTCCTCCTCTACTGTCAAGATGAATCCACACTCAGGTTGGAGGAACAACACCTTATGTACCGGCTGGGTAGCCTCCAACCTGATGGCATGAACACTGACTTCTCTAACTTCCATTAATGCCCCTCCTCCCCTTCTTACCCCATCCCTGACATATTTAGTTGTTTTTTTTTTTTCCCTCTCTCTGCCCATCACCCTGCCTGTTCTCCATCTCTCTCTGGTGCTCCCCCCCTCCCCCTTTCTTTCTCCTGAGGCCTCCCGTCCCATGATCCTTTCCCTTCTCCAGCTCTGTATCACTTTCGCCAATCACCTTTCCAGCTCTTAGCTTCATCCCACCCCCTCCAGTCTTCTCCTATTATTTCACATTTCCCCCTCCCCCCACTACTTTCAAATCTCTTAGTATCTCTCCTTTCAGTTAGTCCTGACGAAGGGTCTCGGCCTGAAACGTCGACAGCGCTTCTTCCTATAGATGCTGCTTGGCCTGCTGTGTTCCACCAGCATTTTGTGTGTGTTGTTTGAATAAGTGACACCACAAGATAATAAGCATTTTAACAGTAAAGCAAATCTTTCCCTCTGCTTTGATTAGTCATTCAGGGGGAAATATCTTGTACAGCTATTTAAGTTTTAATACTGGATTTCCATCCAATGATGTGAAATATTAAAATGACATCTGTCATTTACAAACTTAACAATTTTTTCTCATGTTCCGTATTTCAATCTGATGGCTTAAGAAGGTTTTGCCTCCTTAAAGGGGATTATAACAAGCAACTTTGAAATAATGTTACTCCAGAAGAATAAATGTGATTTCATTTTAGCATGTGCAATTTTAATTATGTGGTAGAAATACATTTCTCAGTGTGTTTTATTTGATATATCTACTATATTCTGCATAACGTTTCATGCATAACTAACTTCCAGGATTCTATCCACGCCATTCAAAGAACTTTTTTACCTTTGATCTCATTTGTCTCATTTGTAGGTCAAATATGATGGCAGGATATAGTATTAATGGTAAGACTCTTGGCAGTGTGGAGGATCAGAGGTCTTGGGGTCCGAGTCCAAAGGACACTCACAGCTGCTGCGCAGGTTGACTCTGTGGTTAAGAAGGCATACGGTGCATTGGCCTTCATCAATCATGGGATTGGGTTTAAGAGCCGAGAGGTATAGGACCCTGGTCAGACCCCACTTGGAGTACTGTGCTCAGGAAGGATGTGGAAGCCATAGAAAGGGTGCAGAGATTTACAAGGATGTGGCCTGGATTGGGGAGCATGCCTTATGAAAACAGTTTGAGTGAACTCAGCCTTTTCTCCTTGGAACAATGGAGGATAAGAGGTGACCTGCTAGAGGTGTATAAGATGATGAGAGGCATTGATGTGGATAGTCAGAGGCTTTTTCCCAGGGCTGAAATGGTTGCCACAACAGGACACAGGTTTAAGATGCTGGGGAGTAGGTACAGAGGAGATGTCAGGAGTAAGTTTTTTTTTATATAACGCAGAGAGTGTTGAGTGCGTGGAATGAGCTGCTGGCAACGGTGGCGGAGGCAGATACAATAGAGTTTTGGATAGGTACATGGAGCTTAGAAAAATAGAGGGCTATGGGTAAGCCTAGTAATTTCTAAGGTAGGGATATGTTCGGCACAACTTTGTGGACCAAACGGCCTGTATAGTGCTGTAGGTTTTCTATGTTTCTATTTTCTAGAAAAAGTACTACTTCAAATTTCATCTGGCAGGTGCCAAAAAATGAACTACAGAAGTTATGTTCTTCAAGCACACACCCATTAAGTAGTAAAATCAGATATAACAAACCAATTTCACAGACAAGAAAGCCTTTCACCTCAACAGTCTTCGCTGAACCTAGGCCAAAGAAGCGGAACATCACCATCAAAAATATAGCATTCCAATTCACTGACATTATCTGGCTTGTGAAAAACACAGTTCCAGCTATTTGCTTTTATAATGGATTTTAGATTCAGAGTTAACAGTTGCATCCAAAATGCAAGCACATTCATTGACTATCACTTGCATCTTCATTTTACCAGAGGTAATTATCAGTTTGCCAAAGGAACACAGTCAATTTGGGTATTGGATATGGTTACACACTGTCACTCAAAATTCAAAGTAAATTTATTATTGATGTATACCATATACAATATTGAGACTCGTTTTCTTACAGGAACTCACAGGAAAATAAAGAAATTGCTAGTGGAAGATCTTTTATCTTTTGGGATTGCCGGTTGGGTGGAAGTAATGAATTCCAAGCAGCCCTCAATATATGAAAAGCTACATTATAGAATATTCCAAAACCTGTACTCAATCTGAATAATTGGGGATATTTCGGATTATCATGCATATAATAGGACTTAAAATTTGCTTGTTAAAAATGTAATAACTGCCTATAACAAAACAAACAAGTGACCAAAAACACAAGAAAGTTAAAATGACAACTAAATATAATGTTGATGACCTGGTAGGTGGATGACACTGTGAGGTAAATTGCTTGCTCTGTCATATCAATGAAAATAGCAAACTTCTTCTCTACCTTGGGGACTCGTGCAGTCCATCTCAACACCAGCTTCATCTTGGTCCCTAAATTCTATGTCACCTTGCTGCTAAGATCTAGTGTTTTCTATCTTCGCTCTCAAGCTTTTCCTTGATTATTCATTTAAGAAAAATCTTAAAGACACAAGAACCATTTGGCCCATCGAAGGTGCTCTACCACTGCATCATGGCTGATATATTATCCCTCTCAACCCCATTGTCCTGCCTTCTCCTTGTAACCTTTGACACTGTTACTAGTCAAGAACCCATCAACTTTCACTTTATATATACTCAATGACTTGCTCCTCAACTAGTTCTAATTATAATGATGGAAAACACTGCAATTAAGTCTTAGCAGCTATTCCACATTACTACAGTCTGCTCTTCTTTACATAATGTGCTACATTATTTTGCATACAATGATACTTTTCTTTACCAGGGGAAAAAACATGTTGCTTGCCATAAGACATTTCTGAGATTTATCGTAAAAGGCATTCCACCAAAAACACAAGTTAAACTGATAGCTAAATATAATATTCATGACCTAGTGGATGGATGACACGGTGAGGTAATTTGCTTGCTG
Organism: Hemitrygon akajei; assembly: GCF_048418815.1. Classification (NCBI taxonomy): domain Eukaryota; kingdom Metazoa; phylum Chordata; class Chondrichthyes; order Myliobatiformes; family Dasyatidae; genus Hemitrygon; species Hemitrygon akajei. The sequence continues at coordinate 171,612,028 of NC_133130.1, read as the reverse complement.
TCACCGCATTATCAAATCAGCTGCCACCCAAAACCAGTAAACATTTCATTGTTGGTCAGCGGGAGACGCTCATGGAGTGAGTACTGTTTCAGATCCGCTCCATAATCTTTACTTATTTTAACCTTTGATCACCCTTATTCAACTTATTGTTACCTACACCAAAAGACTTTTGCTACTTTCTCGGGCTTATTGTTAAGATTTTATCGTGAATTTTGGAAGATATGCAAACAGAAATGGCTCTTAGATCCAAAGGACGAGAACCGGGGCGAAACCCGAACGGTAATGGAAAGAAGCCAGCTCAACCGCAACGCACTGAGTTAACTTATGAACTGCTTATGGAGCTTTTGGATAAAAAATTTGAGGAACAACGTCAGGCTTTTCAACGAGACATAAAGGTTTTTCAAGATTATATGGTTAAGACGGATTCAGTAATTAACCAGCAGCAAGCGCTTATCACATTGCTGCAAGAGGAAGCGCGGAAACGAGATTTGACAATTGAAAAATTGCAACAAGATTTAATTTCGACTATTAAATTGGTGGAGACACTTAAAGCCAAGAGTGTCGATTTGGAGAATCGGTCCAGAAGACAGAACCTACGCATACTTGGTCTCCCAGACGGCATAGAACAAGGCGATCCTTCGAAATACTTTGCTCAATTTCTAAAAGATGCGTTTCCGTCGGTTTTTCCAGTAAACCCTCCGCTACTTGACCGAGCACATAGAATTTGGAGTCGATCACCGACGGTTTCAGATAAGCCCCCGGTGGTAATCGTCCGATTTCATTACGTACACGATAAAGAACAACTCATTCGTGAAGCTCGAAGGGCTGGGATGATTAAATTTTGTGATTATTGTTTTCGTTTGGTCCAGGATTTCAGCCCAGAAGTCATGAAAAAAAGGCTGCTTTTTAAACCTCTGATGTCTGAATGTTATGAGAAAAATCTAAAACCTGCGCTCTTATACCCGGCGAAGCTCAGGATCTCCCCCCCGAATGCTCCGCGTAAAGTATTTTTGTCTACCTTTGAAGCGAAAAAGTATTTGGAAGAGAACTTCCCTACTGATACAGTTACTACTCTCCATTAAATGAGTGATTCTGATCGGGAAAGATGGTTTTTGATTTTTTAAACCAGGGTTAATCTCTGGTTATTGGTGTAGGTTTATCCTATACTTCATATTTAAGTTAAAGTGTGTTTTCGTTATATTAATCGCTCTGTCTTATACACTTTAACTACTATACTATATTTTTGTCTATTATTTTTGTTCCCTTGAAGGTATATTTTTAACCTTTCGAAGTGAATTTTTTGTTTAATATCAAGATAATGGTTTTTTGTAAAGTATTGGTTTAGTTTAAGATGGCGTTATTGTTTCTTTTTTCGTCTTCTTCCTATAATGCATCGCTTATCATAGTTTAAATACTTCTTGATTTGTTTGGGTTATAACCCGATTTATAAACTTTTAATGATTTTATTCCCTTTTTCTTTACAACTCAGCATATTAAGAAGCGCAGTTTTTAGTACTGCGATCATAATTCTTAAAGTTCGGGTGGTTTTTTATATATATCCGTTAAACACGGAGTGGTCTGCCGCTGATATGGGGGTAGAGTTAGTTTCATTTTTTCTTTTTTCTAGCCATATTTTGGCTTTTTTTCTTTTTCATACGGGGGTGGGGGTTGGTCTGTTTTCTTTTTTAATTTTTTTCTTACCAATTTGTTTTAGTTTTTTTACTTGGGCTGTTCATGAACTACAAATATGTCTACGATGTCGTCACTTCCGGGTCCGCTCTTTATTTTTGTCCCTCTTCCGGATGCATGAGTTTATAACATGGTTAACCCTTTATATACCAAAGGGATGACTTTAGAAACATGGTTCAAACCATTAACTTTGTGTCTTGGAATACTAATGGATTAAACCATCCGATTAAACGAAAGAAGATTTTCAAAGTATTCCAAAGACTTAATGCTCATATTATTTTTGTACAAGAAACTCATGTGAGGAAAGAGGACAAATATCGCTTTTTTAGGTCTTGGCGGGGTCAACAGTATCATTCGAATTCGAATGCCAAAGTTAAGGGAGTTTCAATTTTTATTGACTCCTCTATTGCATTTGTTCAACACGATATCCTTTCGGATCCGAATGGTAGATTTTTGTTAATTACGGGTTTACTCGGTAATAAAAAGGTTGCTATGGTTAATGTTTATGCCCCGAATGTGGATTGTCCTGACTTTTTTAAGTCCTTATTTACTTCTTTACCTAATTTAAATGAATATAAGTTAATAATGGGTGGTGACTTTAATTGTTGTTTAATTCCTTTGATGGACAAATCTACACCTATTCAGACTCTACCCAATAAGTCGGCCACTTGTATTAACTCCTTTTTGACTGATAATGGAGTTTTTGATATTTGGAGATTTCGTCATCCTAATGACAAAGAGTTTTCTTTTTTCTCACATGTTTATCACTCCTATTCGAGAATTGATTATTTTTTATTGACTCTTGTTTTATTCCATCGGTAATTGGTTGTAATTATGATATTATAGCTATTTCTGACCATGCTCCATTAAAACTTTCTATTAATTTTACGGATACAGCTTTAAATGCTAGACAATGGCGATTTGACTCTACCTTATTGCAAGAACCGGACTTTATTAAATTTATGAAGGAACAGATTGATTTCTTCTTTTCAACTAATTCCACGGAGGATATCACATGCGGAACACTTTGGGACACTTTAAAAGCGTATATACGTGGACAGATTATCTCGTATTCTGCTGGTCTGAGAAAACGCATTAAGAAGGAAACTCTTTTACTGGTTGATAAAATTAAAGAGATTGACAAGAAATATTCGACTACTCCTAGCATGGAACTTTATAAACAAAGGGTTGAACTTCAAATGGAACATAGTTTATTACTTACATCTCCGATAGAAAATCAATTAATGAAAACCAGATCTGATTTCTATATACATAGTGATAAATCAGGAAAACTATTAGCTAGTCAGCTGAAGAATGTTTCAGTTAAACGCCAGATTACTAAGGTTCGACAGCAGAATGGGGATTTGACAGTTAACCATGATGACATAAATAAGTCTTTTCAAGACTTTTATACCTCCCTGTATAAATCTGAATTCCCTCAGGATCATAATACCATGTGTGATTTTCTCGGGAAATTGAATTTTCCAAAACTATCATCTGATGATATTTCAGTAATAGATACTCCGTTTACGGATGCGGAAATTAAAGGGGTTATTTCCTCAATGAATTCTGGGAAAGCACCAGGTCCAGATGGGTATACAGTAGAATTTTTTAAATGTTTTTCTGATACTCTATCTCCTTGGCTATGCAAGGTGTTTGAAGAAGCAATTAGATTGGGGAAGTTGCCACAATCTTTTTATAGAGCTTCCATTTCTTTAATACTGAAGAAAGATAAAGACCCTACTGATTGTGCATCCTACAGACCAATATCTTTATTGAATGTGGATTCTAAGATTTTTTCCAAGTTGCTGGCTTCTAGGTTGGAGAAGGTATTAACCATATAACCATATAACCATATAACAATCACAGCACGGAAACAGGCCATTCCGGCCCTCCTAGTCCATGCCGAACTCTTAATCTCACCTAGTCCAACCTACCCGCACTCAGCCCATAACCCTCCACTCCTTTCCTATCCATATACCTATCCAATTTTACCTTAAATGACACAACTGAACTGGCCTCTACTACTTCTACAGGAAGCTCATTCCACACAGCTATCACTCTCTGAGTAAAGAAATACCCCCTCGTGTTTCCCTTAAACTTTTGCCCCCTAACTCTCAAATCATGTCCTCTCGTTTGAATCTCCCCTACTCTCAATGGAAACAGCCTATTCACGTCAACTCTATCTATCCCTCTCAACATTTTAAATACCTCGATCAAATCCCCCCTCAACCTTCTACGCTCCAATGAATAGAGACCTAACTTGTTCAACCTTTCTCTGTAACTTAAGTGCTGAAACCCAGGTAACATCCTAGTAAATCGTCTCTGCACTCTCTCTAATTTATTGATATCTTTCCTATAATTCGGTGACCAGAACTGTACACAATATTCCAAATTTGGCCTTACCAATGCCTTGTACAATTTTAACATTACATCCCAACTTCTGTACTCAATGCTCTGATTTATAAAGGCCAGCGTTCCAAAAGCCTTCTTCACCACCCTATCTACATGAGACTCCACCTTCAGGGAACTATGCACTGTTATTCCTAGATCTCTCTGTTCCACTGCATTCCTCAATGCCCTACCATTTACCCTGTATGTTCTATTTGGATTATTCCTGCCAAAATGTAGAACCTCACACTTCTCAGCATTAAACTCCATCTGCCAACGTTCAGCCCATTCTTCTAACCGGCATAAATCTCCCTGCAAGCTTTGAAAACCCACCTCATTATCCACAACACCTCCTACCTTAGTATCATCGGCATACTTACTAATCCAATTTACCACCCCATCATCCAGATCATTTATGTATATTACAAACAACATTGGGCCCAAAACAGATCCCTGAGGCACCCCGCTAGTCACCGGCCTCCATCCCGATAAACAATTATCCACCACTACTCTCTGGCATCTCCCATCTAGCCACTGTTGAATCCATTTTATTACTCCAGCATTAATACCTAACGACTGAACCTTCTTAACTAACCTTCCATGTGGAACTTTGTCAAAGGCCTTGCTGAAGTCCATATAGACTACATCCACTGCCTTACCCTCGTCAACATTCCTCGTAACTACTTCAAAAAATTCAATAAGGTTTGTCAAACATGACCTTCCACGCACAAATCCATGCTGGCTACTCCTAATCAGATCCTGTCTATCCAGATAATTATAAATACTATCTCTAAGAATACTTTCCATTAATTTACCCACCACTGATGTCAAACTGACAGGTCTATAATTGCCAGGCTTACTTCTAGAACCCTTTTTAAACAATGGAACCACATGAGCAATACGCCAATCCTCCGGCACAATCCCTGTTTCTAATGACATCTGAAAGATCTCCGTCAGAGCTCCTGCTATCTCTACACAAACTTCCCTCAAGGTCCTGGGGAATATCCGGTCAGGACCCGGAGATTTATCCACTTTTAAATTTCTTAAAAGCGCCAGTACTTCCACCTCTTTAATTGTCATAGGTTCCATAACTTCCTTACTTGTTTCCCACACCTTACACCATTCAATATCCTTCTCCTTAGTGAATACCGAAGAGAAGAAATCGTTCAAAATCTCTCCCATCTCCCTCGGCTCCACACATAGCTGACCACCCTGATTCTCTAAGGGACCAATTTTATCCCTCACTATCCTCTTGCTTTTAATATAACTGTAGAAGCCTTTCGGATTTACTTCCACCTTATTTGCCAAACCAAACTCGTAACTTCTTTTAGCTTTTCTAATCTCTTTCTTAAGTTTCCTTTTACATTCTTTATATTCCTCGAGCAATTCCTTTACTCCATGCTGCCTATATCTATTGTAGACATCCCTCTTTTTTCGAACCAAGTTTCTAATATCCCTTGAAAACCATGGCGCTTTCAAACCTTTAACCTTTCCTTTCAACCGAACAGGAACATAAAGATTCTGTACCCTCATAATTTCACCCTTAAATGACCTCCATTTCTCTATTACATCCTTCCCATAAAACAACTTGACCCATTCCACTCTCTCTAAATCCCTGCGCATCTCCTCAAAGTTAGCCTTTCTCCAATCAAAAATCTCAACTCTAGGTCCAGTCCTGTCCTTCTCCATAATTATATTGAAGCTAATGCTATTGTGATCACTGGACCCGAAGTGCTCCCCAACACATACATCTGTCAGCTGACCTATCGCATTCCCTAACAGGAGATCCAACACTGCCCCATCTCTAGTCGGTACTTCTATGTATTGTTGCAAAAAGCTATCCTGCACACATTTCACAAACTCTAAACCATCCAGCCCTTTTACAGAATGAGCTTCCCAATCTATGTGTGGAAAATTAAAATCTCCCACAATCACCACCTTGTGTTTACTACAAATATCTGCTATCTCCTTACACATTTGCTCTTCCAACTCACGCTCCCCATTAGGTGGCCTATAATACACTCCTATCAGTGTTACTACACCTTTCCCATTCCTCAATTCCACCCAAATAGCCTCCCTAGAGGAGCTCTGTAATCTATCCTTCCAAAGCACCGCCATAAGATTTTCTCGGACAAGCAATGCAACACCTCCTCCTCTGGCCCCTCCTACTCTATCACACCTGAAGCAACTAAATCCAGGAATATTTAGTTGCCAATCACACCCTTCCTGCAACCATGTTTCACTAATAGCTACAACATCATAATTCCAGGTATCAATCCACACTTTAAGCTCATCCACCTTTCTTACAATGCTCCTAGCATTAAAATAGATACATTTAAGATACTCTCCACCTCCTCCTCTCTTTTCATCCCTAGCAATGCATTCAAATTTATTATCCTTTTCTTTCTTCTCCCCTACAACTTCGGGCTGAGCGCATCCCTCCTCCATCACCTGCCTGTCCTCCCTCACACACGGTCTACTTACTTGCTCTACTGGTGAACTAACCTCCTCTCCCATAGTTTCCTCAAATTGATTTCCGCCCCCCCATCTTACTAGTTTAAAGTCTGCCCCGTAGCCCTAGCAAACCTCCCCGCTAGGATATTGGTCCCCCCAGGATTCAAGTGTAACCCATCCTTCTTGAACAGGTCACGCCTGCCCCAGAAGAGGTCCCAATGATCCAGAAACTTGAATCCCTGCCCCCTGCTCCAATCCCTCAACCACGCATTCATCCTCCACCTAATTCCATTCCTACTCTCACTGTCACGTGGCACAGGCAGTAATCCCGAGATTACTACCTTTGCGGTCCTTCTTCTTAACTGCCTTCCTAACTCCCTATACTCTCGTTTCAGGACCAAGTATTACTCCAAATTATTTCGGAAGACCAAACCGGTTTTATTAAAAATCGCTATTCTTTTTTCAATGTTAGATTATTGAATATTGTTTATACTCCTTCACATAATACTTCAGAATGTGTTATATCATTAGATGCGGAAAAAGCATTTGATAGAGTTGAATGGCCCTACTTATTTTATGTGTTGGAGAAGTTTAATTTTAGTCCGACCTTCATTTCTTGGATTAAACTGATATATCAAACTCCAGTAGCCTCGGTGTTTACTAATAATCAAAGATCTCCATTTTTTCGTTTATTTCGGGGCACTAGACAAGGTTGTCCTCTTAGTCCATTACTATTTAACATCGCTTTAGAACCTTTGGCAATTGCCATCAGAGAATCACAGGATATTTTGGGTATTAATCGTGGAACAGATATTCATAAGGTATCTTTATATGCAGACGATTTATTATTATTCATCTCTAATCCTGAGAAATCTATTCCAGCAGTCTTATCATTGTTGGCTCAATTTAGTGAGTTTTCTGGGTATAAGTTAAATCTTAATAAGAGTGAATTGTTTCCTTTGAATAGACAGGTCCCAAATTATGGTATTTTACCTTTTAAATTAGCTAATGATTCTTTTACTTATTTAGGGATTAAAATTACCAAAAACCATAAAGAATTATTTCGGTTTAATTTTTTACCCTTAATTGATCAGATTAAAGGTTTGTTTACTAAGTGGTCACCATTATCTTTATCTCTGATAGGTAGGATTAATGCTATTAAGATGGTTATTTTACCTAAATTTTTATATGTTTTTCAAGCGGTACTAATTTTTATTCCGAAATCCTTTTTTACTAATGTTGATTCAAAAATTTCTTCATATATATGGCAGAATAAAAATCCCAGGTTAGGTAAAATATACTTACAGAAGACAAAGAAGGATGGTGGGTTGGCATTACCCAATTTCAGATTTTATTATTGGGCAGTTAATATTAGATATTTGATATGTTGGTTGAAAGAATGGGATGGTCCTTTTGGCCCTCATTGGGTGAGTTTGGAAACCAAATCGGTTTCTGCTTATGCTCTGGGTTCTATCTTAGGGACATCTCTCCCTTTTGTTCTTTCTAAATTGCCGAAGCGAATTGACAACCCGATAGTTAAATATACCTTACGTATATGGTTTCAATTTCGGAAATTTTTCGGGTTGGCTCAATTCGTGTTAAATAGTCCTATTGTATCTAATTGTTTTTTCCATCCCTCAATTATAGATCATGCTTTTTTGGCTTGGAAAACTAAGGGATTATTAAGATTTTCCGACTTATTTTTGGACAATTGTTTTATGTCCTTTGAGCAACTAGCTAATAAATATAATTTGCCTAGATTTCATTTTTTTAGATACTTACAGGTTAGGCATTTTTTAAGTACGGTACTTCCTTCGTTCCCAAATTCTCTGTCTTCAGATACTTTGGAAAGTTTGTTTGAATTAAACCCTTTTCAAAAAGGGCTTATATCAAAACTTTATAATATAATTATGAAGATACGTTCAGTGCCCTTTGATAAGACCAAAAATGATTGGGAAAGAGAACTTAATCTTATTATTCCTATTGAGAATTGGGATAGAATTCTTAAATTAGTTAATACATCATCTATATGTGCCAAACATTCATTATTACAATTTAAGGTTGTACATAGGGCCCATATGTCCAAGGATAAATTAGCTCATTTTTATTCTCATATAAACCCTATTTGTGACAGATGTCATTTAGAAATCGCTTCTTTAACTCATATGTTTTGGTCATGTCCACTTTTGAAAAAATATTGGAAAGATATTTTTGATATTATTTCGGCGGTATTGAACATTGATTTACAACCCCATCCTATTACCGCAATTTTTGGTTTACCGATGATGGACTTACTTCACTTATCTCCTTCCGCCTGTCGAATGATTGCTTTTCTCACTTTGATGGCTAGAAGATCTATTTTGTTGAATTGGAAGGAAATTAATCCTCCCACGGTATTTCATTGGCTTTCTCAAACTATGTTATGTCTAAATTTAGAAAAAATTAGAAGTGCTGTATTTGATACTTCTATTAAATTTGAAAAGATATGGAGACCATTTATTCAATATTTTCATATGATGTAATGGCCCTGTGCCGGGCTTATTGGTTTTTTTTCAGCTTTAATCGTATGTATGTTGAGAGGATCGGAGTTGACGTCATTGATGTTTATGTATACTCGTGAGATACTATGAACAGCCCTTTTTTTTTCTCTTTTTAAAAGTTTTTTTTATTTTTTTTCTTCTTTGTTTTTTTTTTCTTTTTCTTGATACTAGATTAGTAGATTAGCTAACTTTCTTAGATAGATTTTTTTTTCTCTTTTTTATACTATATATTATGGAATATCTAAACTTACCTTGTTCATATATATACTATATGGTTTATGTTTTGGGAAACTTACTTATGCTGTATTCATTGTTTATGTATTTCTTTATGTATAATGGGAGTCTATATATTTGTAATCCCTTACCATTATTTGAATTGTATCTCATTCATAATATTCTAAATATTAATAAAAAGATTGAAAGAGAACATTTCATTGTTACAGACTATCACGAAACATAGCAATCTGAAATGATTCAGTAACTTCCCAGCTCAATCATCACATGAAGTACATCATGACAACAAAGTATTTCACGAATTAAAATCTACTCAGTAAAATCAGAGGACACAACAATTCAATTTTTCAGTTACTGGATTACATATACACAATACTTCATGGACCATGCAGAAAAATAAAATATTAAACAATTTTGGGCAAATAAGTTAAAATTTGCATTTTGAACCACTCATTTCAGTTTTCCTATAACATGCTAAGATGTCCATTCATCTTACAACTTTTACCATCAGGCTCAGGAACAGTTATTACCCTTCAACCATCAGGTAACTGAATCAGTGTGGATAATTTCACTCACCTCAACACTGAACTGACTCCACAACCTATGGACTCACTTTCAAGAACTCTACGACTCATGTTCACAGTGTTATTTATTTATTCTTTGTTTCTTTTTTTTTCTACTTGCACAGTCTGTCTTCTGCACATTGGTTATGTGCAGTTTTTCATTGATTCTGTTATATTTCTTTGTATCTATTGTGAATGCCTACAAGAAAATTAATCTCAGTGTAGTATGTGGTGACATGCATGTACTTTGATAATAAATTTACATTGACTTTTGACTTAAATCTCAATACTATTGTGATAGCTTACTTTATCAAACTTGGAAAGGCTGTTCTTCAGTCGTGGATCAGCTTCCTCACTTCCCATCATTGCCAACTGTTGTAAGAGTTGACCCACCTAAAATACAAATCAGAACATTTGCACGCTTTAGATACACAAAACTGTCTTTAGCTGCATTCCATCCATGAGCAATGGAAGACACAAAGAGGTCAACAATGTCGCTCTGGCAGATCTTATTCACAAGCATAATCCCAAAGGCAATTCAGCCCCGCAGGAAGGGTATCAATAATCAGCACAGATTGAACGATGTTGTAAAGTGATCATAAGAACATAAGAGATAGGAGCAGGAGTAGGCCAATCGGTCCCTCAAGCCTGCTCTGCCATTCAACAAGATCATGGCTGATCCAATCTTAACTCTAGTTTTCACCAAATCCCACAAGGCAACAGTGCCAACCAACAGGGCACCATGCCGCCCATTTTATTTTATTATTCATCCCGCCCAAACCCACGTGATCACCCGGGGGGAAAAAACCGAGTTGCCAATTGAGGAGAAAAAATCTGGAAAATTCCTCTCCGACCCATCCAGGCTATCGAAAACTGGTCCAGGAGATCACATGGCTGATCAGTGGAAAAGTGAACCAGCATTTCTTTTCCGATCCACTGGGTGGTAACTACCTAGAATTCACTCCTGGAAACAGCAGTGGAGGTCAAAACCTCAAATGGATCTAACAGCCCCAAGAACCATTTGGATTTAATGTGGCAGCTATTCTTAGGCCATGGTATGGTATAGAAACTGCACTGCGGTGGACTGGAAAACTCTACAACAGGTTGTCAAAACTACCAAATGTATGACCCGCACCAGTGTATCTCTCATCAAGAACATACAGTATATACAGAAAGGACCTGGAAAAGGGCCAGTAACATCATAAAGGATACCACCCACCCGACTCATGGAGTTGTCCCAATCCCATCAGGAAGGAGGCTATATAGCATCCGTACCTGGACCACCAGACTTAAAAAAAGTTACTTACACCAAGCAGCAAGGCTGATCAACACATCCACTCACTAACCCAATCAGCACTATATTATCATTTCCTGTCAGTCACCTTGTGCACAGATTCTCCTGTGCCTATTCTCACTTTATGGAAATACATTAAATGTATATAAGCTATCTTATGTATTTACATTGGTGTTTTTTTAATCATTGTGTTTTTTGTCCTGCATAAGATAAAGTTCTCCTTTACACACGTGCACTGAAAATGACATTAAACAATGAATCCTGACCATCATGGACCCCTTTCTCTACCAAAATTTTCCAAGGTTCTTTATTTCTATCTTTTAATTATTCACGTATCTGTCTTGAAGTTAGATATGGTTTCTAATCATCATCTCTTTTCATGTGTACACACCCTGGAATAGTGAATCTTTGAAATTTTCTAGTCAAATTTTCAGCCTCAGTTGCTGTATAATCAAGATAGAAGTTAATACACCTATTAATTAGAAGTTACCTATTAAGTTGATCAGACAAGAAGCAGGTTCAAAGGTCTGATTGCTCTACCCTATTCATGTTCAATAGACTCAGATATTTCTATTTTTGAAGAAAGCCACTTCTGCTATACACCTTTAATCTCCTCCATTTCTTCAGTCACTGAGCAGACTGGTGCGTTTCCCATCTACACCTCAGAATCCAAAAAATACCTATAAATATCCCAATTTATCAAAAGTGTATTTAACATTTAAAAAATCCTCTAGTCTAAACATTCAACCATTCAGATACTACCTTTCGACGTAAAAGGAAAAAAATAGGCTCAAGGTCTTTTACTGAAATTATTTATACTTCCATCAGGGAAAATTAACAGGGAATATTATCCCCAAGCCCTTCTTTGCTTCAGTACCCTCTACATCTGGGGGTTCCCAATGTTTTTTTATGCCATGGACCAATACCATTAAGCAAAGGGTCCATGGACCCCAGTTTGGGAACCTCTGCTCTACACTGAGAAAACCAAAAAAACTGGATGTTTATTTGAAGTCAATACAATTAGAGATTGGTTGGTATGACGCTGTGGGCATCACTGAGTGGTGGCTGAAAGAAGGCCATAGATGGGAGCTTAACATCAAAGGACAGGCAGGAAGGCACAGGTGGTGTTGTGGCTCTGTTGGTAAGAGATGGGCTTACGTCTTTAGAAAGAGATGATGTATGGTCAGAGAACGCTGAATTTTTGTGGGTGGAGTTAAGAAACTGCAAGGATAAAAAAAAACCATTATGGGAATCATATACATGCCTCCAAATAGTAGCCAAGATGTAGGGTTAAGACTGCAAAGGGAGGTGAAGAAGGCATGTAAAAAGGGTAATGTCACAATTGTAATGAGGGGCTTCAATAGGCAAGGGGATTGGGAAAATCAGGTTGGTGTCAGATTGCAAGAGAGGGAATTTGTTGAATGCCTATGAGACAGCTTTTTAGAGCAGCTTGTGCTTGAGCCTACCATGGTCAGGCCATCTTAGATTGGGTGCTGTGTAATAACCCAGATCTTATTAGGGAGCTTAATGTAAAGAAACCCTTAGGAGGCAATGATCATAATGATTGAATTTATACTGCAATTTGAGAGGGAGAAGCCACATGTGTCAGTATCACAATGGAATAAAGGGAATCAGAGAGGTATGAGAGAGTGCTTGACCAGGTAGATTAGAGGAGGATGCTCTCAGGGATAATGTCAGAGCAGAGATGGCTGAAGTTTCTGGGAACAGTTCACAAGGCACAGGATAGATATGTCCCACAGAAGTAGTTCTCAAACAGCAGGGGGTAGGCAAACATGGCTGACAAAGGAAGTTAAAGGACTGCATATAAGTCAAGGAAAGGGCACATAAGGTAGCAAAAGTGAGTGGGAAGTTGGATGACTGGGAAGCTTTTAAAATCCAACAAAAGGCAACTAAAAAAAGCTTTAAGAGGAGAAAAGATGAATTAAGGTGGCAAATTTGCCATGAATATAAAGCAAGATACTTAAAAGTATTTTCAGTTCTATAACGAGTAAAAGGGAGGTGAGAGTTGATCTTGGACCACTAGAAAATGATGCTGGTAAGGTAATAATGGAGGACAAAGAAATGGCAGATAAATGTAATGAAACACACACAAAATGGTGGAGGAACTCATCAGGCCAAGTAGCACCTTTGGAAAAGAGTACAGTCAAGGTTTCAGACCAAAACCCTTCAGCAGAACAGGAGATTAAAAAGAGGAGGAGTAGAGTTAAGAAGTGGGGGGAGGGGAGGAAGAAACACATAGGTATAGGTGAAACCAGGAGGGGGAGGGGTGAACTAAAAGCTGGGAACTTGATTGGCGAAAGAGATACAGAGCTGGAGAAGGGGAAATCTAATAAGAGGCTGATGATAAAATAAGTCAGCAGGTTTTTGCAAAGGGAAAATCTTGCATAACAAATCCATTAAGAGTTCTTTGAGGAAGTAACCAGCAGTATGGACAAAGGACAGGCAGTGGATGTCATTTACTTGGATTTTCAAAAAGCATTTGATAAAGTGCCACACAAGGCTGCTTAACAAGATTAAATCCTACGGCATTACAGGGAAGATACTGGCATGACAGGCAGGGACTGGGAATAAAGCAAGCCTTTTCTGGTTGTCTGTCAGTGACTAGGTGTTCCTTAGGGGTCAGAATTGGGACCACTACTTTTCACATTGTTTGTCAATGATTTAGATAATGGAATTGATGGCTATGTGACAAAGTTTGCAGATGATACAAAGATAGGTGAAACTTACCAAATGTTGAAAGGACTATATTAGGTGGATGTGGAGAGGATGTTTCATCGGGTATCTTTGTATACCCTCAGAACCAGAACCTCAGAATTGAGGGGCGACCTTTTAGAACAGAGGTAAGGAGGAATTTTTTTAGCAAGAGAGTAGTGAATCTGTGCAATGCTCTGCCACAGACTGTGACAGAGGGTCCGCGGGTAAATTTAGAGCAGAAGTTGATAGTTTCCTGATCACTCAGGGCATCAAAGGACATGGTGAGAAGGCAGCTATATGGGGTTAAGTGGGATCAGGGATCAGCCATGATGGAATGGTGAAGTAGACCCAATGGGCTGAATGGCCTAATTCTGCTCCCGTTTTATGGTCTAAGTAAACCCAAGACTCCAGACACGAGCAATTTTAATCCTTTTGTCCCACTTTTCATTCCTCTGATTTCAGCTGACTTTTTCCTCAGAGAGCTCTACATAAGCTTCGAAAACAAGGCCTCGTCTTTCATTCAGCTACTTAGACCATCTTCTGCACTTCACAATCCTCTTCCTCAAGCCCACCACCAATACAGGGGCACTGGCCATCAACAGCAGCTCAGAGCTCTCTGTTCTGGGCCAAAGATTGATCGGCCCTGTGCTTCCGCTTTCACGGCACAACTTCATATGTCTTCTAGCCAAAATCCTTTCTCTTGCAGGGGTCTTTGGAGCTTCTGTTGGTATTTGTGTAGCTCCGGGTTTTTACAGGATGGCCTTGCCCAAACCTCTTCCTTTCCAAGCCAGGCTTGGGACTGTCTGTGACAGAGTACATTTCACAGCAAACTTAACAATTCTGAATCGTAACCAGTCCGATGAGCCCAATTCTGCAACTTCTGGCAACTGTAAGCCTAGTTTTCAGTGGAAAGAATTGAGAATAGCCCCAAATATTTAGCCAGACAAGAAACAAAGCCTTTTGCTACCGAGTCTAAACAGATGAAAAATGCCGTATTTTCTAGCTATCCCAACAGGGTAACATCTGCAAATAAATATATCTAATAAGATACTATGTAAAAAGCTGTTAAACAATTTAAAGGCTTGAGGAATGCATGGAGTGGGACTTAGACTGCAATCAGAACAGGAATAAACTGCTATTTCTCAGGTTAACATAGACCTCATTTGGAGTACTCTAAGCAGTTTTAATTTTATGGTGTTTCCCAGTCAAAAAAAGATGTGGCTAGGAGACACTGCAGTGAATTTTACCAGCATGATTCTGGGATGAGTTTGATTTCAGAAGATCATGTTAAGTGGGCAACTAATTTTTGCAACTATGAATGAGGAGCTATTGAAATAAAACATTTAAGACTCTTAAAGCATTTGATTAGCTTGATGCCAAGAGGTTGTCTTCTTTGCATGCAAAGTCCAGAACTGATGTCCGGAGTTTCAGGATTAAGGCAACAAAATTTCAGTACTGAACTTCAGAGGCTTATGAATCCTTGGGATTCTGTTCACCAGGGGAAATCCTGATGTTCAATCATTGACTACACTGGAGATTTAAAATTATACTTTTTGAAATCAGTGAAAGAAAAAAATATTGTGAATATTAGGTGACAATGTTGGGTTGAGGAAGGTGGTTAGTTATGCAAACATCCAATGATGCGTCAGGCTCAGAAAGTATCTCTGGATTACTCTGAAATCCTAATATTGTGTTCTAATATTCTTATTATGTACTTTAAAAAAAAATTTTTAAATATCTCAGCCTGAATCTGCCTACCTGCATTTCAGTTGATATGATAAATACAATAAAATAAACCTGAACCATTTTTGGTCCAACTCAAAAGCCAATGGATTGCAATGCTTTGCATGTCACTGGAAATGGTATGATTCAAAGGAAATGCCTTTTGTATTTCAAATTTCATGTCCATACAGTTAAAGATTTGGCCTTTCAACGTAGAAAGAGTATTTGAGAACATAAACTCCTATTGGAACTAAGTGATTGCCAAACAATAGCTGATTATAAGTGCAAATTAAGATCAAGAACAAGGAATTTTAGAAACAAAAAATAAATAAAATTGCCAATGTTGTAACCTGAAATCAAAATGGAAAAGGCTGGAAGAACTCAGACAATGAAATACAATCAGTGGAAATGTTTGAAATGTTCTCTCTCATTTTGATGATGCCCAATAGTCCCATAAAACAATGCTGAAATTAGAAAACAGGTTTTTGATGGACCCAACAGCACAGAAACAGGAAACATAGCAGGGTGCAAGTTCAATTCATTTCATATAGTTGCGTTGTTAGTTTTGCATATTGATAATTAATCAATGTACAAATTATACATACAACATTGAGATTCATCTCTAGCTGCCTGTCAGGAGATGAATCTCAAGGCTATCTAATTTATACATACTTCCAACTCTGAATTTGCAAAACAGCCAGCACAAAGACCATACCCAGTCCAGACTTTCTCCCTTTTCTCCCTTCCCATCAGGTAGAAGATACAAAAGCATGAAAGTGCATACCACTGGGCTCAAGGACAGCATCTTTCCTGCTGTTGAAAGTGTATTGAATGGTTCCCTAGTACAATAAGATACACTTCTCATCTCATAAAGTACCTGGAGACCTTGCACCTTATTCACCATTCTACAATGTTATTAGTTTATCTTCAATATACTGTTGTAACAAATTGATCTATTTGAAAAGTAATGCAAATCAAATTTGTCGCTGCATCTTGCGCATGTGACAATAATAAAGCAATTTACCATTCAGAGGCTAAACCAAACATACTTAACCCAAAAGAAACATCATCACAAGAGGATTATTAGGTATCATTTTGTGGCTTCTGCTTTCTGGCACCACAATTTGCTTTGAAGTGGTTTGCTCAGCTTCATCTTGTGAAGAAATAGGAAATTTTTTATACTGTAGTATTACATTGCAGCTTGCACCATCTCCAGATGTTTTCAGTTCCAGCTTGGTACTTGACAGGAATCTAACTTTCTAAATGAATTAGCACAAGTGTAAGGCAGTACAGCTACTTTATAGTCAATATGTTTCAATACTGCATCATTCACTGATGTGACAAAATAGAAAATTATCTGTCTTATTTTGTAGTTTATTTTTAATTTTATTCATGATATTTGAAGCTAAAATAGGTCCTCAAAAATGAAATCTGTGCCACAGTTAGCATGAAAATGATCAAGTTAAAAGAACTGAGACCAGAAACAAAATGTACTAATATTCACTTTCAAATCAATGAGTCACCTTATATTGACTTAATTACTTTTATTCCTTTGAGGGCATTTCCCTCACAAAATGGCGATTTTAATTTTCAGTTTGGTTCTGAAGGTTTCATTTAAAATGTGAAATTGTCTTTCCTTTGCAGAATGACTATCATTTTCTGTTTTTGTTCCAGATTCCCAGAATTTGTAGCTTCTCCTTTAAGTGAAAGCATGCTGTTCCTATCTGAATCAGTTAGCAACCTTCCTCTTTGTAC
Organism: Hemitrygon akajei; assembly: GCF_048418815.1. Taxonomy (NCBI): domain Eukaryota; kingdom Metazoa; phylum Chordata; class Chondrichthyes; order Myliobatiformes; family Dasyatidae; genus Hemitrygon; species Hemitrygon akajei. Next base: position 171,594,671 of record NC_133130.1, on the reverse strand, counting down.
TAGTTTCAAAAATAGAAATGACTTTTTTTTTGCTTAAGTCACTTTCTATGTGCTACATATGGAGCACAATACGGTGCTATTGCAGCTCAAGGTGTTAGCCTTCTGATAATTTGATCTTGAAGGTATAATGCATCATGTTAATTTCTGAAAAACTGTTGTGCAGTATCAACAGATGTCAGCACCTTAATCTCCAAAAAAAACACTGAACAGAGCCATATTTAACGACAAAATTACCAACATCCTCTTTATGTAACATACCATGAGACTGAACCTTTATCTCAGGGGTTTCCAACCTTTTTTATGCCATGGACCAATATTATTAAACATGGAATCCATGTTGGGAACTCCTGCTTTAATCACAAAACTCCTGGTAATCAGAACCCCAAAGAGCAAAGAAAATTGTACATGAACAAAATAAAGATCTAAATAGCAATTGCTAACTGGTGCATATTAACATTAAAAGAACCACATGCACAGTTGCCTTTCCGCAATGATTAAATAGTACAGCACAGGAACAAGCCCTTAGGGACACGATGTCTGGTGCAGCAAGCTATCTGAACTAATCCCATCTCCCTTCACATTATCCCTATCCCTCCATTCCCTGCTTGGTCATGTGTTTGTCTAAATGTTTCTTAAACATTCCTATTGAAAGTGTTTCTATCTCCCCAAGCAGCACAACCCCTCAGTGTCTGATGCTCCAGAAAAAACAAATTTCTTCACCTTCTCCTTCTAGTTAATTCTCTCCAGTCCAAGCGAACCTTTTAAACACCCTCTCCAAAGCCCCCACAACCTTCCTATAATATGGCAACTAGAACTTCACACAGTGCTCAAAGTATGGCCCTGGTTTTATACAGTACAGCTACATTATGACTTTTATACTCAATGCCAACCAATGAAGGAGAGCATGCCATATACCACCTTTACCACTCTATCCAATTGCATTACTGCTTTCAGGGAGTTATGATTACAACTCAAGAGCCCTCTGTACATCAATACTCTTAGCTAATGTATACTTTCCTCCTGCTTCGCAAAATGTATCCCTTTACTTGTCTGGGTTAAACTCTATCTATTATTTCTCCATCCAATTTTTCAGCTGACGTATAATAAGCTGCATGTTTTGACAGCTTTTTCTCATTATCCATAACTTCACCAATTTTCATGTCAAACTTGTAAACTAAACCAGCTACATTTTCATCCAAATCATTCATAGATGTTACAGAGGACTCACCACTGATCTTTGCAGGATCACCAGACAGAAAAACTCTTCTTTACCACTAACTTGTCATCTATGACCAAACCAATTTTTGGGTCCAATAAACTCATCATGGATCTCCTGTGATTTCATCTCCTGGACTTGTCCACTGGGAAAGACCTTGTCAAATGCTTTACTCTAAATCCACATTGACAACATCTAATACCACATCATCTTAATCACCTCCTTAAAGAAACTCAAACCTCTGGCAATTTTGTACAAGCAATCAGTTCATGGTTTTCCCAGAAGAAATAAAGTCCAGCTTGAACATCACTCAACATGAAGATCATAGAACAATAAAACTAAGTGTTATCTTTCTTTCTGACTACCTAGGGCATTTCACCCACACATTGCTTAGTCAATGAACAAAAGGGGTTAAAAACAACAGAATAGAGAACACACTGACCTGAAGTTGATTAGAGTAAGCTTATGTAAGAAATTCTATTCTAGACGTTATATATAAACAAATGCATGGAAAAAAGATAGTAAGAATACATTTTCCACAGCATATGTATTTAACAAATAAGAATTTTCTATCAGCAGGTTTGCCACAAGACTAGCAATCAATTGGGTACACAATATGGGGAATAGAAAAACAGATTAAGTGTTATCCTTTATATGGATTGATGGTGTAATATCATGTTTACTGGCAATGGTAAAACAAAAGAGAACATTTTCTTTAGGATTTAAGCTAATAAATAATCTAAAACATTCCCCAATGTTGTTGTACTTATAAATAAACAATGAGGTCAACACTGAGGAAGTAAAAGAAAAATAGTGAAAAGAAATCTTCACAATATATTTCAAGAACAGGAAGTGATCTTACCTGCATCAAATTAAATCTTGCCACTTCATTAATTGGAGCATCAGAAATTATCCCATACTGTTCTGGATTCACGATTGCTGGGCAAATGAAGTAGGCAAGCAATAGATCTGTGCACATGGCCTTCACCTCCCCAATATCCAGACACTCCATGCAAGATAAGGTTTTATACATTTGAGATACAATCCAACGTAAGCTATGTGGAAAACAGTACGTATTCTGTTTGAGATATCCAATAAATTTGTTTACCAAAGCTACTAGCTTTGCTTCGTTGCTTTCTACCATCTCCTGCACCCTCCGTTTGAACTGCTCTGTGCCTTTTTCCCCAAAAAGTTTCTCCTGTTGTGCTGGAGTAAATCTTTCAATAAGCTTACTTGGATCAGTTTCCAAGTGATCCTCATCTTCCACAAGAAGCAGCATTATTGGTTCGTGCAAGGTCGCAGTGAGAAAAAGCTTGGCCGAGTACAGCCCCTCTGAAAAAAGTTTGAATAAAATGCTGAAGGTACAGGCACCTTTTCGAAGCAACCGCCGAGGATTATCACTTTCTTTCAGTTCAAACTCAATCAGGTAACGCAACACCTGTAGGAGGTAACTCTCATCTTCCTGCATAATGCAGTTTCCATAAAGGGCAGTAAACACTGTAAGGATGACACTGTGGGTACTCTCATGATTAAGCTTCTCTCCAGCAACAAGACATGAGGCAACGAGTCGTGGGTTTTCTCTGAGCCGATTTAAAAATTCACCATACAGCGTCTCTTGGAAACCCAACTGCTTGTAACCATCCACAAACTGAGTATCCTCCAAGATCTTTGCATGTTTGCAGCATTCTGCTGGAGATGCTTCAACACTGAAATAAAAAGAGAAAAGTTTATTTTCTGAATACATGCAATATTAGTATCAGCAAAATTATTTTAAGGTATTCAATACATAGGCAGCTGAATAATTAATATCAGAAGCTCAGTTCTCTTCCAGCTCAAACCAGGTCACCCAACCTCAAATCAACAGGACCCAGCTGTACTTATTGGCTTCAGGTTGGATCTATGACTAGCAAAACATATACAGGTCCTCAAGATTGAGATTTATTTCACGTACCAGCAGATCTCTATAATGATTAGAGTAACTGCTGTACACAACAAATGGAAGAAAGCTTGAATTTTTGAGTTCCTGATCCAACAGTTTTTTCCTGTGGATTTTCCCTTCCCTCAAGATTGTTTAATGTCATTTCCAGTATACAAGTGCAGAGGAGAGGAAATATTTGTTACTCCAGATCCAATGCAGCAAAAAAATTTATAAAGAACATAATAATTTAAAAACAAAGTATAAATACATAAAATAGCTTATAGACATAGATTGATTGTATGTTACTAAAGTGACATCAGATACAGGAGTGTCTACATAAGATGACTGACAGGAAATGATAAAGTAGAGGTAGTTGGAGGTATGGTGGGGTGAGTTAGTGAGTGAAGGTGTTGATCAGCCTTACCACTTAGGGAAAGTGTTTTTGAGTCTGGTGACACTGGCATGGATGCTACATAGCCTCCTCCCTGATGGGAGTGAGACAAGCAGTACATGAGCAAGGCGGGTGTGATCCTTCATGATGTTTCTGGCTCCTTCTGAAACTTGCATATGGTGAATTTTTATGTCATTCCCAACTCTAGTACCTCCAGCTAACAATGAGAACACTGTACAAAATCTGACTTGTACATTTCTGTACACTATCAAACTATCAGGAAGTTATTCAAAGAAAATGCTTTATGCTCCAAATCAGGTAATTTAAGTTTCCAGATGGATTCTAATACTATTTCTTATGTTTTTAAACACTGGAATACAAATCATCCCTGGGATTTTATAAGCTTGCAATTACTGTTTCTTTGTGGTGTACATTATTAAAAATCATAACAGCTTTTATGTTTCTCATCTGATAATATTCTTACACTCAACCTTGACTTTTCTTTATTAATTTCCTGGCCCTCCTTTGCTGGTTCAAAAATGCTGCCAATCTTCAGGCAATTAGTATTCTTGATTATTTCATAAACCTCCACCTCATATTTAAAGCCCATCTTTAATTTCTCATGAGCCGGAAAGACTAGTATTCAAAATATAGTGCTGGCAAGTTTGAAAGCTGATAAATCCCAATGACTAGATAATATGCAATTCAGAATTTCAAAAGAGATGGCTTCAGAGACTCTGGATGCTCAGGCGTCATCTAAAGTTCCACAGATTCACAATCACTTTTTCTCATTAGATTTTGTCTCTTGAGGGATTATTTTCCTGCCAGCTGACACTTATTTCTTTAAATGCTAATCACTGCCTCGCCATATCAAACTTTTCTACGTATTTTCCCAATCAACCAAAGCTAATTTTTCTCTTATGCTTCACAAGCAACCCAACATCAAAAATCAGCCAACAGCTGATTAAGTAAAGAGTCTTCCTCATTTATTTCATATTGCTGTGGTTTTCACTAAACTGAAAGAAAATTTGTACACTGTCTTGGTACAGTCAAATTTTAATTTGTAAACCTGAGAAATTGTTACTCCTGCACATAGACTGATTCTTGTTTCTTATTTAGTCACCTTGAATTTGGTAATTAAACACGCATATTTTCTTACTGTAATTTGCAGTTTGTTATTATGTACTGCACTGTACTACTCCCACAAAACAACAAATTTCATGATATGCCAGTGAATTTTATTTTTTTTTTTATTTTTTTTATTAGTTTTTCAAAACATTTTACAAATTAAAAACCCCAAATCCCAATGAGGAGCATTAATACAGTGCAAAATTAAGCATACAATAACAATATGTTACAAAGGAAGAGAATTTAACAAAAAAGCACCTAAATTAAAGACAAGTAAGCTTAGTGTCCTCCCCAAGCCCCACAACACAAGAAAAAAAAACAACAACTCCAGACCGACCACAACACAATATAAAGAGTATAGGTCAGGACAGTCAAACTCCCAGACTGTGAATACACTTAGCAACAGAGGATAATAATGCCTACTACCAGAAAAAAAAAAGGGAGCTAAAAGCAAGGGACCGGAAAGAAGGAAAAAAAAGAAAAAAAAACCCTAGTCAAGAGGAAGGTTATGAAAGTACTCGATAAAAGGTCCCCAGACCTTATGGAACTTTAGATGCGAATTAAGAACTGAATAATGAATTTTTTCGAGGTCCAAGCAGGCCATAATGTCGTTAAGCCATTGCGCATGAGTGGGCGGGGCAACATCTCTCCATCTAAGGAGGATCAAGCGTCTAGCCAGGAGAGAGGCAAAGGATAGTATTCGGCATTTGGTCGGACCCAGACATAAATCTGTCTCGCCCCAAAAACCGAACAGAGCAATTAAGGGGTTTGGTTCTAGGTGCTGATTCAGAATACCCGATAATGTAGTGAAGACATCTTTCCAGAATTTCTCCAAGCTAGGACAGAGCCAGTACATATGGATGAGAGAGGCCACGCCCCTCTTGTATTTATCACAGAGCGGACTAATGCCAGGGTAGAATCGAGATAGTTTAGATTTAGACATATGGGCTCTATGAACAATCTTAAACTGTAAAAGGCAATGGCGAGCACAAAGAGAGGTTGAGTTAACCGATTTGCAAACTGAGTCCCAGCTCTCCTCGGATAAGGAGATATTTAAATCCTGCTCCCAGGCCATTTTAATTTTATCCACAGGGGCCCGTCGTAAGGCTGCTAGTTTATCTCGGATAATTGATATTAAACCTTTACCTAGTGGATTAATGGAAAGAAATAGGTCCATAGCATTTTCCGCAGGCATTTCAGGAAAGTTAGGAATTAAAGGAGCAATAAAGTGTCGGATTTGGAGATATCTGAAAAAGTGAGCGTTAGGCAGGTTGAACTTAACAGAGAGCTACTGAAAAGAAGCGTGGTAGTGAGGAAAAAAACCGTTCAAAAAAGTTAACATCATCAAAGTTGGGGGCATACAGGTTTGCTAGTGCAACTTTAGTGTTATATAGTTTACCAGAAACAATAATAAAACGGCCATTTGTATCAGATATTTTATTATGGAGTTCAAAAGGAATATTTGAGTTAATAAGAATGGAGACTCCCCTAGCTTTAGCGGCAAAGGATGAATGAAAATGCTGACCCGCCCACTTTGACAGAAGCCAGGAGTTATCAAAACAACGAATATGAGTTTCTTGAAGGAAAGCAATGTCAGCTTTGAGTTGTTTGATATGTGAGAATACCTTCCTCCTTTTAACAGGGTGATTCAATCCCTTTACATTCCAGCTCACGAATTTAAGTGCACTAGCCATTATCAATTACTAATGCATAAAAGGCAGCAGGCATATAAAAAGTCAAGCAGTACACTAGCAGTCTGGGAGCAGAGATGTAAACATAGATTCGTAAAATCAAAACATATACATGTCCTGAGCAATAAAGAAAAACAATAAATACAGTGAGTGATGTTGGAACTGGAAAACTCACCCCACCCACACAACCCAAAACTAGACGGCTACCAAAACAAGTAGCTAGCTCTACCAAAAAAATTAACCCAAATACAGCTTCCAGATCTGTGTCATTGACAACAGTTCCGTATAAATACTATAGCAAATAGTAACTAGTTTATGCACTAGAAAACATAACTACAGATTAGAACAGCTTCTGCAGAAATATAAAACTTAATACAGAGAAAATTGGAAGAAAACCAAAACTAACCTACCCGTGAAAAATTATAGAAGAATAAAGTAAGAGAAAGGGGGAAAAAAAGGTAAAAAAAAAAGGAGAGGAAGGGGAAAATTATAAATTCAAGACGAGTATTTATCAACCATTTACGGAGAGGAGAGAAAAAAATTCAGAGATTAGAAAAAAGGGGTGAAGAAAGGGAAAAAAAAAGATAAAATAAATAAATATTTAAAAAAAGGAAAAATAAATCAGCAATTAAACTGTGAACCAGCAAACAGGGAGGCCTTCACTAAAGACTTCGAACCTCCAAAACAAGTTAGAGTCAGTTGTAAAACTCTGTAGATAAAGTTATACAAGAATAAAAATAGATTACACACACACCAAATCCCGGGAGAGATTGTCAACAGCCCTTAGAGTTTCAATGAATAATGTCTGAGTGATTCAAGTGAAGTCTGGGTCCAGAAAAAGTAATTTTACTACGAGGAGTACTTATCCACCATTTTAGGAGGTCCGATCAGATTCCGAAGATGACTGGATAGCCGCAAGACTTGCCACAAATGCTTCAGCTTCCTTCACCGACCTGAACCACTTGTATTTTCCAGTATTAAGCTTGATTCGTAGATCAGCAGGATTGCGAAGAGAGGGTTTAAAACCACGATCAAAAAGCACTTTCATTACGCCTTTAAACTCAGCGCGCATCTTTAAGGTCTGGGGTGCAAAATCTTCCACAAAGTGAATGGTTGTATCCTGGAAAGGAAAAGAACCCCTGCAACATGCCTCTACAATCAGACTGTTTTACCTGGTATTGATGGAAGCACAAGATTACTGGTCGCGGACGGGAGCCCAGAATTCCAGGGGGAACGTAAACTCTGTGTGCCCGTTCGAGCTCGGGCGGGTTCGGAAGCAAATCTTTCCCGAATATCTCACAGAGAAACTTGGCGAAAAACTTCACGGTTGGTCCATGTTCGGTCGCCTCTGACAATCCAAGAATTCTAAGATTGCGGCGCCTGCTGCGATTTTCGAGATCCACCATTTTGGAAAGGAGTTTGTTACATTTTTCCTCTAAGCTGGAACAGAGAGTCTCCAAGTATCGAACACGACTTTCTAAATCTTCAGAAGTCGAATCGATGCGAGATAGGTGTTCGGCATGCTTGTCCACTTTATCGTTGATCCGATCCAGTTTGTCTTCCAACTGTTTGAAAGCGGTTTTAAATTCCTTTAAAATTTCATCTCGGAGCTTTCAGAGCGCAACCAGGGTCTCGTCTGAGGGAGCCATAGCTTCTTTTCACCCGGATTTAGAACTCTTGCTAGACATTGTAGGTTAGAAATGTTCACAGGCAAGTAAGAGATACCGAAAAAATACCTAACTAAGGTTTAAAAAATGGAGACATTTAGTGCAAAGATAGCGACATTGACGGAACAAAAGTTCGGAGCAGCTAAACAATCGCCATCTTACCAGAAGTCCCCTGCCAGTGAATTTAAATCTAATTCTGAGATAAAACTAGAGAAATGCTTGTATGTAATTATTAGCAGTTGTTAATGTTTGCTGTGCCTTTGCAACAAGGATTACAACTATAGACAAAAAGCAAGAAATGACAGAAATCAGCTAACATCTTTACTCCTAGCAGCTGTCAAACCCAATAAATATCTGACATACAATAAAGTTGAAATACAGCTTGTGTAAGTGGAAATCTTGATTTTGTTTTGATAAGTAAGATGGTCCTATTTCATTGCTTTATCTTTTAAGACTTTTTTCATTACACTTTCGTATCATTCCATTAGGTGCCTTTGTAGCATAGCAGTTAACAAAACACTATTACAGTTCGGAGTTAATTCTGGTGCTATTCAATAAGGCGTTTCCGTATGTCCTCCCTGTAGAATGTGTGGATTTTCCTCGAGTACTCCAGTTTCCTCCCACAGTCCAACAATGTACTGAGTAGGTTAAATGCTCATTGTAAATTCTCCCATGATTGGGTTAGGGTTAATTGAGGTTGTCAGAGGCTACTGGATGGCATGGCTTGGCTTCCAGAAGAGCCTACTCTACACTGTATCACAAAAACAATAAATTTATAATTAATCTATTATAGATATTGATCGTGTTTAGCAAATACCAAATAATCAGAAATAAATTTACCACAGAGGGAATCTTCACAGTCTACATATTTTCAACAGCTTGTAAAGATAGGTTCATGACACTGAGATTGAAGTTAATTGGGAAAGTTGATGCAGAATACTGCAACTGAAAAAAAAACAACAAACTGCTGCTGGTATTCAGCAAGTTTAATAGCATCGGTGGAGGGAAAGAAATTGCCTACTTTTGGTCAAGATCCTATATCAGATCTGAGAGTGGAGCAATATAGCTCAAATAAAGATAGAGAGGGGTGACACAGAGGGTGTTAGGTGATAGGATGAGGGAGATAGGTAGATAGTGGTCTGCCCACAATGGCCATCCAGAGCTCGCAGTTGCTCCCATTCGCCACTGTACACCTGTCTTTTCTCAGTCTTCTCCATTGCCTGGGAAAGGCCAAACACAAACTGAAAGAACATCACCTCATTCTGCCTGGATAGACAAACTCCACCCCCACCCCCCCAACCCCTGCCCGATGACTGGAATGTTGAAATTTTCAGTTTCAGGCAAAAACTTACTCCATGACTCTCATCTCTTTCTCTGTCCTTTCAATCCACCCTGGAATTCCCATTTTTGTTCTTTTGTTCCATACCTTTCTCCTTCCCCATCACCCATTTTTATCCCCTCCCCCACGTACTACCCATGCCCTGGTCCTCCTCCTCCATCTGCCTAGCTTTTTCTCAAGTAGCTCCCATTACCACCTACCTTACTTACCATATGTTAACTCTGTGGCCTTCATGCTCCTCCAGTCTTTCTCTCTGATTTCATCTCTTCATCCCTCCCATGACTTGTATCTATCTTCTTTTTCTCCTCCCATATCTGCTTCCATCCATCACTCACCTGCCTCTGTCTCCTTCCACCAAAGCGACAGGTATTTATCAGAAACCCAACAACCAGAAATACATTTCCCATAGAGGAAATTTTCACAGCTTACAGATTTTCAACAACCTAAAGTTGTGAAAGTGCTCAAGTGGGTTGAATTCAAAGCAGAGCTCACCACCACTTTCTCAGATCAAAAAAAGAGGGCAATAAGCCTTGGCTTTGCAAGCACCTTCACAATTAAAACTGGTTATAAAGTAAAAATGAATTCTAATTAATTTGGACAAAGAGGCACAAAAATTCAAGATTTGCATCAATTATCAAAATTAAAGTCAAGACACCGGTTAATAACTTCCATGCACTTGAACCTTTTGTTTTTCCAATGTACTTTAAGTAGTAAAGTCAGATTAAGCTCATTCATCCCAAATTGGCTTGGCATTGGTGGCATCCATCAAAAGATAATCAGCAGCTGCCAAGTAATGAAAATCCAAGCAGGACAATGATTTAACTTAAGAATTCCCATATGGGAAATGGCCATGTCCCATCCAATTTGATGTCTATTACCAAACAGAAAACTAAACAGACAGCAACAGACTCCTGGCATGAGGTGTGAAAGCTCTGAGTCACAGTCCAGAATTATCCAACTCACCTGAGAATTATACACTATCTGGTATACCTCATATTCCTAAATACTGCTTCCTGAGAGAAATCTAATTTACATTTGATCAAATTGATTTTCTGGCCATTGTTTATCCTTAGCAGCTATTTTTTGTTCCTTTGGTTGAATAAAATTTTTCTTAATTTTTTCACCAGTGCCCACTGAAACCTTTAACTGCAATAATTGGATTGTAAATTGTACCAACAATAGCACAACAGAAATCAACACATTACACATAAAACAAATACTGAGAGTTCATCAGAAACTAATACTGACCATTTTGCCAAAATGAAATTGTCTTTTTTTTTTAGATATATTGCCATGCATTTGATTGTAGCTCTAAATTCACATTGATCTTACCTTGTTAATATTAGACGGTCTAAGTTAATTCGCTGTTGCTTTGCAATCCATGCTGAACAGTATAGCTTTTCTGCAGTTTTGAGCACTTCAGCATTTAACCGCTGAAGCAATTGTTTTTCAGAGTTCACATAAAGACGTTCTTGCTTGAGGTGATGAGCCAAAGTGTGAAGGTCAGGCTTCACCATCTTCAAAATGGCACAGGAGGGTTCACCAACTGTAAAACACAAAGAAACAAAATAAGTTAGAAATTGCCTCAAAAATTTTACAATATGAGTCAGCTTCACAATGTGTATTAAGTTAATGACACTAGCTACTTCAAAATGAATCAACCAAGAAACCTAATTTTACAATTCACTTTTTGATCCTCCCAAGAACACAACTGTCAAGGCCAAAAGCACAAGATAAAGTTGTAGCTGTCTGCTTAAAACAAAGGCATCATTATGCACTTTCCCAGATGCTCAGTAGTAATCCAGACAGATTATATCTATCTCTTTTACTACAGCTTCCTTGGCAAACTTAAAAGTGTAGTGTACTTCCAACTTCAGAAATGTATCTGCACACTCTATATTGATGAAATAAAACTGTTTTCTTCCAGCCCTCTGAGATGGCTTAGCCTAGTCCAAAAGCAATCAGAAATGCTAACAGTCCCAAATTCCATGTATGACTACTTATTTTAAAAAAAGCAAAACATTTGTAATGTTTTTGTTTAAGAATATTGTTTTAACCGCCACCTCCAAATCAAAATGCATCAAAAACAATCATTGATAAAAGATTTGTGGCAGAAAATAAAACGTTGACAAAATGAGTCCAATTAAATTGACAGGGCTGCATCAACAGGTTAAAAAACAAGTACACTGAAATTATGTTGGATTTAGGTTAAATTTAATGCTTTAGTGCTAGAAGTAGTAAAGCTTTTCACCAATAATAATGGAGCAACATAGCAATACTCTATAAGAGGAAAGATAGTCTACGAAGAAAATACTTCAGATGGTAACCGTCTTACAAAGATCATCTTCAAGATCCAGCAGTCAACACAGTAGCATAGCCGTTAATATAACGCTCTACTGTGCCAGCGTACCAGCTTCAATTCCCTGTACTGTCCCTAGGAGTTTACGTTCTCCCATGACCTCGTGGCTTTCTTCTGGGTGCTCTGGTTTCCTCCCACATTTGAAGGTTATGGTTGGTGAATTGTTATCATGCTAGGTGGTGCCAGAATTTTTTTTCTCCAAAAATACTTTATTCAGAAATATTACAAAATAAAGTTATTTACATAGAAAAAAAATTTGTTAAATCTGAGTCCTTATACAATAAAGCTAGTTACAATAAAACATTCATTGACTCTCAAACTTTAGTCAAGGATTAAAGACTTATTTACAATAAAATAAAATTATTAACAATAAACATCCAGGCGTTGACTCTCATTCCTTTACCAAAGTTCCTTTACGGTCTATACATTTCCAGCCACTCCTGGGGCACCATGTTGACTCATCTATCCACACCTCTGATGAGGGGTATTCTCCTCCCCATCCAACCCCTCTCACTCCCGCAGGTGATGAACTTTAAACTGTGGTCCTTCCCCAACAGGCCTTCGCGATGGCTGCACCAAGCCTGAGTGCATCCCTCAGCACTTATTCCTGCCGGCGAGAATGTGCCAGCCGGCAGCACTCAGCCACGGACATCTCCATGTGCTAGTAGACCATCAAGTTTCGGGCTGACCAAAGAGTGTCCTTCACCAAGTTGATGATCTGCCAGCAGCACCGGATGTTTGTCTCCGTGTGTGTCCCCGGGAACAACCCATAAATCAGGGAGTCCTCAGTTACGCAGCTGCTGGGCATGAATCTTGACACCATCCCTTCCGTCCTCCTCCACACCTTTATCGCGAACCCACAGTGTGCAAAGAGGTGAATCACTGACTCCGCCTCATTGCAGTCCTCTCGTGGGCAGCAGGGTGTGAAGACAACGTTCCAGGCATACAAGAAGGATCTGATTGGGAGGGCCCCTCTCACTGTCAGCCAGGCGAGGTCTTGGTGCCTGTTGGTGAGTTCTGGCGACGTCATTTTGCTAAATGAACTGGACAGTCTGCTCAGGGAACCACCCCACTGAATCCATCTTGTCCTTCTCCTGCAGCGCCTGCAGGACATTACTTGCCGACCACTGTCTAATAGCCCTGTGGTCAAAGCCGTTGACCTGGAAGAACTTTTCTACGAAGGACAGACTGTTGGTCATTGACACAAATAGTGCATTTTTACTTACATTTCAATGTACATGTAAAAAATAAAGCTAATCTTTAATTTTCTTTAAGATGAGTACTGGAGTACTGTGCTCAGTTCTCATCGCCTCACTATAGGAAGGATGTGAAAACCATATAAAGGGTGCAGAGGAGATTGGGAAGCATGCCTTATATGAGAACAGGTTGAATGAACTCGGCCTTTTCTCCTTGGAGCAACAGAGGATGAGAGGTGACCTGATAGAGGTGTATAAGATGATGAGAGGCATTGATCATGTGGATAGACAGAGGCTTTTTCCAGGGCAGAAATGGCTAGTACAAGAGGGTACAGTTTTAAGGTGCTTGGAAGTAGATACAGGGGAAAGTTTTTATTACGCAGAGAGTGGTAAGTGCGTGGAATGGGCTGCCGGCGATGGTGGTAGAAATGGATAGGGTCTTTTAAGAGACTCCTGGACAGGTATATGGAGCTCAGAAAAATAGAGGGCTATGGGTAACCCTAGGTAATTTATCAGGTAAGGACATGTTCGGCACAGCTTTGTGGCCAAAGGGCCTGTATTGTGCTGTAGGTTTTCTGTTTCTATGATTTGATGACATACACTACTGCAATAACCAGATTTACCCATTATGTCTATTTACAAAGGGGGAAAAAATAAAGCACAAAAATGGAATTAATTTATTAACTTTGAGGCAAGGCCAGTAAACAAAAATATGAAGATTAAAGACCTCAATCGAAAATTCAATGGATCTGCTTGACATTTGCTAGTTCCATCACCTTCTCCAAAAAAAAATGTAAGCTTAAAAAGGGCAACAGCAAAAAAATTATAACTTCCAAAGCAATTCAGTGAAATTCAGATCTCTAGCTGACTTGTTTTCAATATATTTTGAATTCATGTCCAGAGACAAGGCTCTCTAATGAAAGAGATGAACAGTGCTTCACGCAGCTCAGTGCTGAAATGGCTCTGTGACTGTAGACTCACTTTTGGGGGCTCTGCGGTTCATGTTCTTGTATTATTTGTTACTTTTTTTTAATCCTTTGCACAATTTTTTCTTTTTTCACACATGGAATGTTTGTTGCTCTTTGTTGAGTTTTTTTTTCTTGTGGATTCTACTGTTTCTTTGTTTTATGGTTCTCTGCAAAAAGATGAATTTCTAAGTTGCATATGGTATTCCTACTTTAATAATAAATGTACTTGGAACAGTTTCTAATTATTTGTTCCTTCATTACTTAGCTTTAAATTATACTTTTTAAGTAGTGTCAAAAACCTAGCATAGCAGCTGACAAAGTCATCCAAATCCCCTGAAGCTTTTATCACCACACATAACGTCGCACTGGGTTTCTGAGTCACCATCTTCACTCAGACTGCCACAAAAGGATGGGTTAGAAATGAGAATGGGTTGGTCACAAAACAACATTTAACTCAAATATATATTCTGGCTCTGAGGGATTGACATTTCTATTTACTGTGAAGGCAGAAAAGAGAACACTGCTAACATGAAGTTCTCATCCTGCTTTGCTTTTCTTCATCAAGTCCGTAAATATTTATCCTACAAATAAAATGCAGGCTTCACCAGCCATTGTCATAATTTACATGATTACCCTCAAGGTCTGAAGCTCCTTTTGGCTTTACTGAACTCCCTCAGACAGTATTTTCAATTATTTACTAGAATTACATGACTTTGGGCAATTACTGAACAACTTCATTTGCTAAACTTTGCTAATTACCAATCAAAGAGATGACTCTGAACTGTAGTAATACACAACTTCCTAGCAGAATCTGTATGAAAGAAAAAGTCCAAGCAAAACAATTTATTTTGCCAAGATAAATTTAAAGATAAGCATTAAATTATTCCTCAGTGAGTTAAACTGGAAAATCTTGTCACAGCAGCAGACTAATTGTGCATCTACTTAAAACGTCTGGCTTTATTTACTTCAGACCTCTCTTGGCAATTATGTGTGGTGGGGTGGAGATATACATCTCTATCAAAGGAGGTGTCAGGCACTCCTCCACTCTGCTAGCCTGCAGGCCACTCTATGCAAGGTGTAGCACCTGCGTAGCCACACCCCCCACCCCCGATCAGGGTCACCTGAAGCCATGGGTGTAGGTAGTGGATGATCATATGAGCAGCTGGTGCATATCACAAGTCCTGGTTACGTAACCACTGACACCAAGCAGATAATTGCTGAAAAACATTGATAATACAGACAGACATACTTTATTGATCCTGAGGGAAATTGGGTTTCGTTACAATCGCACCAACCAAGAATCGTGTAGAAATATAGCAATATAAAACCATAAATAATTAAACAATAATAAATAAATAATGCCAAGTGGAAATTAGTCCAGGACCAGCCTATTGGCTCAGGGTGTCTGACACTCCGAGGGAGGAGTTGTAAAGTTTGATGGCCACAGGCAGGAATGACTTCCTATGATGCTCAGTGTTGCATCTCGGTGGAATGAGTCTCTGGCTGAATGTACTCCTGTGCCTAACCAGTACATTATGGAGTGGATGGGAGACATTGTCCAAGATGGCATGCAACTTGGACAGCATCCTCTTTTCAGACACCACCGTCAGAGAGTCCAGTTCCACCCCCACAACATCACTGGCCTTTTTTTGAGTTTGTTGATTCTGTTGGTGTCTGCTACCCTCAGCCTGCTGCCCCAACACACAACAGCAAACATGATAGCACTGGCCACCAGAGACTCATAGAACATTCTCAGCATCATCCGGCAGATGTCAAAGGACCTCAATCTGCTCAGGAAATAGAGACGGCTCTGACCCTTCTTGTAGACAGCCTCAGTGTTCTTTGACCAGTCCAGTTTATTGTCCATTCGTATCCCCAGGTATTTGTATTCCTCCATCATGTCCACACTTGGATGGAAACAGGGGTCACCGGTGGCTTAGCCCTCCTCAGGTCCACCACCAGCTCCTTAGTCATTTTCACATTAAGCTGCAGATGATTCTGCTCACACCATGTGACAAAGGTTCCCACCATAGCCCTGTACTCAGCCTCATCTCCCTTGAAGACACTGTCCAGAAGGCAGCAATCACAAACCACTTCTGTAAACTTGCCAAGAAAAATCAGAATCAGGTCTAAAAGCACTGGCATATGCCGTGAAACTTGTTAATTTTATGGCAGCAACACAATGAAATGCATGATCAATAAATATGGAGAAGGGAAAAGATGAATTACAGTAAGTAAATATCTATCAATAATTAAGTTAAAATAAGCAGTGCTAAAAATAAAAACAAAGTAGTGTAGTAGTGGTCAAGGCTTCAATGTCCATATAGAAATTGGATGGCAGAGGAAAAGAAGCTTTCCTGAATCGCTGAAGGCACACAGTCATGGTCATCATGCTCACAGATAAGACCACGTCAATACAAGACGGCATAGAATGATGATGACTGGCAATTATCCAAGGAAATTTAATCTTTACAAAACCTGCTCGTACAAAATAAAGTTTATATTAGCTGCTTAGGACCTGCAGCTCAGTACTACGACTTCAGAATACAAGTATAAAAGTAGGTCAGCAAAGTATACCAGAGGAGAAAAAATTGGATTCAAACTTTTTTTGAATCACTGCTCAAACAGTGAATCAACCTTATCCAAGCTACACTCAGCTGCTACTTTATTGGCTAGCTCTCAAAACAGTTTGGGCTGCTTTCCCCCCTCCCATATACTTTACCTTATTGTCACCAAACAATTGATACTAGTGCGTACAATCATCACAGCGATATTTGATTCTGCGCTTCGCACTCCCTGAAGTACAAATTGAAGTAAATATGATAAAAATTTAAATTATAAATCATAATTAGAAAATAAAAAAGGGAAAATAAGGTAGTGCAAGTCAGGTCCGGATATTTGGAAGGTACGGCCCAGATCCGGGTCAGGATCCATTCAGCAGTCTTATCACAGTTGGAAAGAAGCTGTTCCCAAATCTGGCCGTACGAATCTTCATGCTCCTGAACCTTCCCCCGGAGGGAAGAGGGACAAAAAGTGTGTTGGCTGGGTGGGTCATGCCCTTGATTATCCTGGCAGCACTGCTCCGACAGCATGCGGTGTAAAGTGAGTCCAAGGACGGAAGATTGGTTTGTGTGATGTGCTGGGCTATGTTCACGATCTTCTGCAGCTTCTTCTGGTCTTGGACAGGACAACTTCCATACCAGGTTGTGGTGCACCCGAGAAGAATGCTTTCTACAGTGCACCTATAAAAATATATATAGTGGTCGCTGACTACGTTCACGGTCTTCTACAGCTGTATTATTTATTCAGAGATGGTCTTCTGCACACCACTGAAGAAACTCATGGTTATTTGAGTTACTATCACCTTCCTGTCTGACCATTTTCTTCTGATGTCTCTCATTAACAAGGCATTTTCACCTACAGGACTGCCGCTCACTAGATTTATTTTATTTGTCGAACTATTCTCCGTAAACTCTGGAGACTGTTATGAGTGAAAATCCCAGGAGATCAGCAGTTTCTGAGATACTCATACCACCCTATCTGGCACCAACAACATTCCATTGTCAAAGTTACTTTGATCATATTTCTTCCCCATTCTGATGTTTGGTCTGAACAGCAAATGAACCTCTTGACCGTGTCTGCATGCTTTTATGCATTGAGCTGCTGTCACATGATTGGCTAATTAGATATTTGCATTAATGAGCAGATGTACAGGTGTATCTAATAAAGCGGCTACTGAGTGTAGTTGATAACTGCACTGGTTCTATTTGCATTGCCAGTTATCATGCAGCACAATTAGACCCACAGAGAAACTTCAGCCTTGGAAGTGTAATCTTCTCAGTACTGGTCTAACAGTACCCTTTTCTGTTCAGTGCAGAGACTTTATTAATGCAATGCTGTTGGTCCTTTTACACTATGTATATATATACTTCGTATACTTTAACACTTAAAGCCTGTGACTTTAAGAATCTATGTGCAGGCTATTTGAATTTGTTTTATAACTATCTCAAGTGGAGGGAGAAATTATGCATGCCTTTTGTTGTTTTGGATTAGATTTGTATGAATAACAAAAATGACAGAACTTCAAATTGACTGCATCATCAAATACCTTGAATATTTAATATAGTGGATTCCACTTAACTGGGACACATCAGGACCAGTACATTTGGGCCCAATTAAGCAGCTGCCCTATTTCATGGAAATAGTTTTAAAAGTATATTAAAAAGATAAACTGAGTAACAAATTATGTATTTAAATGAAACAGAACAAATTAGAGCACTACCAATACTGTCCAATATCGATGCATTTTATCAAGGGGTGATGCCCCAAAGAGTCAAGAACAGATTATTGAACTAATTAACAAACCTGTACTTCACTTTGCATCTCGCCCAAGAATCATGGTGTTTCCTTAAAAACCCAAGATACTCAGTTCATCACAAAAAGATGAAGTCAATAAAATACAAAGAATCTAAAGTTACTTGCACTTAGCTCATCATCTGTATAAGAGATTTATTTTACCACAACAGGCAGAAACTGTTGCAAAGTGCAGAGGATTATTCACAGTTTCAAGGAAACAAGTGCTTGCTTTTAACTGCAGCCTTCTGTACTGGGCACAAAAAAATGTGACAAGCGGATGAAAATAATTTGATGCACCACCCAGCCATATACAAAATACTACATAAACAAAACAACGTTGAACAGGATTATTCTTGGTTCCTTATCAGTGGAATGTCATCAGCAATAAAGTGACCTAATCCTGTCCTTTTGCAATTATCTGTATTTTTAAATGAAAGATTGCTACTGCATTGTGATTATAAACAAACAACACTAGCTAAAATTAGACACAGTACCATCATACAAATACAAGGTGAAATTAACCAAAAAAGAGCATGTGATCTTTGTACAGTGAAATCATTCTTGGGGGGAAAAAAAAACCTACAGATACAAAATCAAGCTCATCTTGCCATTAACACAGGAAACTTGACAGTAGTGTACAACGAACCATCACCTGTATTTCAAAAGGATCTGTACGATGCTTCTGAGTTACTACAACGGTGTGTTTTGAGAGACAACAGGAAACAGTTGCAAGTTTGCTAATCTTCAAAAGAAACAGAGCCTAACCAGGAGCAAGGTTAAGCTCTCACATTTTTTTCAACAGTCAAAATCCAGAGGACAGGATGGAAGCCATTAGTCTGAAAACAAAATACAGTGGATTCCCATTAATCAGGGCAGCCACTTAATTGGGATAACTCTCAAAGAACAAAAAATTAACCTAGAAAATAACTGGATTCCCTTCATTTATAGGGCTTAATTGGGCCATGAGACAGATGCTGAACAGTTTCTAACTAGCGTTAACCGCGTGCGCTTGTATGGCCATTAGACACTACACCATGCATGAAGCAAAGTTTCTAAATAGCGTCATTTACATGTGTTTGTTTTCAAAAAGCGATAACTTTGTCATTGATAACGAGAAATAAGCAGCAAGACTATTCAGAACTGCTTTGTTTACTGCAGTTTCAAGCAATCAGGCTAGGAGTGAAAATAAACTGAATTCATTACTTCAGCAAGTTAGGAATGACAAAGAAGTTAAAGGTATCGACAATCATTTTGAATGTTCCCTTTGGTCCCCACTGAACACCTAGCTCTCACCTACAGGTCAAAGTAGCTGTTTGCATGCAAAAGCAGCCACACCCTGGTACACTGCTTTGACAGGTAGGCTAAATCAGGTGAGTTTAGTTGGCAGATATCATACCAAAGTAGGATATGCAAAATTAGCCCTGGTGGACTGGGTGAATGAGATTTGGAGTGAGATCCAATAGCAACACCGCAGGGAGAGTAAAGAGCACGACCAGTAGTTATGGTCATCCACCGAAACCGAGGAAGGCTCCTACTCATACCACTGGCCCTGGACTTCTGAGGTCGAAGAGCATAATTGCCCCAGTGAAATGGCTTTTCCACTTTAAAAACTCTTCCACACAGAATTTCTGTCACCTTCAGATATGACTGACAACTACCAGTAGTAATAGTAGTGTTCTAATTTTTTTTCTGTTTTTTTAAAATTTAAATGCACAATTTGTTGCTCAATTAAATGGTAGTTTGTCTTTTTTTAATACTTCTTTAACTATTTCCAAGAAACCTTGGCTAACTGGGGCAGCCACTTAATTGGGCCCAAATGATGCGTCCCAATTAACTGGAATCTACTATATTAAATATTTGAGGAATTGAATGGTGCAATCAATTTCAAGTTCTGTCATTTTAATTACCCATACAAATCTAATCCAAAACAACAAAAAAACCATGCTTAACTTCTCCCTCTACTTGAGATGGTTGTGAAGCAAATACAGTTAGCCTGCACAAAGATTCTTAAAGTCACAAGCTTTAAGTGTAAAAGTAAACACAGCTAGGAACAAAAAGCATCACATTAATGAAGTCTCTGCCGTAAACAGAAAAGGGTACTATTAGACCGGTACAGAGAAGGATTACATTTCCAAGGCTGCAAGTACTCTGTGGGTCTATCTGTGCTGCATAATAGCTGGAAATGCAAAGAGAACCAGCAGTTATCAACTACACTCAGTAGCCATTTTATTAGTTTCACCTATATACCTGCTCATTAATGCAAATATATAACCAGCCAATCATGTGGCAGCAACTCCATGCGTAAAAAACATATAGACATGGTCAAGAGGTTCAGACCAAACATTAGAATGGGGAAGAAATAAGATCTAAGTGATTTTGATCGTGGAATGATTGTTGGTGTCAGATGGGGAAGTTTGAGTATCTCAGAAACTGCTGATCTCCTGGGATTGTCACATACAACAGTCTCTAGAGTTTACAGAACATAGTATGAGAAAACAAAAAATATCCAATGAGAGTCAGTTCTGTGAACACAAATTAATGAGAGGTCAGAGGAGAACAGCCAGGCTGGTTCAAGCTGACAGGAAGGCAGCAGTAACTCAAATAACCATGCGTTACAACAGTGGTGTCCAGCTGGCCAGTTGTGTGGTGACACCAGCACTGGACTTCGAGACCAGTGGTCCTGGGTTTGAATCCGGCCAGCTCCTTGCACGTTTTCAATCCGTGCTGGGTTGGGCATCGAGGTAGCAATGCGAACCCCTGAAGAACAGACAAATGCTAAGGAAACAGCAAAAGGATGCACCACTAAGCACGTGAAGGAACAACAAACAGCGGTGCACAGAAGAGCATCTCATAACGCACATCACATCAACCCTTGAAGCAGATAGGCTACAGCAGCAGAAGACCACAAACATACACGCAGTGTGTTTTTGATATTAACACAGAGTGTATTTTTATCTCAGGAAGGTTCAGATTCCCAACACATGCATGGTTAATAGCACATCCAAGATACAGTTAAGATCAGATATTGATATCACTACATGTAGCATCAAGTTTAAAAGGAAACGTGACTCCCTGACAAGAATCCTGATGCACTCCACATGCAACCTTTATTTTATTCTTGTGGAAACCTTGGTGTGATCCCATGGAAAATGTGTTAAATTATTTAAATTTTATTTTTTAATATTTGCTGGCATTTTAACAAGTCTACAACTTATTTGAAAACTGAAGGAATTGAAAGGCTATCAGTGAAGAACATGTCTTCAGAACATATAGCCTTTTAATCCACTCCAAGCACAAGGCTGGATCCTCTTCACCAGAGATCCAGAGATTGAGTATCAAACTCACTTGACCCTCTGAATCTAAAAAGAAGTAAACATAGGTGGGAGTCAAAAGTAGCGAGACTGGTAGCAAGCCAGGTCCAGGATAATACAGAACTATTCAAGAATTCCAGCATCTGCAGAATCTCATGTCTATAACATAGTTCTATAGAGAGCAGAAGAAACATCACTGCATTAAGCTATGGTATTTCTGAAGAGGCATGACCTGAATGACTATAGACGAGCAGCTCCAAGATGGGTTCAAGCTGTTGAGCTTTGAAAACCAGCATGGACATGTGTGCCAAACGGTCTTGTCCCATGTTCAAAATAAAATTATCAGACTACATACATGTCACCACATACAACCATGAGATTCTTTTTTTCTTTAGGCATTCTTAGCAAATCCATAAAACAATAACTGAAAACAGGGTCAATGGACAACAAACTGCAAATGCAGATATAAATGAATAGCAATAAATAATAAGATAAGAGTCCTTGTAACCATTCTTATACTTAGAAGTTTTTGATGTTAACAATAGGCGTCACAGTAGCTTTACAGTTAGTATAACACTATTACAATGCCAGCAAGCCAGGTTCAATTCCCTTCACTCTCTCCAAGGAGTTTCCACATTCTCCGTGACAACATGGGTTTCCTCCAGGTGTTCTGGTTTCCTCCCACATTCCAAAGACATATGGGTTAGTAGGTTAATTAGTCACATGGATATATTTGGGCAGCATAGGCTCATTGGGATGTTAAAGCCTGTTACCATGCTGTATCTAAGATAAATAAATAAATACAAGCCTTTGGTTAATTTATTCCTGTCATTAGTATTTCATAACTTGGTGCCAAAAGCAGCAACAAAACAAATATGAACATGTCCGAAGAGTATCAAATGGCTGACTTTGCAGTTGAAAAATCCCTTCTTGCAAGCCAAATTACTGAGGCCATTTGGGTTATGACATTGTTCAACAGTAACTAATTGCATGTCGTCTTTCACCACCACTAAGCTTATCAGGGTGATATGAAACTTATAAACAGAAGGGAATGCTGACAATTTCCTAGCTTCATTATGACAGTACAGAACATGTTCTGCTTATTAGCATAACTGAGTACTACTATGATACAATGGGAAGTGGGTTTCTGATAGGAAAAACCTCAATTTGACAGTCACAAGGAGACAAATATCCAGTTTTAAATGTATAATTACACATTAAGTTTTTCAGCAAACTCAATTATTTTTTATGCAGTTCACCAATAGTGAAAATGAAAGCTGGCACTTTATCTCCCAGATAGAAAGATCAAACTTGACCACTATTTAAAACTAGAATAAAAGTGTCAATATATTTGAAGCTCAATTCCCCTTCAATTCTTAACTTCTTTCTTAAATTTTAAAAAAAAGTAGGGAGGATATCAGACTGCCTGTGTCTCTCTACCTAACCATGTGCTTTCACAAACAAGAAAAAATTTGTAGATGCTGGAAATCTGAGCAACACACACAAAAGGCTGGAGGAACTCAGCAGACCATACAGCATCTCTGTAAAAAAGCACAGTCGTCATTTCGGGCCAAACCCCTTCAGCAGGACTGAAGAAAAAAGCTGAGAAGTAGATTTGAAAGATGGAGGGAGAGGAGAGAGAAACACCAGGTGATAGGTGAAACTTGGAGGGGGAGGGATGAAGCAAAGAGCTAGGAAGTTGATTGGTGAAAGAGACAGAAGGCCATGTAAGAAAAAAAATGGGTGAGGAGCACCAGAGGGAGGTGATGGACAGGCAAGGAGATAACATGAGAGAGGGGAAAGGGGGATGGAAAATGGTGAAGGGTGGGGGGGGGGGGGGTGGAGGCATTACTGGAAGTTTGAGAAATCGATGTTCATGTCATCAGGTTGGAGGCTACCCAAACGGAATATAAGGTGTTGTTCCTCCAACCTGTGTGTGGCCTTATCATGACAGAGGAGGAGGCCGTGGATGGACAGATTGGAATAGGAATGGGAAGTGGAATAAAATGGGTGGCCACTGGGAGATCCCACATGTTTTGGCAGAGCGCGCGCAGATGCTCAATGAAGTGGTCTCCCAATCTATGTCGGGTCTCACCGATATACAGGAGGCCACACCAGGAGCACCAAACACAGTACATGACTCCAACAGACACAGAGGTGAAGTGTCACCTCACCTGGAAGGACTGTTTGGGGCTCTTAATGGTAGTGAGGGAGAAGGTGTAGTGGCAGATGTAGCACTTGTTCCGCTTGCAATGTTAAGTGCCAGGAGGGTAATCAGTGGGGAAGGACGAATGGAAAAGGGCGTCGTGAAGGGAGCAATCCCTCCAAAAAGCAAAAAGTGGAGGGGGGGGGGGGGGGAAAGAGAAGAGAAAGATCCTTGAACTTATCCTTGCAAGCGAAACAAATGCTACATCTCCTCCCTCAGCACTATTCAGGGCCCCAAACAGTCCTTCCAGGTGAGGCAACACTTCACCTATGAGTCTGTTGGGGTCATTCTACCTTGTTCGGTGCTCCTGGTGTGGTCTCCTGTATATTGGTGAGACCCGACCTAGATTGGGAGACTGCTTTGCCGAGCATCTACACTCCGTCTGCCAGAACAAGCTGTATCTCCCAGTGGCCACCCATTTTAATTCCACTTCCCATTCCAATATGTCCATCCATGGCCTCCTCCAATGCCGTGATAAGGCCACACTTAGGTTCGAAGAACAACACCTTATATTCCATTTGGGTAGCCTCCAACCCGATTGCACGAACATCAATTTCTCAAAACTCCAGTAATGCCGCCCCTCCCCCCTCCACCATTTCCCATCCCCTTTTCCCTCTCACATGTTATCTCCTTCCTCATTGTCTCCCTCTAGTGCTCCTTCCCCCCCCCAACTTTTTTCTTTCTTTCAAGGCCTTCTGTCTCTTTCACCAATCGACTTCCTAGCTCTTTGCTTCATCCCTCCCCCTCCAAGTTTCACCTGTCACCTGGTGTTTCTCTCTCCCCTCCCTCCATCTTTCAAATCTATTCCTCAAGCTTTTTTTCCTCCAGTCCTTCGAACGGTTTCAGCCAACTGTGCTTTTTTCCATAGATGCTGCCTGACCTGCTGAGTTGCTCCAGCATTTTGCGTGTGTTAACCATGTACTTTGCCTTCACTGGATTTGACCAGTAACATAAATAGCTGTTCAAGAGGTAAATCTTATCATCCATATAGTTGTCAAGCAGTCAACCAAGCACATAAAAGTAGAATTTATCCTAACAAGTTCTTTTGCTTTGCGGTAGTCTTTCACCACTGAATCAAAAAATGAAATTAATGAAAACATTTCCAACAATCTGATAGCATGAAGCATTAAGTGCAGGGGGAAGTAACACAACCAAGGCTTGTCCATCCAAGGATAAGATCAGTTTGCTATGTCCCTGTTGACCAGATGATCACTTCTAAGCTCACACATGACCATTATTTGCCTGTCATTCCTTACACTAACATACTAAAGAGTAAACTGGTCCTTTTAAATGAAGTTACATACATTTACTGCCTATAAATCTACCTTTAAAATACTTAAAAAAACATACTCACTTAAAAGCAACCTTCAACAGATGGCCTCGTGGAGAGCCTTACGGCAAACAATCTGACCCAAACATTCAATACTTCAATCTCTGCAATGTGATCTGAAATTATATTAAAAAAATAATTTAGAGCAAAGTTGGTCATTTTCTTCCAAAGAGGAAGTTGTACTGAACAACTCGTGAACAGCTACTCAGAAGTAGCATATGATTAATTTAAAAATAGCAGGAACAATTAAAATTGTAAACATATGACAAAATAATTAAAACTGAGCAACTAACCAATTCAACAAAAGCAAACAAGTAAATCAGAAGAATCTAATTTTAGATGTGAATCTTCAGTTTGATTTGAGGCATCTGCTATTTCAGTCAAGCAATTATTTATTCCCCAGAGGTTGAAACAGAACATCAGGTTGCTGTTCACTGCTCTGTATGTACTAACAGGATTTTATAACCTCAATATGCACAATTTATACATTTGTTCATACGAGCCAGACAATTATAATAACTCTACACCAAATTACTGCCAGATTACTGTATTAGACAGAATCATGAAATGATACAGCATGGGAAAAGGGCCTATGGCCCAACTCATCTATTCCAAACTAAGGAGCCCAACAAAGCTAGTCCCATTTATTTAATTTTGGTTTGTATCCAAGTTTAAACCTTTTCTATTCATATATTTAACCAAATGCCTTTTAAATGGTGTCCATCACTTCCTCTGGCAGCTCATTCACATACACACCACCCTCTGCCCTCTAGTTTTTGTTCCCTTTCTTTGAGTAAAGGGCTGTGGATATTCAGCCCATATTCTTTATAAATTTATACAACCTCCATTAACATCAACTCTCAGTCTCATAATGTTCTAAGGAATAAAGTATTAGCCTGTGTAGCCTCTCACTATAACACAGGCTCTTGAGACCTGGCAACATTCTCATATTTTTCTTTATACTCTTTCTAGCTTAATCATGTCTTTCCTATGACAATGTTTCCAAAACTGTCTACAATCACAAAGTATAACACATCAACCTATTGCCAGTGCATTTATTTTCCTAAACAAGTAATATAATCTAAAAATACAGTAAGACATAGATTTTAACTTCCACACATCAAGCAACTGATCTCTCTCTACCCTGCATTTGTTTTTACAGCTACTGACAATTCAGAAAATGTTTATCTTCTTTGCACAACCTTTCATTCAAAGCCAACATCAATAATACTGCTAGTTTATCATGTGAAGTGTTTTTTTAAAATTGTATGAATGTTAATCTCTGGGTTTCATATGATTCTTTTAGTTTATACATAGTTATATTCTTGTAATAATAAGTAAAATACATTGCAGTATGCTTATCCACTGTGGGTGTATTTTACAGGAGCGCAGGTAACTTAAACTTATTACTGAAACAGCCAAATCACAAACACAGAATCGGCCACTTCGTACCAATGACAACCTGGCCTGCTCTCATCTCTATTTTGCAATAAATTTGAAGCTTGTGCCTAAAATCTTACTTTTAATCAGATGTGAGTGACTATTTGCAACATTATATAGTGAATGAGAGCCTCCGTCAGTCAGAATTGACCACTGATATTGCGTCCTAGCTGTCTAGATACGCAAGCCTGGGCCGTACAATATAGAGAGTAATCTGTTGACCATGTAGCAAGCTCCTCCTCTCCACAAATCTGATGAACCCAAAGGAACAGCAGATTAGTACACTTTGGTACGAGAAGCATCACGGGAGTTCCAATCAGCATTGAAGTCAATGTAGGACTGCCTTGGGGACTCCAGCTCCAGATTTTCCCCTCGAAATTTACTCCCGTAGCCTTTCCCAAGAGTGGGTATAGCCGCAAGGCAGCAGGTTTGAGATCAGAGTCTTCCTTCTCCTAGATAGCTGCCAACCACGGCCAACGAACCCCATCTCCCTGAAGTGACTGGTTTTAAGGTGCCAGTAATCTATCTTTGCCTCTTTTCCTGTCCGTAGAAACGATTCTGTTGGACTTAGTAGCTAAGTCACATGTGAAGGCCAGGAGCTGGATTGGTTGTCAGACAGTAATATAAACAACCAGAATAAACAAAACCATCTATTCAAAGTAGTTAAAATTTGATTGCTTCAAGTAATACATACATCTTTTTCAATCTACCTGCACATAATGTCACTTCTGACCCTGTTTTAACAGATTAAATCATTACAAAAACTAAAGGGCAGAAGTTTAAAAGTCTCCTACAGAGAAGTACAGATCAATTCAAGAAATGAATCATTTTTGAATTTCACCTGGACTAATTTTGAAATATAAACTGGTATTATTTGAAAAAGAAACTAAAAATATTGAATCAATCATAGCTGTCAATCTTAGTAAAAGTTTTGGAATGTTTTGCTATTTGTCCAAAGCTGACAGGAGGTATGAAATATAAAAAGGAGAAAGTGTTTCCTGTTAAGAGTAGTTAACTTGACAAAGTGCCTCTGGGAACTTAAAGTGACATACAGAGCCAGAGAACACAGAAACAGTGCCTTCAGCCCATCTATTCCATATTTATGAGTCTGCCTCGTCCCATTAACCTGCACACCCCTCCTATACAAATTTCTCTTAATTGTTGATTCTCTTATTTACTCCTTTCCTGTAAGTAGGTGACCAAAACTGCACACCATATTCCAAATTGTGCCTCACTAACATCTTGTACAACTTCAATATCACATCCCATCTCCTGTGCTTAATACTTGGATTTATGAATGCCAATGTGCTGAAAGATTTTTTTATGACCCTATCTGCTTGTGACACCATTCTCAAAGAATTATGGCTCTGTACTCCCAGATCCCTTGGTTCTGACATACTACTAGTGCCTTACCACTCACCGTACGAGACCTACCACATCCCCCACCTCTCTCCCCACCCCCACCCCCTGCCCCGGTTGGTCCTACTGAAGACCTGTCTGCATTAAATTCCATCTGCCAATTTTCAGCCCATTTCACCAGCTGGTTCAGATCCCACTGCAAGCTTTGATAGTCTTCCTTGCTGTCCATTACACCCTAAGTCTAGGTGTCACTGCAAATTTGTTGATCCAGTTTACCACACTGCCATCCAGATCATTGTTAAGATGACAAACAGCAGCAATCTGTGGCACACCTCTAGTCATAGGCCTCCAGCCAGAGATGCAACCATTTACTACCACTCTCTGGCTTCCTGCGTAAAGCCAATGCCCAGTCCAATTTACATCCTGACTACGTCAATGATATTAAACCTGATAAAAATAAGCCAGCTGTAATACCTCCATACCTCCAACTTTTGTAGGAAACACTACAGAACATCAGTTTTTTTTTAGAACATCAGTTAAGAATTTTGTAGATTTGGCTTTGAATATAAAGCTTTCCAGATGAATAAAGCATTTGGTAAACATTTAACATGTATAGCAGAAAGCATCATTAACTACCGCCTCCTCCACTGTCAGATTACGTCCAAGCGGAAGTTACAGGAACAAGACCTGGACAGTCTCCAACCTGGTAGCATGAACAGAGTTCTCAAGCTTCCTCTCCCTGTATCCCATGCTCTACCATCCTTTCCGATTATCTTCTATCATCTTGCTTCCACCAGGCACCGCTCAGCTTCTGATACCATAACTGTCCTCATTTACATGTCACATGGATTGACCTGCTCGTTTTTGCTCCACCCTGGCCCTCCACCTTTGTATAGTGGCTACCTCCCTCTTTTTTCCTGCCCAGATGATGGGTCTCAACCTAAAACATTGACTGTTCATTTCTCTCCATAGCTGCTGCCTGACCCACTAAGTTCTTCCAGTGCCTCGAGTTCCAGCATCTATAGTCTTGTGTCTCCTGTTAACCAAGGTTCTCTTTTTTTCCTCCAAATAAACCATTCTTGCTCGAGTGACATGTGAAGTACGGTAACAGATTTAAGATTTGGTTACACAGCCAGTTAAAACTGTGACTAAAACTATGAACTAAGTTTGATCTGGACTAGTCTTAATGAGGAAATGATTCCTATTCAGAGATCTTCTTTGCTGACTTGAAACGTACACTGTTCAAACTAGTTAGCAAGAGAGGCCCAAAACTTAATAGAACAGGAATGGAGTGGATAGTATTTAAAGTTTATATACTTCCCTCAAGATTCAAAAACTATTTACTTACAAACTAATACATGTTTATAATTTTCATCATGCATTCACTTGCATTATTTTTGCCAAAACCGAATGAATGAACAAATTCAATTCCGTCAGCACAAAATAAACGATAATATTTTTTCCTCCATTCCTCCTAGCCGTGGGCACATAAAGAACACCTCTCTCAGTGAATTTTTTGTTTGCACAAATTCCAAAGATCACATACCGATTCAAGCTTCCTCGGACATACAAAGTTTCATTTATTTTCAAAGTTAAATGGATGCCATTTTTTCAGCTTAGCCATACACAAGGCTTTAAACAACAATTTCAATTGATACATGTAATGCCTTGCAGCTTTGAGTAACACTGCTGGGTTAACCATAATCAAACACAAAGTTAAAGGAAATGAAAATTTGATGATCACATCATACCTGCTTATCAGATAGTTACTTCTACAAATTCCAGAATCTAGAATAACTGCAAATAGCTCAACAATTTCAGATGTTTTACGTGGTTAATTAAGAGGAACTGGGGCATAGTGGTTATATTACTGAATCAGTAATAACAGTGGGCTACACTAAAGAAACACGAGTTCAAAGTCTGTTAACTGAATATAACCAATTTGAATTAACTTGCAACTTGGATAGAAAGACGCAAAATAAAAAGCTAGTGACATTAATAATGACAAGGCAATGATGCAAAAGATCTGAAATAAAAACGCAACAGGTTGTGCAGTGTCTGTGGACAGTTAAACAGAATTAATATTTCATCTCAGATTCCACCATCTGCAGTCTTTTATGTCTCCTTGATATTTCAATCAATGAGTTTTCATAAGAACAGATGAATATGTTTTAAGTTGCAAAGGAGAAGGACAGGTGGAGAGACTGTCCAATTTCAATGGCCAAACGAAAGTAGATGACACAGTCCTTGGCTGAGAGTGGGTGGTGTTAATTACAATTTATCTTAAGGAGATAAATGCTGAGAGCTGAATGAGAGAGAGAACGGGTTGGCCTGCTTTGATTTCAGAAACAAGATAAAGTGGTTGACTTTTAACCGAGCCGTAGATGCCAGAACACATTTCAATTCAACGGCAATGAGAATAAATGCTGGCATTACCAGTAACTTGCACATTCCATGGATGAACAAATAATTAATATAGGTTTTACAACAAAACTGTTTTACACAGAACCTATCTCCAAAAACTTGATGACCTTCAGTTTATATAAGTCAGTTATCAAGGAAGCTGGGTTGATATACTATCTCAAAAAGGTCATCCTTGCATTGTTTTACTTGTATATGCCCTAGAAAGAAATTGTTCTTTTTTTAATTTAAAGATTCAGGCCCAACGAGTCTGTGCTGCCCAAACATGTCCATGTGACTAATTAATCTACAAACCTGTATGTCTTTGAAACGTGGGAGGAAACTGGAACACCCAGAAGCCGATGCATTTACAAGGAGAACGTACAAACTGCTTACATTCAGCAGCAAAATTGAACCTGGGATGTTGGCACTGTAAATGCACTATGCTATCGGACTACCCAGTATCCATATTTTGCTCTTGCTCCAGTATCCTCATTTCCCCTACCATATAGTTTCAGAAATCATCTTCATTTTGTATTATAAACAGCTCCCACAATGTAGACCATCCTGACCTTTACAACAGAGCTGCGGGGGAATTTCTTTCACCAGAGGGTGGTGAATCTGTGGAATTCATTGCCACAGACGGCTGCAGAGGTCAAGGTCACTGGATATACGTAAAGAGAAGATTGATATGTTCTTGATTAATAAGGGCATCAAATGTTACAAGGTGAAGGCAGGAGAATGGGTTGAGAGGGAAAATAAATCAACATGATCGAATAGCGATGCAGACTCAATGGGATGAATTCCAAATTCTGATTCTATGTCTTATGGACTGGACACATCACAGCCTGATATGGAGCTTCCAATGTGCAGTATCACAAGGGACCATAAAGGGTTCTAATTGCGACTGACTATCACAAGCACAACCCTCCCCACCATCGAAATATCTTCAAAATGCAGTACCTTAAAAAGGCAGCACAATCTAATCATCAAAGACACTCACTATCTTCTCATTACTATCATTAGGGAGGAGGTACAGGAGCCTGAAGACCCACACTCAACACTTCAGGAATAGCTTCTTCCCTTCCACCCATATTTCTGAACATTACTTATTATTCATTTTTTGCACTATGTAGTTTTTAATTTATAGATATTTATGAATTTGCACTGTACTGTTGATACAAAACAAATTTCAACTCATATGTCAGTGATAATAAATCTGATACTGATACAGAGCAAGAACTTGAGTTAACTTTGAATTCATCAAGCTATTACATTAGAAACAAAAGGTCACTGAAAATTCCAATTATTAACTGCTATTGCAAGCCGCACATTTCTACTTATGCAGCATATTCTCCTCTGACTCAGAAGAAAGTCTTCACATCCCTACTCTACATACACAGGCTGATATTTGAATACAGTGCTGAGTAACTTGCACTGTTAGAAGCGTGATTTTTTTGTGCGAGGCTTTGAAACCCTGCTCTCTATTCTAAGAGGAACCCAAAAGTTAGTGTCCTGGTCACTACTACAAAACCAACTCTAATTGATTATTTAGCCTACTATTCCACTGTACAGTGGAGAGCATTCTGACTGGATACATCATAGCCTGGTATGAAGGCTCAAATGCATAACACCAAGAGAGGCTGCAGAACCTTATAGATTTAGCCAGCTCCATACAGGCACAATCCTCCCCACCAAGGACATCTTAACGAGGCACTGCCTCAAGATAGCGCCATCATCAAGAATCCTCACCATCCGAGACACGTCCTCTTCTCAAGCAATGACCCAATGATTCAGAAACAACTTCTTCCCCTCTCCCATCGGATTTCTGAATGGCCTACAAACACTACCTCACTCTTCCTTTTTCTCATACTATTTATAGTAGTATGTCTTTCCACTATTCTGTAGCCATAAAACACCAAATAAACCTGATCCTGATTCGGGACTTGTAGTGTACAAAGCAGCTTCCATGATTTCATACATTGGAATGAAGGTCCTCCCTTGGTTACAGCACGATTCTGATCCTAGGAAACGTTCAGAACTCAGTTCACAAGAATAAAATATAACTGCAAATCGAATTCCCAGGTGGAGGATGCCTGCAACAGCTGGCAAATCCATACTGTCAGGCTCACAACCACCCACTCATATGCACAGGTTGCACACAAGTCAGGCGTTCTTAACTTTGGGATGACTTGCACTGGTTTGCAATTGAACCTTTACAGTCACATTTTGCACAAACTCAAGTTCATTTGGTCCAAATCCCATTTGAACTAATAGAAAACAAGCATCATCCCACCTCAGCAGAGATACACATGGTCATAGACTTTTGAAGCTCCACAAATTACTCCAAAACTAAAGGTGAGGAAAAGAGCTCCAGCTAGTCTTTGGCCTGTGCCTCTGAATAATTTATTGAACTTGTTTGAAATTAACAGGGCTTCATACTCCACCTTATTCTTCCTATGAGAAAGCAAACAGCATCTACTATGTACCATCTTATAATCAGAATCAGGTTATATACTGTGACACTTGTTGACTTTACAGCAGCAATACATAAGAGAAAAAACTGAATTACAGTAAATATATATGAATAAAATTGTTAAATAGATAGTGCAAAAATAATTTTTTTTTTTTAAAAAAGTAGTGAGATAGTGTTCATGGGTTCAATGTCCATTCAGAAACCAGATGGCAGAGGGGAAGAAATTGTTCCTGAATCATCGGGAAATGTGGAGAAACACAATTACGTATTCTGCAATTTTCTTACTATTAACTCTCAGGCACTTATGATTGGAATGGTGTTGGAAAATTACTCGGTAACAATAGATGCAAATTTCCGACACTGACAGTGAACATGCAGAAAAGAGGAAGCATGCACACACTTCCTACCATGATCAGTGGGCAGAGAGATGACAATCACATTCTCAGTTCCCTGGCTGTGTTTCAGAACATCCTTTAGGTTACCCGATTGTTCATAGTGCAGACCAACTAAGAGGAAAGAAAAATAAAAACCAGAATGGCCCTGCAGTAAAACTATGCCACAGAACAAAAATATCATTCAAGCTCACTCTACCAATGGGCCAAAGAGAATTAACCAAATCAGAAATTTTAGCTTAATTACCCAAGCAAAGATGTTACTATGTACTGCTTCTAGTAAAGATATTTTAGGCAACAAATCCACAATAAATAATCAAGAGATTCTGTAGATATTGGAAATCCAGAGTAACACACACAAAATTCCTGAGGAACTCAACAGGTCAGGCAGCACCTATGGACAGGAATAAAGAGTCAACGTTTTGGGCAGAGACCCTTCATCTGAAACATTAGACTCTATTCCTCTCCATAGATGTTACCTGACCTGCTGTGTTCCTCCAGCATTTTGTGTGTTACTACAAATGTTCTTGATATTGCCCAGCCCCAAATGCAAAAAAATCAAGTAAAACTACACAAGATTTATCATCTCCTCCAACCAATTTCTTTGACAACCCCTCCGGCAGCTGGGATGAACACAAAATATTGCATCCTGCTCAGAAGTCAGAAATTCTCCTAATGTACTGGAGATGTGCCATCACTGAACTATAAACCAATATTAATTCACAATTATTTTTATTCTTCACTGTGGTTATTTACTTTACAGAGGTTGGCTACCACTTTTAACTGCCTCGTAACCAATAAAGTATGAGACACTTTGGGGTGAACTAAGTATACAAAGCTATTTCTCCTTTCCAGTTATAAAATTTTTGTTTTCCTTGCTATTGTTCCATTACAACAATTCAGAAATCAGCAAGATTCCAGTGTACTTTGGAATGTAAATGTCAGTTATCTTCATTACACCTTTCATGGCCTAGGTCATCTCAAAGTCCTTGGGAGTCCATGAAGTACTTTTGAAGTACAAGGAAGTCAGCAAAAAATTTTAATGCAAGAATGACACAGAACTTAGCAAGCAGAAATAGGAAACCTGATCCAAGACAACTGAACAAGTGCTAAAAATGCCACCACCTCCTCTCACCTCACTTGTTCTCAGCCAATCCAAATGTGTTTCAATTCTCTTCTCCATGTACTTATTTAGTTTCACCTAAAACTCATCTAGTCACCACAAATACATACTCATTAAAAATTATAAAGTATTCCATGTTGATCATGAAACAAATTTGCATGTAATATTTTTTAATCATGCCTGTTTTCCAGAGTTAAGAAATTAATACAGCAAGATATTTACATGCTACCATTAAATCATATGGATATTTATTAAAGATGAACAATGAAGGATTAAATTCAGTCCCATCTGATATCGATGTGATTCAGCATCCACTTTCATGAACTAACTGACTAAAAATGCTAATTGTTGTCAAAAAACTTTTCTTCCAGTTCCTATGCAGGGTTGAACATTTATCCCAAGTTTTTCTTGAGTTACTGAGGGATCTTTCAATTGCTTTGCAGAAAGGCGTTGGCCTGAAGGATCCCATAATTGGAAGAAATGTACAGCAGTGGGAAGATTGGATGTTTAGAAAAAAGGATTAGAAGCAAAGGGGACAATTATCAGACTAGTTCAACGAGTTTGGGTTCATAATCTAGATCAGGTTCTCAAGGTAAAACTGGTTAAGAATGGATTTATAAACAAGATTTGGCAACTTTTACACTTAAAACCTTTATGTGCTTGA
Source organism: Hemitrygon akajei (assembly GCF_048418815.1). Taxonomy (NCBI): domain Eukaryota; kingdom Metazoa; phylum Chordata; class Chondrichthyes; order Myliobatiformes; family Dasyatidae; genus Hemitrygon; species Hemitrygon akajei. Next base: position 171,559,741 of record NC_133130.1, on the reverse strand, counting down.
TTGGCTTACACATCCACTCAAAAATATAATTCCAAACCATTTGAGTGTATTGGTTGGTTCTTGTTGCAGCTGTAGGTAGCTTTGAAAAGAAACAGAAGAGCTTCATTTTGCTTTGCATTTTCTATTGAATTGAATAAAGTCATTGATGTTTCATATTACAAAAGAGCTATTTTTGATCATTTGCCAATTCAGTCATGTGCATCAGAATACTCATTAAACAATAATTCGACAGTGTATCTGTCATGACTGTGCAGTGCCCTTAAGTACAACACTGCCAGAAGTATTAAATTAAGGATCCAGCTGTCCTTTGATAAGATAATACAAGTTTGACGCCCAATGCATCACTGCCACCAGTTTACCTACCATCAAGGACATATATACAGAAAGGTGCTGGAAAAGGGCCAGTAACATCGTGAAGGATCTCACACACCCTGTTCATGAACTGTTTATCCTATTCCTATCAGGCTATGTAGCACCCACACCAAAAACAGCTACTTTCCTCAACCAGTAAGGCTGATCAACACCTCCTCCACCACCACTTTCTTTCCCATCAGTCACCTTATGTACAGCCTACCGTCACTTTACGGACATACTATCAGTTTATCTATATACGCTATCTGATGTATTTTTATTTAATGTGTGCTTCATTACTATTGTGCTCTTCATCTTTTGTGGGTTTTCTTGTACTGCATTGGATCCAGAGTGATAATTATTTTGTTCTCCTTATACTTGTGCACAAGAAATGATTTTAAATAATCTTGAGTCTCTCTCTTGAAGTTTTACATTAATAATCTGGAGATCAGAAGTTATTCCTAGAATGCAATGTAGTTGTTAGTTACTGCCATGATGACTCATGTCCTTCCATACAAAATCAGAAGAGTAAGTGGTGTGTGTAGTTCATCTCCAAATTACACTGTCCAGAGAGCAGTGGAACACTCAAACAGACTAGAATGTACAGACTTACTTCTGTTCCTTGTCCTCACTTTCCACTTCATTCAGTTTGATCTTATTGTAAAAATTGAGCAAATGCAGGCAAGGACTGGTTATGTTTTTTAAAAATAAGATAATGCACTAAAAAATGATCTGAGATCAATTAAACAGGTACTTTGGATGAGCTGGAATGTTACAAGTCTTTACTTAGTGATAGCTTCTGCACTTGTCAGTGAGGTGGGGGGAAAGTGGGGGGGGAGGGAGGAAATAGAAGAGCAAACACATAGGACATGGCAAAACAACCCAATCTTCAACTTTCCATATTGTGAAATCATAGAAGTTTCTAGCCATGAAATTATTCCAAATATCCAAATTGTCTCTTACACAAATCAGTGACTAAGATTTTTTTAATTCCTATATTTACGTAAGTTTTAAGTTGTTGCTCAGTTGAAAACAAATGCTTTAAAAATGAACACAATTCCAGGTTCTCAAATATACTTGACTTTTAATCACCATCTGAAATAACCTCAGCCACTCGTTTCAGAAACAATTAGGCAGCGGATTCACTACTAACCTAGACCGTGAGTGAATAAATAAAATCCCAATACAGTTACATATTGTCTCTACAATTTAAGCCGTTTACTATGCTACACATAGTTAAAATCTTACAAAAAAACAGTTCATAAAAAGACTTTCAAATGTATTCCTAGACGTACATATATAGAAATCAGATGGATTAAAAAAACAGATGCAGTAAAAAATAACAACAGATGCAATGAAAATATATCAGCTAAAAATAAAAATTACACATTGCCTTCTATAAAACAAGCAATGCTTTATAACTGAGCTACAGTAACTGAACACGGAGTGTGCTCAAACAACGCGAGGTGTCACAGGAACCGAGGTTAAAGTGAACTGTCTGCGGATTCCAGAGAAATCAGCAAGCAGGTCGCGACAGAAATGCTGGACTACTCCGGCTCAGTGGGTCCCGGCGCGGTACGCGTGAGTGCCGGGCAGGATGCTGACCGCCCCGCGGGTTCAGTGCTCCCGGGGCCGCGTAAGGGTGGCCAGGCCTGCACCTGGCAACCGCCGCCGCCCGAATGTCGAGCTAGGCCACAGCCCCAGGCTGTCCGCCACCGGGAGGTGCTGGAGAACCACCGGGTTCTGAGCACAGACCTCTCTTCCTTCGCCTTTTGAGCGGAGAGACTCACCGAGCACAACCGAGGACTCCTCCACTCCTTCGCACCAGCCGCCACCAACGTCCTTTCTCCCTCCGCCTCTCGTCTGCGGCTGTCACGGCGGGACGCCAGTGCGCATGCGCCGGCATGCCCTCTGCATGCTGGGACTTGGGTTCTTTCATTGAACGCAGGAGAACCCTATCCTCTGTGCTTCTGACAAATGGACTTCTCGTACGAAGCTCACCAGCTAGCAAAGGAAAAGGCCAGTTGCTAGCGGGAGTCTGCTTTCACATTAAACAAGTTCATAGCAAATAATATTTTAAAAACAATTCCTTGTGTGAATGAGGATGACTTACTTCTATACACCAGGGGCATATCCTTACTCTCTCCAAAGGCAGTATCTGCAGGTTTGTCAGTAAAGTAATATCCACCATCAAAGATCCCCACCATCTAGGCCATGCCATCATCTCGGCGCTGTCATCGTGCAATAGATACAAAAGCCTAAAGTTCCATCACCAGGTTCAAGAACAGCTACAATCATTCAATTCTTGAATCAGCCAGACACCCTAATTACTACAGTTTAGCAACATTATGATCGCTTTGCCCTAAAGTGGACATTTTTAAATTCTACTTGAGCTCTAAGCTTTATTTGTTACATGTACATAGATTGTGTTTTTCTTGTGAATATTGCACAGTTTGGCTCTTATTGAGGCAATCTGGGATGGTTCCGGATTTCAGCCAAAGCGAAAAGAGACAGGGCAGCAGTTCTTCGCTATCAACACTGGTGCACCTCAGGGGTCTGTGCTTAGCCCACTGCTCTACTCTCTCTATACCCATGACTGTGTGACTAGGTATAGCTCAAATATCATCTATAGATTTGCTGATGATTCTACCATTGTTGGTAGAATCTCAAATGGTGACGGGAGGGCGTACAGGAGTGAGATATGCCAACTGATGGAGTGATGTCACAGCAACAACCTGACACTCAATGTCAGTAAGACGAAAGAGCTGACTGTGGACTTCAGGAAGGGTAAGATGATGGAACACATACCAATCCTCATAGAGGGATCAGAAGTGGAGAGAGTGGGCAGTTTCAAGTTCCTGGGTGTCACTGTCTGATGTGGGGGAGGAGGGGGCTACTGCACAGGATCAAAAGAAGCTTCAGAGGGTTGGAAATTTAGTCAGCTCCATCTTGGGCACTAGCCTACAAAGTACCCAGGACATCTTCAAGGAACGGTGTCTCAGAAAGGCAGCGTCCATTATTAAAGACGTCCAGCACCCAGGGCATGCCCTTTTCTCATTGTTACCTTCAGGTAGGAGGTACAGAGGCCTGAAAGCACACACTCAGCGATTCAGGAACAGGTTCTCTCCCTCTGCCATTCGACTCCTAAATGGACATTGAACCCTTGAACACTATCTCACTTTTTAAATATATATTATTACTGTTTTTGCATGTTTTTATCTATTCAATACATGTATATTGTAATTGATTTACTTATTTTTTTCTTCTATATTATGTACTGCATTGAACTGCTGCTGCTAAGTTAACAAATTTCACGACACATGCTGGTGATAATAAACCTGATTCTGATTCTGAATATTGCTTATATGTTTTGTGTCTGTAATACTGTTGCACCTGTGCATAATATGCTTGTGCAGATGATAATAAACCCAGAACTTTGACTCCTTGTGTGTTCTGCAATAAGCAATGAAACCAATTAGGGGAACAAAGGACTCTGCCCAATTTGGAGCAGGAGGTATTTGATGGATGGATGGATGGGTGTGTAATTTGCAAGTTACAGTATGCTGGAGGAACTCAGTGGATCAAGCAACATCTGTGAGAGGAAGGGAACTGCTGATGACATTGCGTCTTGGTGTTGGGTGAACTGTAAACAGAAGAGGAAAACCTGACTGATACATTTCTGTTCCTCAACTGGAAACACTGAGAGAAAGCTGAAGTACAAATTCAGGGAAATGCAAATAAACTTTAAAATATCTTTAGTAATGACCTGACCACATTTTGCATTTAGGTTGGGTTAGTAAATTAGAACTGCTGAAGGGTCTTGGATCAAAACAGCAACTGTACTCTTTTTCATCACCGCTGCCTGGCCTGCTGAGTTCCTCCAGCACTTTGTGTGTGTTGCTACCAAAAAGTAAACCTGACATGAATATTTTCTGTCCAACTGAGGTCACCAATTGGAATGTCAATGACTTGAGACCTGTCTTCAGCTTTCAATACTGAGGTATAGACTCAAATCCCATATTTTTTCATTATCCCTCACACGATTCAGTCATAAGATCTCTGAAGATCTACCCTAGACCCAACATATTGAAGCAATTATAAAGAAGGCATGCCAGCTACTATATTTTATTGGGAGTTTGAAGAGGCTTGGTATGTCACCAGAGACACTAGCAGGTTTTCACTGATGCACTAAGGAGAGTATTCTGATTAGTTACATCACTGTCTGGTATGCACAGGATCAGAAAAGTCTGCAGAGGGTTGTAAACTCAGTCAGCTCCATCATGGGCACTTGCCTCCCCACCATTGGGGACACTAAAAGACACCTGAAAAGACACTATCTCAAGAAGGTGGCAACCATCATTAAGGACCGTCATTATCCTGGATATGCCCTCTTTTCATTACTACCATGAGGGAGTAGGTATAGGAGCTTGAAGATACATATCCAATGTTTTAGGAACAGTTTGTTTCCCTAGACATCAGATCTCTCAATGCATCATGAACCCATAAACACTACCTCATTCTTTGCACTGTTTATTGATAGGGAAATTAGACCTGATTGTGATTCTGAAGGTCCATCAATCTGTGAGAGTGAGGTTGAATCAATTAACTTGGAAATAAAAATGATAGGTTTTTCAAATCCAATGTATCTGCAAAACAAACCAAGTTACAGTTATAACAAAATATTGTCTAATATTTCCATTACCTAATAACGGAAAATCAAACAGGAACAGGCCAGAGCATGTTTCTAAACAGGATCATTAAAACTAAGGAAGTTACTCCACAGGAGGAATCATTCAGCTCATAATATTCACACTGGCCTAGAAAGAGTTAATTAAGGTCATTCTGAAATCAATCTGCAGTCCATAGCTTTGTAGAATGGACAATCTGATGTGTTTCCAAACAAAGCTCTTCACCACGGGGAAAATTTGGCTATTTTCTCCACAGGAACTAACTTACCTGCCACAAGTTTCCAAAGGTATATTTTTCCTTTCAAAAGATTTCAAATGGACAAAGAAATAGCATTAGCTACCTGGAAAACTTAGACACCAACTGATGTCAAATGTCGCCATCTGTATTTCCTCAACATCCTAGGCTGCAGCTAGTATTTGCCCTCACTCAGTATCAAGAAAATGACAGCATTTTATGCTCTGTTTTCAATCCATTTATCCATAATCACATCCAGTTATCTGGGAAAGCCAAAATATTCTATCAGTTGCTGTTCCTAACACAGTTTTTTGTTTCATGAGAATTCACCATACTTATAAACCTCAAGATATTGGATGCAGTGGTGTGAATGAGACTCAAGATGTCAGAGATAAGTAATTTAGTCACAGAATGGTAGGTACGTGAAACATGCTGCCGAGGGTGGTGGTAGAGGTGAATACATTAGGGACATTTAGTGACTGTTAGATAGGCACATGAACTGGATGGAGGGCAATGTGGGAAGGAAAGGTTTGATTGATCTTAGGGTAAGTTAAAAGGGTGGCACAATATTGTGGACTGAAGGGCCTGTACTGTGCTGTATTGTTCTATTTAATCCCTAGAGAAATATTGCCATTACCATCCTGTATGTTGATTCCTTTGCTCTCACCTTACATCACCCAATGAAGTTTTAAGAAGACTACAGACTATTTGGAAAACTCTTAGGTTGAAAGAAGTGCAGTGCACATCTAAGAAGGTATCATTGAAAGTAAGGTTGGCAAATATTTTACACAAGAGATGGAAAAGTGGTGTTGGTTTAGAGGAGTAATGTATTTCTAACATTATTGCACACCATAAGAGAGACATGAACAGAGAGAAAAGAAGTGGAACTGAAGATAAAAATAAATCAAATCCATATAATGATTTTCTATTTCTTCTTGTGGGCTGCAATAATCGTTACAACAGCACACATTCTATGGCACATTATTTCCACAAGGTATAAACCTGAGAGAAACCAGTTAACTGTCCATGTGTTGCACCTTCAAACAAAAAAATGATTATACAAATAATTAGCTTTATTTGTCCCATGTACATTGAGACATACAGTAATAATCAACATTTGCATTAAATCAAAACAGCAAGGACTATGCTGGGCATTCCACACATGTCACCATGCTTCCATCGCTAACATAGCATGTCCACAGCAGATCTATCCTAACCGTGCATCTTTGGAATGTGGGAGGAAACCAGAGCACCCGGAGGAAACCCACACAATCACTGCGAGGACGTACAAACTCTTCACAGGCAGTGGCAGGAATTGAACCCCGATCAGCGATCACTGGTGCTATAAAGCGATGTACAGATTTCTCCACTTAAATGAGATTTGCTTCCCATGCATAAGGTGCTGAGATGCAAATTACAAATGAACTGGAAGGAAATGCTAGTTAAGGGTTTGTGCTGACTGATTCTTAATTCTACAATACATTGGCATTTTGCACAGGAACACTTTAGTGTTTTTCTGTAGCTTGAACATAAGGTCACACTGCAAAGGCTCTGGGGCTGTGGAGCAGCTGATAGGGAGCTAGAGCCGATGGACCTACCAGCCCACTAGACACTACGGAGTTGGGCCCGGTGTAACAGCCTTTCAAATATTTCACTGCAGTAGTGTTGGTCAGGGTTCATCCCAAGCATCTCTGTAACTCAGAACTCTGTGCTTTACAAGTTGCACACATTATTTGCACAGCGTGAAGTGGCTTCTGGTTCTCAAAACCTCAGATCTTCCTGTGCAGGGAGTTGTCCCCAAGCAAATGTTCCAGGGTCTACACTCAGTAATCATTTTATTAGATACACATATACACATGCTCATTAATGCAAATATCTAATCAGCCAATCCTATAGCAGCAATAATCATGCACAGTCACGAGCTTCAGTTGTTGTTGTTCAGACCAAATATCAGAATGAGGAACAAATGTGATCGAAGTGACTTTGACTGCAGAATGATTGTTCGTCTCTGGCTTGAGTATCTCAAAAACCTCTGATGTCCTGGGATGTTCATACACAAGTCTCTAGAGTTTAGAGAGTGGTGCAAAAAACAAAAAAAAAATTCAATGAGCAAAAGTTCTGTGGGCAAAAATGCCTTGTTAATGAGAGAGGTCAGATGAGAATGGCCAGACTGATTCAAGCTGACAGAAACTCAAATAACCATGCATTACAACAGTTGTGTGCAGAAGAGCATCTCAGACACACAATACATTGAACCTTGAAACGGATGTGCTATAGCAGCGGAAGACCATGGACACACACAGTGGCCACTTTATTAGACACAGGAGGTATCTAATACAGTAGCCACTGAGTGCAAATTAAGCTTTTTCTAGACAATATTCATACCATATGCAGTAAGTTCTCTTTATTCAATGTACCACCGATTCAACAGATCAAAACCACTCTGGTTTCCTCCTCGAATAAGAAAACCTGAGATGTTGTGCAACCACTGTAAAAGCTCTATGACCAGAATATCTATGACCTCCCACCCTTCCTCACAGAGGGACTGAAACTTATGAGTAACTTGTTTGATCATGGAATATAACTAAAAGAAATGCAGCTATAATATTAAACTTGTATGCAAGAGGAATAACCAATCCTACTGAAAATATTAACATTTGAATATTTGAATCTGTTGCGTATTTGCATAATTTATTATTAAAATGCATTTTGGTAAAAAATCATGCCTGCTGTCTACGATCATCCTGTTGATATAAATGGACTTTTAATATTCAATACTAAACATCTCATTTATTATCTTTCAATCCCATGTGAAAGGCACCTTGTGAGAAGCTCATGGACCTGTATAAATCATTGAATTTAAATTCTGAATGCTGCTCTGGGCCCACTAATTTTGCTTTTCGTGAATTTTAGAGACTCCTAAGCTGGTGATGATACTGTTTATATTTCCATTTTCTAGCATTTGAGGTCTTTGCTTTTCGGATGAAGAATATTATGGGTCTGCCAAATCTAACTTGGCATCAAGCAGCAGGGGCTTTTTAATCAGAGTCTGTGAGAAGAGTTAAACAGAAAATCAAATTCACAAATCTGAAAACAAAACATGTGATGATCCGAAACAAGCCCTGGTTCATTAACACTGCCAAATGAACTAGATTGCCATCTGAACATAATTTCTGAACACAGCTGACTGTGTAATATGTGAATAGTTATATTGTCTGACTACAAGTATAATTTTCCCCATTTGATAAACACTTCTAATTGATTTATAAGAATTGCTAATTTAATCAGTTGAAACAGACAGATCTCATGCTCTGTTAAACTGAAAACCAATACTAATCCTAATATCTTTCTTCTCAAATTATGAGACTTACAAGAGACTTTTTATAAGAGATGTGAGAGACTTCTATATTCCAGCTGCAGTTTACCTTATTTTATTTACTGTGCCTCATCATAAGTCTGTTTAGGGTCCCTGTTATTATGTACACTAAGTGGCCACTTTATTAGGTACACCTGCACACCTGCTCATTAACGCAAATATATAATCAGCTAATTATGTGGCAGCAACTCAGTGCATAAAAGCATGCTGACATGCTCAAAAGGTTTAGTTGTTGTTCAGACCAAACATCAGAATGGGCAAGAAATGTGATCACTAGGATTCAATAGGAACATTTCATATCAGAGAAATGTATACAATATACATCCTGAAATTCTTTTTCTTTGTAAGCGTCCATGAAAACAGAGGAGTGCCCCAGAGAATGAATGACAGTTAAATGTTAGAAACCTAAAGCCCCCCCCCCCCCCAACTCCCCCCTTCCATCCACAAGCAGCAGCAAAGTGATGATCTAAGTGACTTTGACCATGGAACAATTGTGGTGCCAGATTGGGTGGCTTAAGTATCTCAGAATTTTCACACACAACAGTCTCAAGAGTTTACAGAGAATGGTGCGCCAAACAGAAAACATCCAGTGAGCAGCAACTCTCTGGGCATAAAACGCCTTGTTAGTGAGAGAGGTCAGAGGAGAATGGCCAGACTGGTTCAAGGTGACAGTAACTCAAATAACCACACGTTACAACAGTGGTGTGCAGAAGAGCATCTCTGAATGCACAAAATGTCAAACCTTGAAGTAGATGGGCTACAGCAGCAGAAGAGCATAAACATGCATTCAGTGGCTATCTTATTGGGTACAGCGAGTAATTCCTCGCGCTGGGGCTGTACGGCGTTGAGGCGCGTCCCCTGGGTGGTGGATGGGGGATCCCTCGTGTGAGGGGTGCACCGGATAATATGGAAGAAGGTGCCGCAAACCAACATAGCCTAGGAGAAGGAACTCCGATTCCAAACCCAGATAGACAGGACTCGTTAGCCTTGGATGGCAGCCTATCTAGGAGAGGGTAAACTCTGATTTCAAATCTGGGCAGGTGGAGCTCGTTAGCATGGAAATGCCATCGCCTAGGGGAAGGTGACCCCAACAGAAAACCCCTGGTCCTCCAGGTTGGGGGTTGTGCAATGGGCTAACAACCTGTTCACGTAAAACAAGCAATCGTTACAGAAACCGTCAACAGATTGTCAACCACTAACCCAGATCTCGGGAAAAGCAGGGCCCCATTCAGGAGGCTGATGACGCGCTGCAGCCAAACCCGGCGGGAAGCCACAGGGCCGACAACCCTCCTTCACCCGAGGAAAACCAAAATGGAGGTTCCAAAGCTGCTCTCACAGAAGAAATCTATCCTAATCAGAACATGGAATGTGAGGTCGCTTTGGGAGCAATCACTCGCATGGAAGCCACACGGGAAGAGAAGAAGAGGTCGCCCAAAGCAAACCTGGAGGCGTCGGCTTTTGGATGAACTGAAAGCCGCCGGCCAAACTTGGGAGACTGTAAAAACATCTGCTAGAGATCGCAGGAAGTGGAGGACTTTTGTTGAGGCCCTATGCTCCATAAGGAGCGAAAAGGATTAAATAAAAATAAACAGTGAGTAACTAATAAAGTGGCTACTGACTGTATATAAAGCTACTGAGAAACTAAACTTATAGGCCAGTGGCAGCTTTTCTGCTTGGCAGTGATATCTAAGCACTGCATGCAGCCATCTCTTTCAGAACAATTATTTATCCCATCTTACCTGACACATGAGGTTCCAACACCAAGTTCAAATTCAACTTCGATTGTCATTCCACCATACGTGAATACCCATAAATGCAGCCAAATGAAACAGCGTTCCTCCAAGGCCAGGGTGCAAAACACAGCACCAAAATCATACAACAGCACAAGGCACATATAGCACCTATAAGATAGCAGTAAACATACAGTCACACAAAAAGTATATAATATAGCCCGCCCTGAGTTCATAGATATTATCAGCAAGAACAAGCCCCAGCAGTCTGCAAGCAAATGCAATCCAGCTTGTCTTTCACCGAACAAACCCTGGAGTGCAGCGCTGATGGGAGCAGCCTGCCGCCAATCCAGCCTGGACACTGCACCAGACCACCTTGGGCATCACCCCTCCTCAGTGACTCTAACAGGTGACACTGAGGCATGAAGCTGAGAGACCACACAAAGACGCAAAGCACAAAGCTCGGGCCAACACTCCAGTCTAGTTGTGACAGATTGCTGCAAAATTAAACTGGGAACTTGTTATTTCTGGCAGGTTGATGTAAAGCATTCCAAGGTACCATCTTGAAGAAGAACAAGGAAAAATGGGTCAATATGTTTCCCACAGCTACATCAGATTATTTTTTACCTCACATGCCTACTGCATGTTGGCTTTCACCTCACAACTCCAAATGTACTTCATTGGCCAGAAAACACTTGTGGACATCCTGTTAAGGATGTTAAGGGGAATCTTCAAATGACAACCTATAAACTTAAATCAGTTATTTATAACCTGATGAGAGGTCTTGGCCCAAAATGTCAACTCTTTATTCTTTTCCATAGATGCTGCCTGACTCGCTGAGTTCCTCCAGCATTCTCTGTGGGTTACTCCGTTTTCCAGTATATGCAAAATCTCTTGTACTTATCAATTATTTATATCTTTCATTACACTGTATAATAGATATATGCACTAATTAGTGTAGCAGTTAGCAAAACACTTTACAGCACCAGCGATCAGGGTTCGATTCCGGCCAGTCTGTAAGGAGTCTGCATGTTCTCCCCCTGACTTTGTGGGTTTCCTCCCACATTCCAAAGATGTACAGATTAAGGTTAATAAATTGTGGGCATGCTGTACTGGCACCGGAAACACTTGCTAGCAGCTGCCAGCATATCCTCAGACTGTGTTGGTCATTGATGCAAATGATGCATTTCACTGTATGTTGCGTTGTACATGTGCTAAATAAAGCTAATATAATTGAATGTGACTGAGATTTGAAGTCTTTATAAAAGGTTGTTCAAATATTAAGTACTCAAATTCTGCTTCTGTTCCTTATAAACTGTATTATTCATTTGTGGCAGTTTTCAAACCAAGCCAAAGTACACTATCACCTGAACATTTTAGAAATGTTTACAAAAGTACAACTCCTTCAGATGGCTGCTTTCAGAAAGAAGCATTTATGACTCTTTTAATGATTAGCAGCTGCAGAAAAAAAAATACCCCAAGATAAGGAAGCACTCTTTGGGTAGGATTTAATGTTACTAAATCAGCTCAGTCTAAATGACACTGTGTTCGATATTCATTTTCACCACCTGGGCTCTGCTAGAGTCGATTACTTGTTGCAGAAACTGTTTGATATTCATTCAATTCAGTGTAGAAGGAACTTCAATCTGCATCTGGTCTTTGCTATAGTTGGCTTGGGAATGCTTGATCATTACATGGGTTACCTAAATTTAGTATTCTACTACTTAATGCTTATGAACCTCATCTTAATAAGATCCAGTATTAGTTGGTAGTGCTGGTGAAAGGAGGCATAAAAGGAACATTATTCTCCTTTTCATGACTGAGAACTGTGCAGTGCTATCCATGCCCTGGGGCTGGTCAGTAGCCAATATCTCAAGGATTATCCACATGGCTGAGGAAGGAAGCAAGGAAATGCATTCCTGTCATGCTGCATGAATACCAACACTGCCTGGGAAATAATCCAATCAGTTATTTCAGATTCAAGGATAGCTCATGGCTGGCAGCAGCTCACTGTGTTTAAGAAAAATGCCTACATGTTCAGAAGGCATTTTAACACTTGTTTTTGAAACTTATGAAGTCTGGGAGCCCTTATTTTTAAAATGTTCTTGTGACCCAGTGTAAGACTGCTCAATGTTCCAATGTGTATTGTTCCAATCATCACAGGTAAATGTATCATGAGCAAAGCTTAAACACAAGAGGTTCCGCAGATGCAGAAATCTCGAGCAACAAACACAAAATGCTGAAGGAAATCAGCAGGTCAGGCAGTATTTACGGAGAGGAATGAATATTTGATGTCATGGGCAAGTCCTGATGAAGGGTCTCAGCGTGGCACATCGACTGTTTATTCCTTGCCATAGATCCTGTGATGTGGTGAAAGTGGAAGCCACAGGGCTGATCAACCTTCAGCCTAGAACTGAGGACTCTGGCCATAAGACCGTAAGACATAGGAGTAGAATTAGGCAGCTGTTGACAATACTCTAACTGTGGCCTGACTAGTGTCTTATAAAGGCGCAACATTATCTCCTTGCTTTTATATTCTATTCCCCTCAAAATAAATGCCAACATTGCATTTGCCTTCTTTACCGAAAACTCAACCTGTAAATTAACCTTCTGTGAGTCTTGCACGAGAACTCCGAAGTCCCTCTGCACCTCTCATGTTTGAACCTTCCCCCATTTAGATAATAGTCAGTACTATTGTTCCTTTTACCAAAATACATTAAAACACATTTCCCAACACTGTATTCCATCTGCCACTTTTTTCCCCATTCTTCCAATTTATCTAAGTTCTGCTGGAATCACATTGCTTCCTCAGCATTACCTACCCCTCCACCTATCTTCGTATCATCTGCAAACTTTGCCACAAAGCCATCAATTCCATTATCAAAATCATTGACAAACAATATGAAAAGCAGTGGTCCCAATACTGACCCCAGAGGAACACCACTAGTCATTGGCAGCCAAACAGAAAAGGCCCCTTCTATTCCCACTCACTGCCTCCTGGCTGCCAGCCATTCCTCTATCCATGCTCTTTCCTGTAACACCAATGGATTTTATCTTGTTAAACAGCCTCATCTGTGGCACCTTATCAAACACCTTCTGAAAATCCATGTAAATGACATCCACTGCCTCTTCTTTGCCTACCCTGCTTATTACTACCTCGAAGAACTCTAACAGATTTGTCAGCCAAGATTTCCCTTTACAGAAACCATGCTGAATTTGACTTATTTTATCATTAGTCTCCAAGTACCTTGAAACCTCATCCTTAATAATAGACTCCAACACTTTCTCAACCACTGAGATTAGGCCAACTGGCCTATAGTTTCCTTTCTTTTGCCTCCCTCCATTCTTAAAGAGTGGAGTGACATTTGCAATTTTCTAGTCCTCCGGAACCATGCCAGAATCAAGTGATTCTTGAAAGATCATGACCAATGCATCCGTTATCTCTTCAGCAATCTCTCTCAGGACTCTGGAATGTAGTCCTTCTGGCCCAGGTGACTTAACCTCTGACCTTTGAGCTTGCCTAGCACTTTGACGAGCTGCTGTTGGTGGCCTAGGCCCCATTAAGGGTGATGGGCTTAAACTGAAAGGTACATGGATTTGGAGCTGAAAGGGGGTAAACCAAAGGTACTGGATTTTAATTTCTTCATGTGCAGGAGAATGAGAGGTGACCTCACAGATGTTAATGAAGTCATGAGGGGGATGAATCAAGTGGATGGTCATAGTTTTTTCCCTAGGATTGGAGAATCCAAAACTTGAGGGCACAGATAGAAAATAAGAGGGGAGAGATTTGAAATGGTCCTGAGAGTTAAGTTATTTACACAGAGGGGTAGTGAGTACCTGGACTGAGCTGTCAGAGAAAGTGGTCTACGTGGACACCATTGCAACATTTATGAGGCGTTTGGATAGCTACATGGAGGGAAGGTCTTGCAGGGTTATTGGCCGAACGCATGGAACTGGGACCAGCAGGGAGGATACTATGGTCAGCACGGACCAGTTGGGCCAAAAGGCCTGTTTACGTCCTGTATCTGGAGAGCCGTGAGAAAAAAATGAATGAATGGCAAAGCTAAGTGAAGTTTGACAAAGTTTTAAGGCTAAGTGCTTGGATTTCTGTTTCAAATATGCACGAAGAAGAAGAACAGATGCCGCCTGACCTATTGACTTCCGCCAGCATTTTGTGTGTGATGAGCAAAGTTTTTCACTGGAACTAACTCAGCTCTCTGTCCCTATAAACCTCCCTCAATCATCTCTATGTACAGGCTGGAGGCTCATTCATCGTGATTTTCAATTTATCTTCGTTCTGTCTAACTAGTTAATTAACCAGGGATACCTTCAATGTTTAAAACTCTACATAAAAAGATTTCTCTTCAGTTTTTATTCTCTCATATATTTCCTTATGACAATGAAAGAGGCCATTTGACTCATTGAATCAACAATGGCCTTTAGAAGAATTTTATTTTTCCATTTATTCCCTGTAAGCCATTCCCTCCCACAAGCACAACAACTTTACAGAGCCAGCAACCTGGGATCAATTGCACCGCTGTCTGTAAGTAGTTTGTATGGTACATTCTCCCTGTGAATATGTGGATTTCCTCCTGGTGCTCAGGTTTCCTCCCACATTCCAAAGACATATGGGTTAATAGGTTAATTGGTCACATGGGTATAATCGTGCGGCAAACAAGAGAAAATCTGCAGATGCTGGAAATCCGAGCAACACATACAAAATGCTGGAGGAAGTCAGCAGGCCAGGCAGCATCTACGGAAAAAAGTAAAGTCCTGTTGAAGGTTTTCGGCCCGAAACGTCGACAGTACTTTTTCCATAGATGCTGCCTGGCCTGCTGAGTTCCTCCAGCATTTTGTTTGCATTGCTGTAATTGTCTGGCACAAGCTTGTTGGTCTGGAAGAGCCTATTTCTAGATATATGCTGTATCTCCAAATGTAAAAAAAGAAAGCAGAAGATCTATCTTGATTCTACACTAGGGGCAATTTACAATGGACAATTAACCTACCGTTCCACGTCTTTGGGATGTAGGAAATCCCGGAAGAAACCTAGTCCATAGAGAGAAAATGCAAACTCCACAAAAATAGCAACAGAAGATCAAACCCAAGTCATAAGAGTTGGATACTGCCTGTTTCATCACTGTGTTGCCCAGAATATGTGCTGCTGTCTGAATTCATGATTAGTTGGTTTGTGTCTGATACAAAGCCCACTGCCAAGGATTTGCAATGTAATTCTTGGTCAAAGTTAAGGTCATAAGACACATTCCATTCCCTGAAGTGATATAAATAATAACTGTGCCTCTGAATTGGAAACTGTGAACAGCTTTATATGAGGAAAACGAATCCCAATACTGCACGTCAATATATTCTGCACTACACATCTATAGAACATTCACAACATACACAAACATCTAAAGAAGTTTGTCAAAGTTTTAGATGTCACGTCAAATTCCTGCAAACTCGCTGCTGTGCTTTCTTTGTAATTTTACTTGGTGCTGGGCCCAAGACGGGTCCTTTGCAAATTCCTTGCAAGGAATTTAAAGTTGCTGACCCTCTCCATCTCTGATCTTCTGATGAGGACTGGCTCATGGACTTCTGGTTTCCTTCTCCTGACGTCAATAATAAGCTCCTTGGTCTTGCTGACATTGAGTAAGAGGTTAATGTTGTGGCAATGCTCAGCCAGATTTTCAATCTCCCTCCTTTCTGCTGATTCATCACTCCCTTTGATTCGACCTAAATAGTGATGTTGCAACACTGTTAATTCTGCCTCAGGTGAAATCAGCCAGCTCAACACAAGCTAATATGTGACCCTCCCTTGTTTCTTTCTGCAAGAGTCAGCAACTTCAACTCTTCAATTACCAAGGAAAACAAGATTGAGTGATTCAAGGAAAGAATATTGAGAGGATTGTGCAACCTAGTGGTCAGATTTTGCAGCAGCAAGTTCATATGCAATAATTAAAGGGGAATTTATATTTGAAGAAATGATAACACAAAAGGTGTGTAAGTAGGAAGTGAAGTGGTACAGACTGGAATGTGTGTTGATGCAAAATGAGATCATATTTCTATACATTTGTATGGGGTATTCTGACAGGCTGCATCACTGTCTGGTATGGGGGGGGTCTACTACACAGGACTGAAAGAAGCTGCAGAGGTTTGGAAATTTAGTCGGTTCCATCATGGGTACTAACTACCCAGGACATCTTCAAGGAGCGGTGCCTCAGAAAGGCAGCATCCATTATTAAGGACCTCCAGCACCCAGGACATGCCCTTTTCTCACTGTTACCATCAGGTAGGAGGTACAGAAGCCTGAAGGCACACACTCAGCGATTCAGGAACAGCTTCTTTCCCCTCGGCCATCTGATTCCTAAATGGACATTGAACCCTTGGACATTAACTCACCTTTTTAATATATATTATTTGTTTTTTTTCATGATTTTTAATCTATTCAATGTATATATACTGTACTGTAATTGGTTTATTTATTTATTTATTATTTTGTTTTTTCTTCTGCTATGTTAAGTATTGCATTGAACTGCTACTGCTAGGTTAACAAATTTCACGACAAATGCTGGTGATAATAAACCTGATTCTGATTCTATTACTCCAAGTTTTGCTTTAGGATTCAAATGTGAAAAGTTCAAACAGCTGAGTAAATAGTTGGCATGTAGTAAATAAATTCAATAGTTAAGCATTTTATTATCTTTACTGAAAACACTAACTTGCACAGTAAATTTGCACAGAATACACAAATGTCATGTTGCTTTATTTTAAGATATTCCCTACTTTATTTATTCACTTATTTGTTGAGATACAGCAAGAAATAGGCCCTTCCCCCAATTTCCCCTCTCCTTTTTGCGCTATACATTGAACCGCTTGCCCAACTAATAAGACAGAGCGAAATTGTAAAAGGTATTAAGGTGGCAGGGATTGAACAGAAAGTGGCGTTATTCGCAGATGATGTTTTAGTCTATCTGAGTGAACCAGAAAAATCATTTATAGGATTGTTTACACTGTTGGATGAGTTTGGGAAAGTATCAGGTTATAAAATAAATGTAAAGAAAACGCAGGTTATGTCCCTAAATTATACAGTATCCAAAAAACTGCAGGATACATATGATCTTGAGTGGGAAGCTAAATCATTAAAATATTTAGGAATAACCCTACCAAAGGATCTTTCAACATTATCACAGGTAAAGTGTGGGCCATTAATTTCAAAGATAAACTTTATACCCTTTTTAAGTTTAAATTCAAGGATAAATACTATAAAAATGAATATTCTCCCTCAGTTACTCTATCATTTCCGGACCTGTAGAGGTGGATGATAATCAATTCAGGGAATGGGACAAATGGATTTCCCGCTTTATCTGGCAAGGAAGGAAACCTAGAATTCGATTTAACACCTTACAGTTAGGGAAGGAAGGAGGAGGTATGGCACTTCCTTGCTTGAGAAATTATTTTTATGCTTCATAGATAACCCCTCTGTTATACTGGTGTAATAAGGAACATAAGGCTAGTTGGAAGGAAATAGAATTTGGATTGATTGACAGTTTTCCTCTGCAGGCCTCAATAGCAGACAAAGGATTAATAGCCCAATTGGAAAAGTCTAAAAACAGCTGGATAAATCTTACATTAAAAATATGGCAGAAGATGGCTAATTCATGGGGAATTAATAACATGTTAAAACTTTTTAGATGGTGTGCATATGATACTGAATTTCTTCCCAACAGAGTAGATAAAAGATTTGAACTATGGATAAAGAAAGGTCTTACAACCTATCTCTCATTTACACAGAAAAGAGTATTACAAAGTTTCCAATCCTTACAGGACAAACACGGCCTAGAACATAATGACTTTTTTAGGTCCCTTTAAATACGACATTATGTTAACCAGAGTTGTAGATATACAGATTTATCAACAGTAAAATTGGAATTTTTCAAGATTCTGAATTCCGCTTACAGTTCAATGCCAAGTAAATCAATTTCTCAATTATACAATGTACTCTTACATGCTAAAAATGAAAACACATTGTACATTAAAGAGAAGTGGGAGAAAGAAGCGAGGTTGGTACTTTCAGAGGAGGTTTGGGGGAAATATGCAGCTTCCAGTGGTCTTTGACTAACTCTGATTTGGAGAGAACATTGTTGGAAAAATATTATAAGATACTTCAAGACCCCATATCAGGAAAAATATAAAGACACAAACGTGATGTGTTGGAGAAGGTGTGGCTCCAAGGAGGCAAATCATTTCCATATTTTCTGGGATTGCCCTAAATTAAGTTTATATTGGAAAGGTATTCATGGAACTTTAGGTCAGGCATTTAAGACCCAGATACCTCTGAACTTTGAGATGCTCTATTTGGGACATGTACTGTTTTTGGATCAGAAGAAAGACATAAAGTTGCTACAGGTCCTCTTAGCGGCAAGTAAGAAATCAATAACCAGAAAGTGGCTAAATCCAATATCACCTACATTAGAAGATTGGCATGAAATTATTTTGGAAATATTTAAAATAGAAATGATGACCTACTCTTTGAGAATTCAAAAAGAAAATTTTAATCAAATTTGGAATAAATGGATTGAATTTATAACCCCAAAGCGAGCAGACTCTGGTTGACTCTCCTAATGATTTATACCGCTGTTCTCATCAAAGCAGTAATATTGCTAATGTAAGCACCCTTGGTTCAATTGTTTACTGTTTTTTGTTTGAAAATAGGGAATTAACACAAGTAAAGGAAAAGATTTGGGAAAGGGGAAAAATTAAGTAATTAAGTACATAGGAATTGGATAATTATGTTTGGGGGTAGGAGCAAGCATGAATGAGTTAGGATATAAAATCCTACAATGGTAGATACATAGGGGTACATATAATATTTTGGACCAGAAGTAATGGTTCAGAAGAGATACATGGAAATTATTATTAATCCACTATTATTACTATTTTTCTTAACAATTATTGTCATTGCTTAGTCTAATAGGTTGGAATTACAATTATCTATTTAAGTGCCTTATTACTTTTTATATTATCTCAATGTGTACTTATGAATGTATAAAAAATAATAGATTAAAACTAAATTTTAAAAAAAATTTAAAAGACAAAAAAAAAAGAAATAGGCCCTTCCACTCTTTAAGGCATGCTGCCCAACAATCTCCCATTTAATCTGAGCCTAATCACAGGACAATTTACAATAACCAATTAACCTACCATCCTTTGGACTGTGAGAGGAAACCCATGCGGTCACAAGGAGAACATAACAACTCCTCACAGGTATTAGCAGGAATTGAATCCATGTACTGTAAACTATGCTACTGTGCCACCCCAAAGAAAAAAAAAAGACAGAATATAGAATGAAGATACACTGCAGAATAGGCCCATGATTTAACCCTAGCCTATTCAGAGCACTGGGAGGAAATTCACACACTCATGGGGGGAGCGTACAAACTCCTTACAAGAAGCAGCAAGAATTGAACCCAGGTCTCTGGCACTGTAAAGTACCCTCCTCATAGATCTTTTCCTATAATCCTATGGTGGCTGATGACTGGTGGAATGGTCACACAGAAACACAGGTACTTTGCCATGGCCATTGTTGAAACATGCTCCAAATAGCCTGCTATGGAAGGCAAAATCTGGTATAAAATGGTGCTACTAAAGTCGGACAACAGCTTACTGATAGTTCAAAAGGCAAGAAATTCAACTAAAAACATGAATAACACTTTTTCAAAGTTGACTGAGATGGTGTCATTGTTGGAGGTGGAATTGGAGTGAGCAAGTTGGAGAGGTGTCAAAGCAGAGGGATTTCAGTGCATGCCCATCTAAACCAGGATGAGGTTGGAACAGCACCAAGTCAATTTGGAGAGGTCGAGAATTTCTCGGTGGTGAGGTCTAGTCCCAGAGCGTATTGCTGTGACAGAACTGGGTCCTAGTGCAGGGTATGGCCCAGTGTTTGGACGATTTAAATGCTGGCCCAGATAGATGGGAAAGACAGGACAGCTTGACCGGATGTGTGTTCATGTTGGTTCTGTTTGCTCTTCCGTGATGTTCATTCCTCTCTTTGCAGTGCTGAAGCTGTGAGACTACTCTGGCTGCTACACACTTCATGCCTGCAAGCTTCACGCGATTTGCCCCACTCCGTGATGAATTGAAACCGAACCTATGGGCCTACTCTGGCTGCTGTGGGATCCAGAACTATGGACTCAATTTGATTCAGAATGCTGTAGCTTACTTTATCACCTGCATGATTTGTGTTTCTTTTTTCTCCTTCTCTGCAGATTAGGTGCTGGTCAGTTTCTTCAGTTGTGTTCCCTCAGGTTTCTTGCTTTGTGGGTGTCTGTAATCAGACAAATCTCAAGGTTGTATAATTTGTGCATACTTTGAACATAAATGTACTTTTAATCCTTTGAATTAAAATGGTTCCAATCATTTCAACACAGAACATAGAACAGTACAGCACAGCACAGGGCCTTCGGTCCACAACCAATATAAACATCCTCCCTCCTACACAGCCCACAACCCCCAATTTTTCTTTCATCCATGTTCCTAACTAAGAATCTTAAAGATCCCTATTGTGTATTGTCTCGACCACCACCTCTGGTAGTGCAATCCAGGCACTCATTGTTCTATATGTAAAAAACTTACCTCTGACATCTCCCCTAAACTTTTCTTCACTCACTTAAATGATGTCCTCTTGTATTAACTATTGCTGCCTTGGGAAAAAAGTCCACTCTATTTGTGCCTCTTATAATCTTATACTCCTCTATCAAGTCACCTCTCAACCTCCTTCGCTCCAAAGAGAAAAACCCTTGCTTGCTCAACTTTTCCTCATAAAACATGTTTTCTAATCCAGGCAGCATCCTGGTACATCTCCTCTGTTAATGCTGACCCCCAGCAAGCTGTCAGTTCCCAAGCCTCTACAATTTACTCTGTCAAAATCCAATCAAATCACATGCAATTTAACCTGCTACAGAGAAACTTGTGTTTATAATAGATTTTTTTTAAACTGCACTTCTGAAAGGTTATGGATCGCATTTGATTTCTCCATTCTTACTCTCCAGCACAGAGACTAATTGTTAAGCAGGCTCACTAAATTCACTGAACCATGGTGAATGATCATGCTAACTAAACCTTACTCAATTTTTGATTTTCACCCAGACCAAAATAAATTGAGTAATGCAATTTTTCGTCAACTATGTTTTCTCTCTATATCTCTTTTATTCATAGAATCTTTCACCTCAATGCCATCAGCATGAAATTGAATTACTGTTTGTTGCATCATGCAAGGAAATTATTGAGGAATTAGCACTTCAAATGCCAAGTGGGTTTCAAAGAGCCATCTAGTGGATAGAATGTGTACAGTAGGTTAGAAACCTACAACAGGTTTTCAATATAAATGGGGGTTTCACCAAATCACGTCGATTTTTTAATGACTTTCAACTGCTGTAGTTCCCGTGCAAAATCTGGGGCTGGGAAGATGAAAATGTAAATCTTATAAACTTTGGAACATTCTTACCTGTTAACAGAAAAGACTATCTGACATCATACATTAGAATCTTATGAAGGTACTTGGCCTGAAATGGCAACTGTCTATTACCTCCCTAGATGCTGCCTGGCTTGTTGAGTTCCCCCAGCATTGTGCATATTTATTAGAACATACATCCATACAGTGCTGCTCAAGATTTCCAGCATCTGCAGAATCTCCTGTGTTTCTATCTGACCTCACAATTTTCCCGAGTACAGAATGTGTGCATGACAATTGATGTTACTTTATTTGGTTTTCCTTTAGTAGTCATCCCTCTTAATGATATCTTTGTCTATCACACTTTTCCAAATAAGCTTCAGTATAAGTTCAGATTATACAGTACAGTATCCATTTCTTGAGACACAGGCTGAAAAGATAGGTTCCAAGTTACTGTGTTACTAGCTCAGTTTGGTTTTAAATTGTCACCCCTTTTTCATTTTGAAAGAGGGGATATTCTGATAACAGCCCCTTAAGTATAAAATATTGTTTAAAATTAAGTAGAAATAAAGTTGCATATGGAAGTCTCAAGGAGTTAAACCATATATCAATAGACAGAAAAACATTGTTCCGAATTGGCATAAATGCATCAAATGTTAGTATGAGAGTTATATGCCTGCAAATTGACTTGCTAAATTATCTTTTTCTAATAAATTTACCTAATGATATAAGCTTAAAGACTGAAGTAATAACATGTGAAGGTAAGATTTCAGCAGCAAAGAACATTTGTTGGCAAACTTCGCTGCTGATTTTTAAAAAGTGTTTTTGAAAGCTAATTTTGATCTCAATGCAGTAATCGACATTCCCAAAAATGAATTCATGCTCATCTAAAATAGAGCAACAAATTGTTCAGTAAAGTAAGAAAAGCTCCAATATGCCAATGTTCATTTATTGCGATGATGAAGTCTTTTTTGGGATCGCTTGATTTTCAAAAGGATAGTACGAATTGCTAGAAAATGTTTTGCTGAATCAAAATTCATAAATCGAACATTTTCAGATCAAGCAATACTTGTATACAGTTCCCCAAGCAACAAGATAGATTGAGCATTGTATGATATAATACTAGTGTTCTGATAAACATGTGTATCTGTCCAGAAATTGGGAGAAAAGTCACAGGAGATCCGTTTGTAGGTCTCATGAATATAACAGTTTCTATATTACTGCACAGAGACAGAACTTGAATTTTATTACACAGTGAGGTTATCATAGTACAGACTTATAAAATAAGAAACAACTTCCTTTCTCAAAAGAAAGCCAATGTTTGCCAACATGAAACAACATTATCTCAGCTAATCTGCATCTAATGGTTAATGTATTAGACTAATATAGTTATAGAGAAATATTAGACTAGCATTAGACTGCAATATAAACTTTGGTAATAAACTTTGGTATGAAACTTTGGTAAGGATATACTTAAGAGTACTGTGTACAGTTCTGCTTGCCTCTTACAGGAAGAATGTGGAGAACTTAGGAAAGGCGAAGACGTGGATTATCTGGATCAGAAGACATGAACTATAAGGAGATGTTTTCTCTGGAGTATCAGAGGCTGAGGAGAGACCTAATGTAAGTTTATAAAGTTATGGGAAGCACAGATATGATTGATGGTCAGGATCTTTTTCCCAGGGTAGAAATGTCAAATCCAGAGAACATGTAGAGTACTGTGAAAATGTCTAGGATGCTTAAGACTTTTGCACAGTACTGTGTCACTGCACAACAAAGATTTTGCTTCTTGAACACTTTTGGGTGTATCTCATGGATTCTGGGCAACTGATCATGAAAATTATTTTGAAGTTTCCCTATTATGCACCATTTTTTTGAAATCAAATTTGTTGTTTCAATTCATAATTCAAGTCAGAATAACTGATGCCAAAATTAAAGAAGGCATTTTTGTCCACAGTCACATAGGTCCTCAATGACAGGCAATTTGAAGAACTTCTAATGGAACGGAAGAAAATTTCCTTGACAACTACAGAGCACTAAACTTCAAGCATATAAAATAACGTGCTTCAAGCATACAAAACCATGAAGTGCAACATGTCACTAAAGATTCATTTGCTGTATTCCCATTTAGACTTCTTTCCTGCAAATCTTGGTGTTGTCAGTGACAGGCATGGTGAAAGGTTTCAGCAGGAAATTGGGGTAGTGGAGAACGGTATCAGGGTAACTGGAATTCATCAATGCTGGCTAATTATTGTTGGACACTTAAGCAAGAAGCCTCAGACTCTGAGTATAAATGAAAATCATCAACAAAACATTTTTAGCTCAGTTTTAACTACTGCAAAGTGTCAGCACTGTAATGCAATTAAACACATTATATTCAATGCAAGTTAAGTTCTTGTTTCTCCAAATTCCTATGCGATACAAGGAATCTGAAATTACATTTGTATTCAGCTTCATGCAGTCTATCGTAAACAATAAAAATTCTCAGGAAGCAACACTTCTGAAAAAAGTTGTTGTCCAGTGTATTTGTCAATGTGGAGCTCAGAGTGAGCCTGTAAGTCTGGCGGGAGAAAAGGATGTTGGGAATGGCAAGGGTAGAGTGCCATGGGAGGGGTGTGGGACAGGTGGCAGAGAAGGAGTGCCAGGAGCGGAGGGGTGGTGCAGGTGCAGACACACCCAGCCCTGAGACCCAGTCATCATCCCTATCCCTAAACATTAATCTGTCCCATAACTCCCTGTGCTAACCCAAAACCATCCCTACAAACTTAAAAAACAACTACATTTGAGCCACAATCTGAATGGAGATTGCAGCTTGACGGCATCTTGACTGATCCATACAGACTGAAGTGTGCTGATGACAAATTCAGGGATCCAGTTGCAAAGAAGGAAAAGATAGTGTTGAGTGCCAAACTGTATTTGGTGAACAGCAGAATGACATTGATTCAAAACAATTGGTTTCTTGATCTTTGCAGAATATCTCTGGTGCCTCTCGCTCCATCCCCTCTCCCTTCCTCTTTTCCCATTCCTTGATTCCCCTCTCTCTGCCCCCTTCCCACTCTCAGTCCACAATAGAGACCCATATCAGAATCAGGTTTATCATCACTCATATATGTCATGAAATTTGTTTTTTTGCTGCTGCAGCAGTACAGTGCAATATATAAAATTACTACAGTACTGGGCAAAAGTATGCGCTTAAGACTTTTGCACAGCACTGCATTTAATGTAAGAGGGTAAAAGTTTAAAGGAGATGTGTGGGGGGAGTTGTTTTTACATAGAGTGTGGTAAGGTCTGGACCGGTTGGCCAGGGTTAGTGCTTTAGATAGACTCATGAATATGAATGGATCGGAGGGATATGGATCATATACAGGAACGATTTAATAAAATTTGGCATGGTGTTCAGTGCAGACACTAGAGGCTGAAGGAATTGTGCTCGTGCTGTGCTGTACTGTACTGTGATCTACATTTGCTTACCAGAAGTTCGGAGACAGTGGAGATCAGCAGTAAACAGAGGAATTAGAAGCCGGAATACCCATCTGGCTCCGAGAGCCTCCTCCACCATTCTTAACTGACCTTCTGCCTTTCCGTGTGTCCTGAGTCCCTTCAAATCCAAATATTATCTATTTACATATTGAAAGAGTCTCTACAGCCTGCTGGGAGAGAGAACTCAAAGGTTCACCACCTACTGACCAAAGAAATCTCTACTTGTTTCAGCACCGAACAGACAACCCCTTACTAGGAGAGCACAACCCCCGGCTCTGGAGGCCTTGGCCAGGGGAGATATTGTTCCTGCGCTGGGCCAGTCAGGCCCTGTCAAAATTCTGTGTTAGAATGTGATCATACCTATTTTTTCTAAACTCTGTGGAATGCAGTTCAATCTACCTATCACCACAACAGTTTGATAGCAACTGCTATTTCCCGGAGTCTTTTCTTTGTTCTAGATCATCTGGACAGCAGTAATGGAATGTTAGTCAGCTGTTCATAACATACAGTTCAGCATTCAACACTATCTTCCCCTTCTCTCTGTATCCCCTTTGTAACTGGACCCTGAAATTGTTATCAGCACACTTCAATCTGCGTGGATCAATCAAGATGTCGCCAAGCTGCAGTCTCCATTAGGACATGCCTCAGTTGTAGTTGATTTTTAGGGTTGTAAGGATGGTTCTGGGTTAGCGCAGGGAGTTAGGGGACAGATTCAGTTTTAGGGATAGGAATGAGGGGAGTTTGAGGTTAGGGGCGGTACTGCCGGGGCAGTAGTCGGAGTCCAGGTCAGACTACTCTGTGGTAAAAGTCCAGCGGATGGATGTTGGTCAGTGGGCCCTATGGATGAGGGCTGGTGAAACCCCCTCACCCCCAAACCCCAGGTTGGTGACCCCCCCTCAGGTCAGTGAGTCCCCAGGTTGGAGGTCCATGTAGTCGAAGACTGAAGTCAGAGAGCTTGGAAGTCGAGGTCCAATTCTGGCGTGTCCCGAAATTCGGAGACCCAATGTCTACAAGTGTGCAGGTCTAGGTCAGGGAAAATACCCCCAAGTTGGCAAATCCCTCATTGGAAGCCCATGTGAGACTGAAGTTCAAGACCAAACATAATAGATGAGACCGCAGGGTTGATCCTGAAGGTCAAAGCCTGAAGCTCTAAGACTGACGTTGCCGAGTCTAGACGTCAAGGTCCTGGGGGATGGGGGGGGGTAGATTTGGGAAGTCGGAGGCCTAATGTCTGTGCATCTACGAGTCCAGGCCACAGAATGAAGTTTGAAGGCCCTAGGCAGTTTGTCCTGGGATTGGA
This sequence comes from Hemitrygon akajei, assembly GCF_048418815.1. NCBI lineage: Eukaryota > Metazoa > Chordata > Chondrichthyes > Myliobatiformes > Dasyatidae > Hemitrygon > Hemitrygon akajei. Next base: position 171,533,135 of record NC_133130.1, on the reverse strand, counting down.
GACCTGTCTGTGTGTGAAGGTGGGGGGGGCGGGTAAGGAGAAAAGGGGCTTGTGTTGCTGTTGCTTTATGTTGTTGTAGTTGTTATTGCTTGTATTATGCTGCTGAACATGGTAAGCATGCTATGTTGGTGCCAGAATGTGTGGCGACACTTGTGGGGTGCCCCCAGCACATCCTTAGGTTCTGTTAGTTGTTAGTGCAAATGACGCATTTCACTGTATACTTCAATGTTTCAGCTCTAATCTAATCAATAATAACATATCCTCCTCACTCAACATAATTACACCTCAAGGCTGCATACGTAGCCCCCTGCTCGACTCATTTTACACCTATGAGTATGTGAATAAGTACAGCTCCAATACTTTCTATAAATTCACCGATGACACCACTGGTGTTGACCAAATCTTAAGTGGTGATGAGTTAGTCTACAGGAGTAAGGTAGAACATCTGGTTGATAGAAGCCGCAATGAAAACATAAATAAACCAAGGAGACAATTGTCGACTTCAGAAAGAAAAAGTGCAGAAACCAAGTACCAGTTCTTATTGTCAGAGGTGGTGAGAATAAGTAACTTCAAATTTCTAGGCATTAACATTTTGGATGACCTGTCCTGGGCTCAGTACATAAACATAATCATGAATAAGGCATGCCAGTGCCTGTACAGTCTTAGAAGCTTAAGGAGATTTGGCATGTCACCAAAAAAACTTCTACAGATACTTTGTTGAATCATGGTCTGGTAAGAAGCTGCGGAGATAGCCCAGACCATCATAGGCACAACCTTCTACCCATTCACAGCATCAATAGGAGCATGCTTCTTAAGAAGGTGGCATCTGTCATCAAGGATCAAAACCATTCAGATCATGTCCCCTTCCTACTGCTACCATCCGCAGGAGGTACAGAAGCCTGAAATCCCACCAAGTTAAGAAACAAAACATTTCCTACAACCATCAAGTACATGGACCAACCCACACAGCCCTAACCCTCAGCAACAGAACACTTTGGGTGACCTTTTGCACTACCATTGATTTGCTACTGAACGTGCATTGTTTTTGCACATTGTTTTTCCTCTCCATTCACTGTCTTGTATAATCCATATTCTGAGAATTGTCTGTACCTACATGCCTGTGATGCTGCTACAAGCAAGTTTAACATTGTACTGTACCTCCCCATAATTGAGCACTTGACAATAAACCTGCCTTGACTTAAAGTTCAACGTAATTTTTGCTTATAGAGCAAAACCATCATCCTAATTACCAGCCTTGTTAATCTCCACTGATTCTCTCTTTGGCAAGTGCATCCTTTGGGAGAAGAGACCAAACCTGTATACAATATTCCTGGATAACACACACAAAATGCTGAAGGAACTCAGCAGGCCAGGCTTCATCTATGGAAAGGAATAAAGAGCCTCCATTTCAGGCCAAGACCCTTCATCAGAACACAAGAGTCCCGATGCTCTCTGTTCTGTTCCTCAGATGTTGCCTGAAAAGCTGAATCCCTCCAGCATTTTGTGTGTCTTACTCTGAATTCCCAATATCTACAGAATCTCTTGTGTTTATGATATTCCTGGGGTGATCTCATCAAGGCTCGCTATAATTGCAGTAAGATCTCATTATTCCTGTATTGTACATACAATTATAAGAGGCATAGACAAGGCAGATAGTCTTTTTTTTTCCAGGACTGAGGTGACAAATACTAAAAGGTACAGTTTTAAGATGAGAGGGAAAATTTTTAAGGAGGTTGATGAAGCAGATTTGTAAGCAGAGAGTGACAAGTACTTGGAATGCACTAGCAGGGGAGCTATAGAAGCATTGAATGTAGCAGCAGCTATATCGAAGAGACATTTAGAAAGGCATATAAACAGGCAAGGAGTAGAGGAATATGCACTCAATGACCACTTTTTAAGGTACATCCTGTACCTAATAAAGTGACCACTGAGTGTATGTTTGTGATCTTCTGCTGCTGCAGCCCATCCACTTCAAGGCTTGACATGTTGTGCATTCAGAGATGCTCTTCTGCAAACCACTGTTGTAACACAAAGTTACTGTCACTTCCTTGTCAGCTTAAACTAGTCTGGCCAGTCTCCTCTGACCTCTCACATTAACAAGGAGTTCTCACCCACAGAACTGCCAATCACTTGATGTTTTTTGTTTTTCGCACCATTCTCTGTAAACTCTAGAGATTGTTTGCATGAAGATCCCAGGAGATCAGCAGTTTCAGAGATACGCAAATTACCCAATTGACGCCAACAATCATTCTATGGTCAAAGTCACTTAGATTATATTTCTACCCCATTCTAATATTTGGTATGAACAACAACTAAACCTTTTGACCATGTTTTCATGCTTTTATGAATTGAGTTGCTACTACACGATTAACTGAATAGGTATTTGCATTAACCAGCAGGTTTATCTAATAAAGTGGGTACTGAATGCAGAAACTAGAGATTAAGATGCTGGAATCTGGTTTAACAGGGAATGGGGGAATATAGACTAGGTGCAGGTAGATAGTACCATTATGGTCGGCATAAGTATCGTGTGACAAAGGGACTGCTCCTATGTTGTACGGTTCAGTGTTCAATATATTCAAATCCTCTACTAATAGAAGCTGGCATACCATTAGCTCTCTTATTTACTTGCTATATCTGTATGTTAGTTTTCAGTGACAAATGTACAAGGAGAACTAGCTCCCTTGGAACATCAAGGTTTCCAAACTGTTCCCACTTAAACAGCACTCTTCCGTTTTGTGTACCAATGTGAATGACTCACATTTTTCCATCTGCCATGTCTTTGGCACTCACTTAGCTTGCTGATGTCCTCCTGAAACCTCTTTACATCCTCCTCCTTACAAACAAAATCATACTTAACTTTCGGTCATCTGAAAAAAGCATTATTACATTTCATCTCCTCAGTGAAATCATTGCCATAGATTGTGAATAGTTGGGCCCAAGTACCAAATCCTAACTACTCCATGTCTTCACTCTTCACTTTTTGCTTGTAAACCAATTCTCAATCCATGCCAATCGAGGGGTTAGCAGTGGAAAGGGTAAGCAGTTTTAAATTCCTGGGAATCAACATCTTAGAGGATCTATCCTGGGCCCAACACATTGATCCAATCACGACAAAGGCACACCATGGTTATACTTCATCAGGAGTTTGAGGAGGTTTGGTACATAACCAAAGACTCTAGCAAATTGCTACAGACGTATCACGGAGACCATTCTGACCGGTTACATCACCTTCTGGTATGAAGGGGCCATTGCACAGAATCAGAAAAACCCGCAGAGGATTGTAGCCACAGCAAACTCCATCAATGGCACTAACCGCCCCACCATGGAGATCATCTACAGAAGGCAATGCCTCTGCCAAGAAATACCCTCTTCTCATTACTAGCATCAGAGAGTACATACCAGAGCCTGAGGATGCCAAGTCAAGTCCAGTCAAGTCACTTTCTATTGTCATTTCAACCATAACTGCTGGTACAGTACACAATAAAAACGAGACAACATTTTTCAGGACCATGGTGCTACATGAAACAATACAAAAACTACACAGAAAAAACTACACAAGACTACAGAACTACCCAGGACTACATAAAGTGCACAAAACAGTGCAAGCTTACGATAAATAATAAACAAGACAATAGGCACAGTAGAGGGCAATAAGTTGGTGTCAGTCCAGACTTTGGGTATTGAGGAGTTTGATGGCTTTGGGGAAGAAACTGTTACCTAGTCTGGTCGTGAGAACCCAAATGCTTCGGTGCCTTTTCCCAGATGGCAGGAGGGAGAAGAGTTTGTATGAGGGGTGCGTGGGGTCCTTCATAATGCTGATTGCTTTGCGGATGCAGCATGTGGTGTAAATGTCTGTGATGGCGGGAAGAGAGACCCCGATGATCTTCTCAGCTGATCTTACTATCTGCTGCAGGGTGTTGCGATCTGAGTTGGTGCAATTTCTGAACCAGGCAGTGATGCAGCTGGTCAGGATGCTCTCAATACAACCCCTGTAGAATGTGATGAGGATGGGGGGGTGGGCGATGGACTTTCCTCAGCACTCGCAGAAAGTAGAGACGCTGCTGGGCTTTCTTTGCTATGGAGCTGGTGTTGAGGGACCAGGTGAGATTCCCCGTCAGGTGAACACCAAGAAATTTGGAGCTCTTAACGATCTCTACCAAGGAGTTGTTGATGTTCAGCGGGGAGTGGTCACTCCATCAGATTCTCTGCCATCAGATTTCTGAATGGATCGGGAACTGATGAATTATTTTGCTCTCTTTTTTCACTATATATTTATTTTTTATATTTTTAATTTTAATTTATAGTGATTTTTATGTATTGGACTGTAATGCTGCAACAAAACAACAAATTTCATGACATACTGTAAGTGAGGAGGCTCATCAATATCCTTCTGAAAATCAAAATGTACATTTATTTCTTCCCCTCACCTCCTCTACTAAGAACTCAAATAAATCATTCAAGTATGATTTCCCTTTCCCAGCTCCATGCTGACTCAGTCCTATTACTCATTGCTAAGGACCATGTGAGGTCGGCAAGCAGCTATAGATTTTCACTTTGGAGCGAAGGAGGATGAGAAGTCAATTGATAGAGGTGTACAAGATGATAAAGAGACATAGATCGAGTGGAGAGCCAGAGACTTTCCCCAGGGTGAAAATGGCTAATACCAGGGGCCATAATTTTAAGGAGATTGGAGAAAAAAATAGGGGATGTCGAAGGTAAGTTTCTTTTACATAGAGAGTGGGTCAATACATGGAACACCCTGCCAGGTGTGGAGGTAGAGGCAGATACATTAAGGACATGGATGTCAGAAAAATGAAGTGCTATTTAGGAGGGAAGAAGAGAAGGAGGGATTCATTCTGGAGTTGTTTTTGTTGGCACAACATTGTGGTCCAAAGGGCCTGTACTGTGCTGTTCTATGTTCAATGTTCTTAAGAAGCCAGGAGCTGTAGATTGATGAGAAGCAGGTAGGAGGGACAGGAGAGCAAGAGAAAGGAGGTGTGAGAAGGGAAAGGCAAATTTGAAGAGAGAGAGGAAACTAAGGATAAAATTTAGGGAAGAACATCAAAAGTAGAGAGTGAGGAAAGGGAAGCTCAAGGTGGGAAGAGGTCAGAATGGGACTTGGGTCAAGGGAAAGGGAATGTGGCAGCCAATACACAAGGCTCCACAAACCACAGTATATAATAACCTGCAATTCTGAGGGTTTTGGTGCATTGATTTGGAGGTTTGATATTACTGAGGAAACAGGTCTGGTCTCCTTCATTGAAGGATCAATTACAAATCATCCACCTCAGAAGGCAAACATCACCTTTGTTTTCATATCTCACCAGATCACTCTGTCAGGAATGCAGTGGTAGGTCTGTCTCCATGTTGTGCTCAAGTCTCACCTTCCAATTCAGAGGTGAAAATGGTACCATTGGTTAATGAAATATAGTGTTGCCTTCTCTCCTATTAAAACAAATTTTAAGCAATAGTAGAATATTCTCATCCTATATTCAATCTTATATTCAGATGTCCAATCACAAACAACAGAAAATCTGCAGATGCTGGAAATCTGAGCAACACATACAAAATGCTGCAGGAACTCAGCAGGCCAGGCAGCATCTATGGGAAAGAAGTACAGTTGATGTTTTAACACCAAGTGTACTCTTTTCCATAGATGCTGTCTGGACTGCTGAGTTCCTCCAGCATCTTGTGCGTGTTGCTTATATTTAGATGCTTTAAATATTACTACCCCACCCTTTTATTCAATTTTGTTTTGAATACCTATGCATTTAAAGTTCTGTTAATTTATTAATTAAAATGTACCTTTGTCCTACAAACGTTTGTACTTTTGGCATTTAACCTTTTGCTTGCTTTTACCCTATTTAAGAGAAAAGCTCTTTTTTTTGAAATCACATGTACTTCGAAACATTGAAACATGCAGTGAAATGTGCCATTTGTAGCAACGACCAACACAGCTCAAGTTTGTGCTGGAGAAATTCCACAAGTGTCTCATGCTGCAGTCACCAGCACAGTATGTCCACAACTCTCTAACCCTAACCCATACATTATTAGCCCTTACCTATGCGTCTTTGGGATGTGGGAGGAAACAGGCACACTCAGGGAAAATCCACATAGCCATAGGGAGAACATACAAACTCCTTACAGACAGCAGTAAGAATTGAACCCTAATCAATGGCACAATAAAGCATCTACACCAACTGCTATGCCATGCACTGTCCAAACACTGATTCTAGCTTTCATAATTGCAGTCTAGATGAATGGCCTCAACCCAAAATGCTGACATCCATTTCCCTCCACAGATGCTGCCTGACCCCCTGATTTCTTCCAGTATTTTATTTGTTGCTCCACATTTGAAAGTCTACAGTCCTAAACCTTTGTTTCCCTGTCCTTTCTGGTAAAATGATCCTTATTTAATGTTACATTTTTGCTTAAATTTCCAGAATACAAATCCTGCTTTTCTTCGCAATTCCACACTCCCTGACAGCCCAGATGCAGGAAGTCAACAACTTCACTGCAGTTTTCAGCTGAACGCTCCAATCTCGCAGAGGACAATGTTTCAATCCACTCGAATTCTCTTTGGGAACCACGCTGTCTGAGACTGCTCCATCTGGTGGTAAATCCAAGAACTGATCACATTCAGCCAAAAATCTAATTTATTATTTGTCAAGCCTGACAAGTCTTGAACAGTTGGAACCTAGCACTGAATTTGACTTTACGTATATATGGTGAGAAACAAAGAGCAAGTTGTTGTCACAGAAATTCATCTCCATCTTTTATCTACATCATGATTCTCACCTCATCTGAATTAGTATTCTTCCAAGAAGTTTTGATAAGAAAGACAGAAAGGGTTAAAAGTAAAAAAAAAAGTCAAAAGTAAATTTATTATCAAAATACGTATATGTCGCCATATATGAGATTTGTTTTCTTGCAGGTACTTGCAGGGAAATAAATACAATAGAAAATATTTAAAACAACACATTAGCAAAAACTGACAACCAATGTGTACAAGAAGACAAATCATGCATGTGATTAAAAAAATAAGTAAATGCTGAGAACGTGATTTGTAGAGACCTTGAAAGTAAGGTTGTAGGTTGTGGAATCAGTTCAGAGTGTAGTTATGCATAAGATCATAAGTCATAGGAGCAGAATTAGACCATTCAGCCCATCAAGTCTGCTCACCATTCCATCATGGCTGATCCTGGATCTCACTCAACCCCATACACCTGCCATCTTGCCATATCCTTTGATGCCCTGACTGATCAGGAAACTATCAAATTCTGCCTTAAATATACCCAAGGACTTAGTCTCCACCACAGTTTGTGGCAGGGCATTGCACAGATTCACTACTCTCTGGCTAAAAAAAAACCCTCCTTACCTCTGTTCTAAAAGGTTGCCCCTCAATTCTGAGGCTGTGCCCTGTAGTTCTGGATACTCCAGCCGTAGGAAACATTCTCTCCACATCCACCTTATCTAATCCTTTAAACATTTGATAGGTTTCAATGAGAAACCTCACATTCTTCTAAATTTCAGTGAGTACAGGTCCAAAGCTGCCAAAAGCTCCCCATATGTTAACCCCTTCATTCCCAGAATCATCCTCGTAAACCTCCTCTGGACTCTCCAATAACAACACATCCCTTCTGAGATATGGGGCTCAAAACTGTTGACAATACTCCAAGTGTGGCCTGACTACTGTCTTATGAATCCTCAGCATTATCTCCTTGCTTTTATATTCTATTCCCCTTGAAATATTACAGTTGTCTTCTTTACCACAGACTCAATTTACAAATTAACCTTCTGGGAGTCTTGCATGAGGTCCTCTAAGTCTCTCTGCACCTCTGATGTTTAAACCTTCTTCCCATTCAGATATTAGTCTGCACTATTGGTCCTTTTACCAAAATACATTATCATACATTTCCCAACACTGTATTCCATCTGCCACTTTTTTGCTCGTTCTTCCAACTTGTCTAAGTCTGCTGCAATTGCATTGCTTCCTCAGCACTACCTATCCCTCCACTTATCTTTGTATCATCCATAAGCTTTGTGACAAAGCTATCAATTCCATTATCTGCGCCAGTTCAGGAGTCTGATGGCTGAGGGGTAATAACTGCTCCTGAACTTGCAGGTGTGGGACCTAAGGCTCCTGTACCTCCTTTCCAATGGCAGCAACAAGTGATGATGGGGGTCCTTGATGATGGATGTTGCTTTCTTGTGGCAGTGCTCCTTGTAGATGTGCCTAATGGAGGGGAGGGCTTTGCCTGTGATGTACTGGGCTGTATCCACCAGTTTTTGTGGATTTTTCTATTGCTGTTTCCATATCAAGCCAAAACAGAAACAACAGCAAACTGCCTAGTTAAAGGGTCTCAACCTGAGACATCATCTGTCCATTTCCTTCCACAGATGCAGCCTGACCTACTGAGTTCCATCAGCAGATCGTTTCTTGCCACAGATTCCACCATCTGCAGTCTCGTGAGTCTCCAGAAAAGCAGAAATGTTTGATATCAAAATGACTCTTAGTTTATACTCAACAGTCAAATTGATGTTTATTTCAACTCTGCTTAAATTAAAACAGAAATGCTGGAAGAACTCGGGCAGTCAAGTAGCACCTGTGGAAAGAGAAACCAGTTAAAAATTCAGGTGTAAAAACCTTTCATCAAAACTGAAATTAGTCTAAGTAACAGAGAAAATCAGGGAGGGCAATGGGTGGAATAGAGGGAATGTTAGTAATAGGATGAACGATGGACAGTTAAGCTCCTTTGTCCATGTTATGTGTTGCTAGCATTGTGAAGTATGCATGATGCTGCATAGTTTGCCCTACTGAGAAATATTGTGCAGGCCTGAACATACAAAATGAGAAAGAAAGATGTAGATTGGCATGTGCAAATAGCCAGTCCTGATAAATTATAGGAAGAGCAGAAGAATTCAATATCAAGTCTTGCAGGCTGCAATTTACCCAGATGAGAAATGAGACATAAGACATTCTTCCTTGAGATCATGTTGTAATAGTGCAGGAGGCCAAACACAAAGGAATCAGAGTGGGAATAGGATGAATTAAAATTACAGAAACTGGAAGCTCTGCATCACTCACATGTGCTCTCAAAGCAATCTGTGTTGGATTCCTCCACTCTGGAGGAGACCACCTAGTGAGTATCGAATGCAGTACTACAGATTGGAAGAAGTGCAGGTTAGCTGCTGCTTATCTTGGAATGTGTTATGGTCCGGTCCGGAACCTGCATTCCGGTTCTTGATCCGGTCCGCAGACTCCGGACTCCAGGTCTTGTAGCCATCCCTCCTTTCACCCTTGAGCCCAAGTAGTCACACCTGTGGATCATCGTGGCTTGTTTGGACTCAAGGAGGCGCACCTGATGCCCATTGGCTGGCGGTGTATATAGGGGGCTCTGGGACTGACTGGAGTTGCTCTGGCTTAGAGTTCTTTGAGGTAAGTCTGGCAGTCATCTGGACCTAGTTTCCTTCCTATCCCTGGCCACTGTTGGGCAAGCCTGGCTGGACTGCTGTTGCCTGGTGGGGGGCTCTGCCCCTTTCCATCCCTTGCTGCTGATGGGTTGTGCCCTGTAACCTGCTCAGGCCCTTGTGGCCCTGCCTGGGAGGTATGTGGCCTACCCAGAGGCCTCTGCCCCTACCTATCTCTTGTTGCCAATGGGTTGTGCCCTGTTACCTACCCAGGTGTCTTGTGACCTGCTCAGGCCCTTGTGGTGCTGCATGGGAGGTCTGGGTCTTGCCCAGGAGTTATGTGACCTACCCAGAGGTCTCTGCCCCTACCTATCTCTTGTTGCCAATGGGTTGTTCCCTGTTACCTACCCAGGTGTCCTGCCCAGGCCCCTGTGTTGCTGCCTGGGAGATCTGGGCCCTGCCCAGGAGTTATGTGGCCTGCCCAGTGAACTCTGGGATCCTGTCTTGCCTGAACTCCAGGATCCTGCCTTGCCTGAACTCTTACTCTCCTGGACCCCCAGAATCACCTTGAATGTCATTTCCCTCATGCACACCATAGTCACCACATCTTATCTATTGTTTAGTAGTTCCTGTCCTGTCCCTAGTACTTCAGTGCCTGTCCCCTTATAACAGAATGATTGTTTGGGTCCTTGGATGGTGGGACCAAAGGGTGCAAATGAACAGGTATTTGCATAGGAATGTGTTGCAGGCTGTCAAGAAGTAGTGATTCCTGCAAAATGTGGAAGGGGGAGGAGAGGGTAAGATGTGATTATGGTGAGATCATGTTAGAACAAAGGACAATACATGAATGAAAAGGCTGGTAGAATGGAAGGTGAACACTGGGGAGCGCTCTCATTGTTCTATCTCTGGGGAGGCCTGCAAGAGCAGGCGTGCAGCAAATAGTGGAAATGTGGTTAAGAGCTCCATCCACTGTCAAAGGGGAAACCACAATTCAGGAAGGAGCATGGTGTTTCAGAGGCATCAGAGCAGAAGGCCTCATCACTGGAACAAATATGACAGACAAAGAAACTGAGGAGAAAAAGAATGGCGGGTTGAGAGGATGTATCGTCAAAGTAGCTGTGTGAGTCAGTGGGTTTGTAAAAGATGTCAATGGCTAGTCTATCTCCTGAGAAGAAAGATACAGAAACAGGAAGTGTCAGATTAACCATGTAGGGTGAACACTTGTAGCTGAATTTGTAACATTTTTAGTTCTTTGTGGGTGGAGGATGTGACACAAATGTAGTCATCAAGGTGTCAGAGAAAGAGTTTGGGGAGTGGTCCCAAATAAGCCTGGAACAAGGGTTGTTCTTCATATTCAGCAAAAAGACTGGCATAGCCAGAACCCATTTGGTTTCTCATCCCTACAACTTTATTTGAAGAAAGTGAATTGAATCAAAGGAGAAGTTGTTGAATGTAAGGATAAGTTTCACCAATGGGGAATGGCTCAGGCATCCACTTCAGGATGAAAGTTCCTTGGTATTCACCTTCCACCCCACCAGCCTTTCCATTTAACATATTCTTTGCTCTGACATGATCCACCATTAGTCACATCTTGCCCTCTCCTCTTTCTGCATTTTGCACTTTTTGACTGATTGCTTCACTCTTCCACTGCACAGCACCTTCCTGTACAAATGGTGGAAATGCAATGTCTGTCCAGTCACCACTTTCCTTCTCTTCTCTCCCCACCCCCCCCCCCCCCCCACTTCCCAAGGAGCCAAGCAATCACTCCAGGTGAAGCAACGATTAAGACCATAAGACATAGGAGCAGAATTAGGCTATCTGGCCCATCGAGTCTGCCCTGCCATTCAATCATGGCTGATCCTTCATTTTTTTCTCCTCCTCAACCCCAGTTCCTGGCCTTCTCTCTAATGGTTGATATCAGGTCCAATCAAGAACCTAGCAATCTCTGCCTTAAGTACACCTAACCTGGCCTTCACAGCTGCATGTGGCAACAAATTCCACAAATTCACCACCCTTTGGCTAAAAAAATTTCTCTGCATCTGTTTTGAAAAGTTGCCCTTCTATCTTGAGGCTGTGCCCTCTTATCCTAGACTCTCCCACCACAGGAAACATCCTTTCCACATCTACTCTGTCTGGGTTTTTCAACATTTGAAAGATTTTGGTGAGATCCCCCCTCATCCTTCTGAATCCCAGTGAGTACAGATCTAGAGCTATCAAACATTCCTGGAATCATCATTATGAACCTCCTCTGGACCCTCTCCAATGCCAGCACATCTTTTCTAAGATGAGGGGCCCAAAATTGTTCACAATACTCAAGGTGAGGCCTCACCAGTGCCTTATAAAGCCTTAGCATCGCATCCTTGCTCTTGTATTCTAGACCTCTTGAAACGAATGCTAACATGGCATTTGCCTTCCTCACCACCAACTCAGCCTGAAAATTAACCTTCAGGGTTCTGCACAGGGACTCCCAGATCACAAGGATTAACTTCTCTTCTTTCAATCTTGGGTAGGCATTTAGTGTTAATACGTGGCCTCAGATGTAGATTAAGTGATTGCTTTGTGGTGTTCCTGCACTCCAAAGTGAAGATGAGCTAGCTGTGATTGAGAAACATGGACAGAAAACCTACAGCGCAATACAGACCCTTCGGCCCACAAAGCTGTGCCGAACATGTCCTTACCTTAGAAATTACCTAAGGTTACCCATAGCCCTCTATTTTTATAAGTTCCACTAGTCTAAAAATAATCAAAATAACAAAGGGTATTAAAAGAGTCCTGGATATAAGTGGCAGGGATCTGACTATGCTGGCAGGAGTGAGAATCTTCAATTTAATACTTCAAAGTTATTGCCACACAATATGTCTATCCCCTCAAATTTTCTAAATCAAAGTTCTAAGTAAATTTATTATCAAATATATGTCACCATATACCATCCTGAGAATCACTTCCTTGTGGGCATTCACAGTAAGTACAAAAGAAACACATAGAATCAATGAAAAACTGTACACAATGAAGATGGACAAACAACCAATGTACAAAAGACAACAAATTGTGTAAATAAAATCAAAATAATAATAAGAGCAATAAATAAATAAACATTGAGAACAAAAGTTGTTGAGTCCTTGAAAGTGAGATTGTGGGTTGTTCAATGTTGGGCTGAGTGTAGTTTTCCCCTTTGGTTCAAAAGCCTGATGGCTGAAGGATAATAACTGTTCCTGAAACTGGTGGTGTAGCACTTAAGGCTCCTGCACCTCTCCCTCGATAGCAGCAGTGAGAATAGAACATAGCCTGGATGGTGGGGGGTCCTTGATGATGGATGCTGCTTTCCTATGACAGCACTCCTTGTAGATGCGCTTCAATATCTTAAGATTTTTACTTTGCCCCAAGGAATAGTACATGAGAATGGAAAGTTAGTGATAATAAACCTTGGTGATGTGCAGACTATGAAAATCCCAACACAGCAGCTGAAATTTTACATTTAATTAGTTGAAATAATGAAATTAGAGGTAGAAATTGTAACCATGTGGTGATATTGAATTTGTCTGGTTCACTGATGCCTGTGTTGTCTTCAGCCACGCCAGATCTATGGTATTTTAGTTAAGTTTCAACTGCCTGAAGCAATGACCAAGCAAACCACTTCCATCAAACTGCTATGTCAGAAACCTCATGGATCCACAGCTAGTCAGGAATGTAGCCTATTGCCACAAAAGTGATGGCATTAAATAGACCCAGAGAACAATTACCATCATCTGTGTAGGAATTAATTTCAAAATCATATTATGAACTTTGAATTAGTGAAACACATACATAAACAAGTACCAAGAGCTTAATAGGAAAAAGTTATGTTAAACATGTAGTACAGTGCCTAGAAAAAGCATTCACTCCCTCCTTGGAGGTTTTCATGTTTTATTGTTTTACAACATTGAATCACAGTGGATTTAATTTGGCTTTTTTGACACTGTTCAACAGTAAAAGACTCTTTCATGTCAAAGTGAAAACAGATCTCCATAAAGTATAGGTACTGGACATACATGCACAGATAAAGTGCAGTGTACCTAACATTCACAGTTGTTGTGGAACCATCATTGGGTAAATGGGAATTTCATTGCAGTACCTGCAAACAGGGAAAGGTTTGAAATGACTCTTTCCTGGTTTTAAAAGTCAGGTTAATTTTAGGGTGAAATGAAAGTGACAATGTACTTTCAAGTTCATACAATAAAGTTTTGGATTTTTAATAAGGTATTTTCCATTTTAAATTATCATCTTCTATGGATTTATTTTGTTATTTATAAGTTTAGTCAATTATAATGTTATGCCCTCTTCACTCCTATTAGCCCCAATGTAGGTGAGTGGAAGAACTGATGGCAATGTCGGGAAATTGCAGGAAAATTTGGAGGAAGAATGGGACTGTTCCCTAAGTCAGCACAGATCTAATGGGCCAAACAACATTCATCTCTATCATCTGGAAATAATGAAATATGGAATGTACAACTGATCCCATTGTTATCCTTCCCATGCAATGCTCCCTCAGTTCTCTCCTAAAAGACCTGAATTTTCTTTTAAAAGCTCTTGTCCTTGTCCAACATTTCTCTATAAATGCAAAAAGTTTACTTCCAACTACTCTCTTAATTTCATTAACATTTTTGAGTTTCTTTTCTTCCCCTTTTTGTACCTATTTGTTTCACTTTAATGAAGCGCTCATGGACTTAATTTTTTTTGGGCCTCCACTGTTGCTAGCATTTCACTGTTGAATAAATACTTGAATCTATACTTTGATCCTAAGTGAATAGTTCAACAACATATGTGATGATATTTTTGTTGTTTTGTGCAGCAGTACAGTGCAGTACATATGTAAACTATAAATTACAATAAGAAATATTTTTAATTAAATTAAATTAGTGCAAAAAGAGACCAAAAATAGTGAGGTAGATTTCATGGGTTGGTTCATTATCCGTTCAGAAATCTGATGGCAGAGGGGAAGAAGTTGTTCCTAAAATGATAACTATGTGTCTTCAGGTTCCTGTAACTCATCTCTGATGGTAGTCATCCGAAGAGAGCATGTTCTGGGTGATGAGGGATGCCACCTTCTTGAGGCATCACCTTTGGAAGATCTCCTCAATGCTGGGAAGGCAAGTGCCCATGATGGAGCCTCCTAAGTTTGCATTCCTCCACAGCTTTTTCTGATCCTGTTCACTGGCTCCTTCCATACCAGATGGTGATGCAACCAGCTAGAATGCTCTCCACGGTACATCTGTAGAAACTTGCGAGAGTCTTGGTGTCATACCAAGCCTCCTCAAACTCCAATGAAATATAACCATTGTCATGCCTTCTTTGTAATTGCACCAATACGTTGGGCCCAGGATAGATATACAGAGATGTTGACACCCAGGAACTTGAAACTGCTCACTTTATCTATCATTGCCTCTTATATTACTTGCCAACTCCACATCATTGTGCTCTTGCCAAAGTTGGATTAATGAATTTCTATTGTACTATCATTAGCTAAAGAACATAAGAAAATAGAACTAGGAGTAGGTCATTCAAATCTTTGTCCTACTTTACCATTCAATAAGATATGACTGATCTTATATTCTTGCATTATTTTCCTAACCCTGACTTGTTAATTCTTTTATTATCCAAAACTATTCACTTCTTCCTTAAATATACTGAAAGACTGAACATCCCTAGTCCTGGCTGTTAGTGAAATAGGGTCTTGGCCCAAAACGTTGCCACAGGCAGCTGTGGAGGCCAAGTCCCTATGCATTCTTAAGAAAGAAGTTGATAGATTCTTGATCAGAACATGAAGGGATATGGGGAGAAGGTAGGAGATTGTGGCTGAAAGGAAAATTGGATTAGCCATGATGAAATGGTGGAGCAGACACAATGGGCCAAATGGCCTAATTCTGCTCTGATATATAATGGTCTTTATTCCTTTCTGGTGCTGCTTGACCTACTGAGATCCTCCAGCATTTTGTGTGTGTTAAAGAGAAATTCAATGTTTGGTTGCTCTCTAGAATGGCTAACCCCTCACTCTATGACTGTGATCACCACAGAGTTGAGGTTTCAAAGCATGTCTGAATCACTTCCTTAAAGTCAAAAGAATTCCTCTTACCTCTACTTCTTATCTTTTACTATCTAAACAATCTTCTAACTAGGTCAACGTTTCTCAGTTCTATCAGCTACATTCTTTTGCTTTTCTCAAGTAACAGAAGTATTCAGTATATGCAATATTCCATTCAATATCACTACTCCTAAATAGAAAGCACTTGAAAGATTATGGCAAAGACCTATGCAATTTAATCACATGGGTTGGAAATTATACATGCATGAGTATTCACAAGTTTCTAAAGATGTTTTTTTGTAATACTTTTATTACTCATTCTAACATTAATTGAACACTGGTCTGAGATTCATATTTTGAATGTACTTTCTCTATTATAAACATTGGTATAAAGTAATTATTCAAATAGTCTGCCTTTATATATTTTTATTTGAAATATTATCCACACCAGTTTATAAAGAGCTGACATTGCCTCATGCCGCAATAACTATCATCCAGTAGCACTTACAAACATAAGTGGCATACAAACGTTTGGGCACCCTGGTCAAAATTTCTGTTACTGTGAATAGTTAAGTGAGTAGAAGATGAACTGATCTCCAAAATTCATAAAGTTAAAGATGAAACATTCTTTTTAATATTTTAAGCAAGATTAGTGTATTATTTTTGTTTTGTACAATTTTAGAGTAAGAAAAAGGAAAGGAGCAGCATGCAAAAGTTTGGGCACCCCAAGAGATTTGAGCTCTCAGATAACTTTTACCAAGGTCTCAGACCTTAATTAGCTTGTTAGGGCTATGGCTTGTTCACAGTCATCATTAGGAAAGGCCAGGTGAAGCAAATTTCAAAGCTTTATAAATACCCTGACTCCTCAAACCTTGTCCCAATAATCAGCAGCCATGGGCTCCTCTAAGTAGCTGCCTAGCACTCTGAAAATTAAAACAAATGACGCCCACAATGCAGGAGGCTATAGATAGATAGATACTTTATTCATCCCCATGGGGAAATTCAACATTTTTTTCCAATGTCCCATACACTTATTGTAGCAAAACTAATTACATACAATACTTAACTCAGTATAATATGATATGCATCTAAAATCACCCTCTCAAAAAGCAGTAATAAATAGCTTTTAAAAAGTTCTTAAATAGTTTACTAAAATACATTGAATGGTAACTTAAGCTCAGTCCTAACATATCTTACCCCTGGCGGTTGAATTGTAAAGCCGAATAGCATTGGGGAGTAATGATCTCTTCATCCTGTCTGAGGAGCATTGCATCGATAGCAACCTGCCACTGAAGCTGCTTCTCTGTCTCTGGATGGTGCTATGTAGAGGATGTTCAGGGTTTTCCATGATTGACCGTAGCCTACTCAGCACCCTTCGCTCTGCTACCGATGTCATACTCTCCAGTTCTGTGCCCACGATAGTGCCCGCCTTCCTTACCAGCTTATTAAGACATGAGGCGTCCCTCTTCTTAATGCTGCCTCCCCAACACGCCACCACAAAGAAGAGGGCGCTCTCCACAACTGACCTATAGAACATCTTCAGCATCTCACTACAAACATTGAATGTCAAAGCGTTTCAAGGTAGCTGTTTCCTCAGTTCATAATGTAATTAAGAAATGGCAGTTAACAGGAATGGTGGAGGTCAAGTTGAGGTCTGGAAGACCAAGAAAACTTTCTGAGAGAACGGCTCGTAGGATTGCTAGAAAAGCAAATCAAAACCCCCATTTGACTGTAAAAGACCTTCAGGAAGATTTAGCAGGCTCTGGAGTGGTGGTGCACTGTCATACTGTGCGGTGACACCTGCACAAATATGACCTTCACGGAAGAGTCATCAGAAGAAAACCTTTCCTGCGTCTTCACCACAAAATTTAGCATCAGAAGTTTTCAAAGTAACATCTAAACAAACCTGATGCATTTTGGAAACAAGTCCTATGGACTGATGAAGTTAAAATAGAACTTTTTGGCCGCAATGAGCAAAGGTATGTTTGGAGAAAAAAGGGTGCAGAATTTCATGAAAAGAACACTTCTCCAACTGTTAAGCACGGGGTTGGATCAATCATGCTTTGGGCTTGTGTTGCAGCCAGTGGCACGGGGAACACTTCACTCATAGAGGGAAGAATGAATTTAATTAAATACCAGCAAATTCTGGAAGCAAACGTCACACCGTCTGTGAAAAAAAAAC
The DNA here is from genome assembly GCF_048418815.1 of Hemitrygon akajei. Taxonomy (NCBI): domain Eukaryota; kingdom Metazoa; phylum Chordata; class Chondrichthyes; order Myliobatiformes; family Dasyatidae; genus Hemitrygon; species Hemitrygon akajei. The sequence goes on along the minus strand of NC_133130.1, from coordinate 171,515,481 downwards.
TGAAGATGAAAAGAGGATGGCTTCCACAGCAGGATCCTAAACACACCTCAAAATCCACAATGGACTACCTCAAGAGGCGCGAGCTGAAGGTTTTGCCATGGCCCTCACAGGCTCCCGACCTAGACATCATCGAAATCTGTGGATAGACCTCAAAAGAGCAGTGCATGCAAGACGGCTCAAGAATCTTACAGAAGTAGAAGGCTTTTGCAAGGAAGAATGGGCGAAAATCCCCCAAACAAGAATTGAAAGACTCTTAGCTGGATACAGAAAGTGTTTACAAGCTGTGATACTTGCGAAAGGGGGTATTACTAAGTACTGACCATGCAGGGTGCCCAAACTTTCACTTCGGGCCCTTTTCCTTTTTTGTTATTTTGAAACTGTAAACGATGGAAATAAAAAGTAATCTTGCTTAAAATATTAAAGAAATGTGTCATCTTTAACTTTATGCCTTTTGGAAATCAGGTTATCTTTTATTCACAGTAACAGAAATTTTGACTGGGGTGCCCAAATTTTTGCATGCCACTGTCCATCCACACTGATGGATTGAGAGGTTGGTGATGAATCATATCAAATCCTGCCTGATAAGCTCCAATTTTCCTACCTGCATAACAGGTCCACAGCAGATGCCATTTCATTGGCCATTCACTCAACTCTAGAACATCTGGACAGCAAAGATGTATACATCAGAATCTCTCTTTATCAACTACAGCTTGGCCTCAAAACTAATCAATAAGCTTCAAGACCTGGTCTCGATACTTCCTGTGTAATTGAATTCTCAATTTTCTCTCTTGCAGACTCCAGTCAGTTCAGATTGGCAACATCTCCTCCACGATCTCCGGCAACACAAGTGCACCAGGAGACCCCGTGCTTAGCCCCCTGCTCTACTTGCTTTACACTTATGACTGTGTGGCTAAGCACAGCTCCAGTGCCATATTTACTGATGACACCACTGTCATAAACTGAATCACAGGTGGTGATAAATCGGCATTTAGGAAGAAGGTTGAAAATCTGGCTGTGTGGTACAACAACAACATCTTATTCTATGTCAGTAAGACCATGCTGCTGATTATTGACATCAGGAGGAGGATATGGGAGGTCCATGAGACAGTTCTCATCAGGAGGTCAGAGGTGGAGAGGATCAACAACTTTAAATTCCTTAGTGTTATCATTTCAGAGCACCTGTCCTGGGCCCAGCACTAGAAAGGAAACATGGCAACGCCTCTACTTCCTTTGGAGTTTCCAAAGATTTGGCATGATACCTAGAACTTTCCCTCTCCTGCCTGAATTTAGCGGGCTGAACAGCATCTGTGGAGGGAAGGAAATTGTTAATATTTCAGGTGTTAGAGTGGGGGGTACACAGCTTAACTAAAGAAGACAGAGAGGTAAGATGGGGTGCTATGTAATAGGTGGGCTGAGTGGGGGGGGGGTGTGAGATGAGTAGACAATGGTCTATCCACAATAGACATCCAGACCTTACAGTTGTTCTCAAGACCATGACCATGAGACATAGTAGCAGAATTAGGCTATTTGGCCCAATGAGTCTGCTCTGCAAATTGATCATGGCTGGTTTATATTCCGTCTCAACTCAACTCCATTACTCCATTCTCCTGTCATCTCACCGTAACCTTTAACGTTCATACTAATCATGAACCTAGCAACCTCTGCTTTAAATATACCCAATGACTTGGCCTCCACAGCTGACTGTGACAATGAATTCCACAGGTTTACCACCCTCTCTGGCTAAAGAAACTCCACCTCATCTCTGTTCTAAAGAGACGTTCTTCTATTCAGAGGCTATTCTGGTCTTAGACTCTCCCACAATTGGAATCATCCACTCTATCTCAGTTTTCAGTGGTTTTCAATGAGATGCCACATGCCCCCCCCCCCACCCCTGGCCATTTTTCTGAACACCAGCAAGTACAGGCCCAGAGCCGTCAAATGCTCATCTGGTAACCCTTTTATTCCCAGGGCCATTCTTATAGACATTCTCTAGACACTTTCCAATGCCAGCACATACGTTTGCAACACTCCAAATGTGTTCTGACTAATGCCTTATAAAGTCTCAGCATTATATCCTTGCTTTTATATTCTAGTCCTTTCAAAATAAGAAATTACTTAAACCACAAAAACCAAGGGTACTACATTGCAGGCTAATTTATATTTATCAATACTAGCATCAACCAGTATCCTTTGGTTATTAATCCATCTCACTACTTTCCCTTTATCAAACTGATGTGTGGAGTTCTGTTGAAAATTCTGTGGAAATCTCTATAGACTGCAACTCATTGTCCTTCCTTGGTGCTCTATTTACTTCCTTAAGCCCCATAACCCCTAATGGGGCTTAGACTGCCAAGAGCAGCTCACCAGAGTCCTCTGGCCTGGACCAGTCGTTCAAGTTGCCCCCAGGTGTAGCTCAGCTTTTTGGTGTATCCTTCTTCTCCTATAATAAGGTCTTAGGAGCTTTTGTTGGCATTGCTGTAGCACTGGGTTTTTATGGGATGGGGTTGCTAGCCACGTGCCCAACCCTAACCCTAACCCTCCTTTTGCAACTGGGCTTAGGACTGTCCATGGAAAATTCTTCCTAGTTAAACCCGCAAAAAATCATGTTAATCATACATGACCTTCTCTTGAAAAATCCTTATCCCTTATCAACTGCCCTTGATAAATCAACATTTTAATTTGCAGAATTTTTCCAGTATTTTGCCCATCATCAATGAAAGGCTGGCTAGCCTGTTAAACAACATATCATTATATTCCATTTCTCTGGCACAGCACCTAAGTCAAAGGCTATAATTTTAATGGCAGTCAGACCCCAAACCATTTCCTCTCTTGCTTCTTATCAAGGTTTAATAACTTATTTTGATTTAGCAATATGAGATCTATTATATGTCCAATTGTCTTGACATTTTCTCTCTTTACTATCAAGTTTTTTAATAATATCATAACCTACAGATACTGGGTTAATTGATCCATAAATGTTAAGTTTGAACTTTTAAATGCATTTCAATCTTTTGTAACTTCAAAACTTAAGCAGATGCAAAATATTTATTTAAAACTACATACATATATTTGCTACCTGACATTTAGGCTACTGTTTCTAACTGAAAATAATTTTATCAACTTCCTTGATTCTACATACCAATGATTTTTTTACACATACCCTTTTCTAACTTCCTTTTCAATTCCATTTCCACATCTTCTGTACTTCTGTTAATATAGTGCCCTAATTATTTGTCCAATTCATCACATTTTTACATAACTTTATGTACATAGTTGTCAATATCCATGAGGGTCTAGATTTAATTCTTTACTTTAACTGTAATCATATACTCAGAATAATATAACACTAGCCTAACTTGTCTATGCCAACCAAACTGGCCATTTAAACTAATCCCATTTCTCTATAAGCCTTTCCTATCCATGTAGCTGTCTAAATGTCTTTTAAATATCGTTATTGTACCTGGCTCAAACATTTACGTTGGTAATTCATACAATATATGCTCCAATCTCTGTGTAAAAAAGTTGCTGCTCAAATCCTTTTTTATTCTTTTCACCTTAAATTTATGACTTCTTGCTTTCCTTCCCTTTCCCTTGGAAAAAATTGTTTGCATTCACTTTATTTATGCTCATCTACTTTTATAGAATCATCCTTCAGTCTCCTACATGCCAAGGAACCAGAAACTAAAGTTCAAGCCTGTCCAACCATAAGACCACAAGACATAGGAGCAGAATTAGGCTATTTGGCCCATTGAGTCTGCTCCACCATTCAAACCTGGCTGATTCTTTACTTTCCTCTCCTCCTCCCCCCCCCCCCCCCACTGTTCTGCCTTCTCCGCATAACCTTTGATGCCGTGTCCAATCAAGAACCTATCAAGCTCTGCCTTAAATACACTCAATGACCTGACCTCCACAGCAGACTGTGATAATAAATTCTACAGGTTCACCACCCTCTGGCTAAAGAAATTTCTCTGCATCTCTGTTTTAAATGGATATCCCTCTATCCTGAGGCTTGTCTTGGACTCTCCCACCAGGGGAAACATCCTTTCCACATCTATCATGTCGAGGCCTTTCAACGTTCAAAATATTTCAATGAGATCCCCCCTCATCCCCTTCAGCCAGTACAGGCTCATAACTATCAAACATTCCTCATATGATAACCCTTTCATTCCTGCGAATCATCCTGTGAATCTCCTATGAACCCTCTCCAATGGCAGCACATCTTTTCTTAGAAAAGGAGCTCAAAACTGTTCACGATACTGTTGGTGAAGCCTCACCAGTACCTTATAAAGCCTCAGCACACACTCCTGCTCTTGTATTCTAGATCTCTTGAAATGAATGTTAACATTGCATTTGCTTTCCTCACCACTGACTCTGCCTGCAAGTTAACCTTTAGGTTGTCCTGCACAAGGACTCCCAAGACCCTTTGCATCTCAGATTTTCTCCCTGTTTAGAAAATAGTCTGCACTTTTATTTCTTCCACCAAAGTGAATGACCATGCATTTTCCAACATTGTATTTCATTTGCCACTTTCTTGCCCATTCTCCTAAACTGTCTAAGTCTTTCTGCAGCCTTCCTGTTTCCTCAACACAACTGGCCCCTCCACCAATCTTCATATCATCTGCAAACTTAGCAACAAAGCCATCTATTACATTATCTAAGTCATTGATATACAGCATAAAAAGAAGCAGTCCCAAAACTGACCCCTGCGGAACACCACTAGCAGCCAACCAGAGATGGATCCTTTTCTTCACACTTGCTGCCTCCTACCAATCAGCCAATGCTCTAACTATGCCAGTAACTTTCCTGTAGTACTATGGGCAGTAAGCAGCCTCACGTATGCACCTTGTCAAAGGCCTTCTGAAAGCCAAAATATACAACATCCATTGCATCCCCTTTATCGATCTTACTTGTAATCTCCTCAAAGAATTCCAACAGGTTCGTCAGGCAAGATTTTCCCTTGAAGAAACCATGCTGACTTTGTCCTATCTTGCCCTGTGTCATCAAGTAATCCATAAGCTCATCCTTAACAATTGTCTCCAACATTTTTCCAACCATTGAGGTCAGGCTAACTGGTCTATAAATTCCTTTCTGCTGTCTTCCTCCTTTCTTAAAGAGTGAAGTGACATTTGTAATTTTCCAGTCCTCTTGCACCATGCCAGAGTCCAATGATATTTGAAAGATCATTACTAATGCTTCCACAGTCTCTACCACCATCTCTTTCAGAACCCTATTGATGCACCATCAATAACTTTCCAAGACGTGAGACGAGATATTGGCTTTTATTGACTGGAAGAAAGAACAAGCAGCAACTGACCACCATGCTACATCCTGGAGACTGAGGGCAGGGCTCAGGCCCCAATCGCCTTTATACCGGGGTCTGTGGGAGGAGCCACAGGAGCAGTCAGCCGGGGGGGGGGGGGGGGTGTCCAGACTGGTATATGTAGTTCACCACACTTATGGTGCAGTTCATCTGGCCTGGGTGACTTATGTACCCTTAGGTCTTTCAGCTTTTTGAGCACCTTCTCCTTTGTAAAAGTTACTGCACTCACTTCTCTTCCCTTACACCCTTCAACATCTTGTTCACTGCTAGTGTCTTCCACAGTGAAGACTGATGCAAAACACTCATTTAGTTCATCTGTCATCTCCTTGTCCCCCATTATCATTTGCCCTTATTTTCTAGCAGTCCACTCACACCTCTCTTTTATTTTTTACATACTTGAAAAAGCTTTTACTATCCTCTTTGTTATTGTTTGCTAGCTTGCTTTCATATTTAATTTTTTCCCTCCTAATGACTCTTTTAGTTGCTCTCTGTAGATCTTTAAACACTTCCCAATCCTCTGTCTTCTCACTAATGTTTGCTTTTTGTATACCCTCTTGTTTGCTTTTACATTAGCTTTGACTCCCCTTGTCAGCCATGGTTGTACTATTTTGCCATTTGAGTATTCCTTTATCTTTGGAATACATATATCCTGCACATTCCTCATTTTTCCCAGAAACTCAAGTCATTGCTGCTCTGCTGACATCCCTGTCAGCAACTCCTTCCGATTTACTTTGGCCAACTCCTCTCTCATACCGCTGTAATTTCCTTTACTCCACTGAAATACTGCTACATCAGACTTTACTTTCTTCCTATCAAAATTTAAGTTGAACTCAATCATATCATGATCACTGCCTCTTAAGTATTCTTTGACCTTAAACTCCTTAATCACCTGCGGTTTATTACATAACACTCAATCCAGTTTAGCTGAGCCCCTAGTAGGCTCAATGATAAACTGCTCTAAAAGCCATTTTATATCCATTCAACAAACTCACTCTCTTGAGATCCATTGCCAACCCAATCGACCTGGATGTTGAAATCTCCCATGACTATCATAATATTGCCTTTTTGCCATGCTTTTTCTATTTTCCGTTGTAATCTGTGGCCCACATCCCAGCTACTTTTGGGAGGCCTGCATATAACTGCCATCAGGGTCCTTTTACCTTTGCAGTTTCTTAACTCAACCCACAAGGATTCAACATCTTCTGATCCTCTGCCACAACTTTCTAATGATTTGATGCCATTCTTTACCAGCAGAGCTATGCCACCCCTTCTACCTACTTTCCTAATCCTCCAATACAACCTGTAACCTTGGCCATTCAGCTCCCAACTACAACCATCCTACAGACATGATTCAGTGATAGCCACAACATCATACCTGACAATACTGTACACAATATTACAAGTGCAGCCATACCAATATAAGTGGTCTAAACCCTAATCACTTCCTCTTGAATGCATCCATTAATTTACTGTCAAGTGAACTGTTGCCTGTCCAAATTTGGTGATTCATAAAATTGTCTTTACCCCAAACTATAACTTTTATACCTGGTTTTTCTTTGTCCATTTCCAAAACAATGTTTCATCCTTGGACTCACTTTATACCACACGCTGTCGGAGCAGTGCTGCCAGGATAATCAAGGACAAGACCCATCCAGCCAACACACTTTTTGTCCCACTTCCCTCTGGGAGAAGGTTCAAGAGCATGAAGATTCCTACGGCCAGATTTGGGAACAGCTTCTTTCCAACTGTGATAAGACTGCTGAACAGATCCTGACCCGGATCTGGGCCGTACCTTCCAAATATCTGGACCTAACTTGCACTACCTTACTTTCCCTTTTCTATTTTCTAATTATGATTTATAATTTAAATTTTTATTATATTTACTTTGATTTGTACTTCAAGGAGTGCAGAGCGCAGAAACAAATATCACTGTGATGATTGTATGCTCTAGTATCAATTGTTTGGTGACAATAAAGTAATAAGTTGGAGTGGGGACATAATTGCTCCCAGGATTGTGGGTCTGTCATGTGAAAAAATATTATTTAGGCTAGGTCACTATTCTCTGGATTTCAGAAGAATAAGCAGTGGCCTCATTGAAATCCAGAATTCTGAGAGTTCCTCTGGCTAACATTCTTAGAGTCCAACAAAGAGTTACAGACTCAGTAACAGAGAATGATATTGAAAAGGCAGTGAACTTTGGAGGACTTTGGAGCATTAATCATCAGCTGGAAACAAACAAAGGATCTCAGCCCAAGACACCAACTGTACTCTTTTCCATAGATGCTGCCTGGCCTGCTGAGTTCCTCCAGCATTTTGTGTATGTTGCTTGGATTTCCAGCATCTGCAGACTTTCTCTTGTTTGTAGCTGGAAATAAAATTGACTTTGATGGATTTAAGTAAATTAACAGGTATGATTGAAATACAGTATTTGAAACAGATTAGACATGATCTTGCATTCTGGCAGAAAAGCTCAGATGGACGATTGGCCTACTCCTGCTGTTCCTTGTGCTTATAATTAAGGTAATTAAGTAATTGAGCTCGAGGATGTGTAAAGGGACTGGATTTAAAAAATTAAACATTGTGAGTCAAAATAGATCAACAGAAAATTGGTAATAAATGAATGAAAGAGTACAGGGTCCAGGTATGCAGCAGAACTTTAGTGAGCACAAGTTTACAGAGGTTACTAAAATAATCTCCCATTTGCTTCCATATATACTCTAGTAGGCTCATCAAGTCCTCAAAACCTGCCAACTTGTTTTAGATCATCAGCCCATTTCACTGGTGCAGTAGATCTTTTCATCCAAGTCAAAGCAGATTATATACACTCAGTGGCCAGTTTATTAGGTACACCTCTCCATTAATGCAAATATTTAATCAGCCAATCAAGTATAAATTGAGTCAACTCAATGTATAAAAGCATGCAGATATGTTCAAGAGTTTCAGCTGTTATTCAGACCAAACATCAGAATGGGGAAGAAATGTGATCTAAATTACTTTGACCGTGGAATGGTTGTTGGTGCCAGACGAGATGGTTTGAGTATCTTAGAAACTGCTGATCTCCTGGGATTTTCACACATGACAGTCTCCAGAGTTTACAGAGAATGGTGCAAAAAAATGAAACAAAACATCTAGTGAGTGGCAGTTCTGTGGGCAAAAATGCCTTGTTAATGAGAGAAGTCAGAGGAGAACGGTCAGACCGGTTCAACCTGACAAGAATAATTCAAATAAGTACACAACAGTGGTGTGCAGAAAAGCATCTCTCGAATACAAAACACATCAAACCTTGAAGTGGATGGGCTACAGCAGCAGAAGATTACACCGGGTTCTACCCCTGTAGCTAATAAAGTGGCCACTGAGTGTACAACTGAATAATAAGTAAAAACTTAAACAGTTGAGCTTGAAATTTCTTGGAGACACAAGAGACTGCAGGTCAGTTCTGAGGCAGTGCAGGGTTTCAGCTCAAAATATTGATAATTTCTTTTTTTTCCCCCAGATTATGCTTGACCCACTGAGCTCATCCAGCAGATTGCTTGTTGTTTCATTGTTCTGCTTCATTGTCTGGCGATGTTCTGATGTTACCTCCTTGACGGTACACATCAGATATTTCCCCCAAAATCTTTTAGCTAACTGGCCTACAGTTATCATCTATACATCTCCCTACATTTTGTGCATAGTCTCAATATATCTGTTGCTTAACAGTCCTCCATGACTTCTCCAGAATCCAGGGAATTTTGGAAGATTACACCAAGGAGCCCATTTTGTCTGCTGCTTCCTGGAATACAAGACAGCAGGTCCAGAGGACTTGTCTGCCTCTATCCCCTTTAATTGGCACCTATGTCACATTAATAAAAGTGATTTAATCCCAATGATCGTCTGTTATTATTTTGGGTATGTTTTTAGGGGCTTGTTTATTCTGCCATTTATTTCCCACTATTAATGCCTGTTACTCTCAGGGACTAACGATTAATTCCATTTTATACACCTTTAGGAAAGTATTTTCACTAACATTTGACATCTCACAAACTTTCTAAGCTCAGTATACCCCAAAGGTTGACTTTGTGACTGAAACTGACAATATTTTACTACACAAAAGGTGAACATTCCAGAAGCGGGTGGGGAGACGGGCTCATGACGAAATACGCATGAAAATCCCCATTCAGCAAGGCGACTTCTGAGGGAACCGACCTGACGTCTCTACAGATCGACAGCAGATAGATCCAATGATCTCAGGCGTAGGGCAGCAAATTCATTTCCCACTGGACCGGGTCTGTTTAAAGTTTGGCCAATCAGAGTCGGAGCGACGGGGAGTAGGCGGGCTCCTGAGGACCTCCCTGACGAGTCTCCCGAAAGTCCGTACGTGTCAGCCTCCGGAGTGGCCAGCGTGGGACCTATAGCCAATCAACAGCCTCCAACGCAAGGACAGTCGACCAATGGCAGCGCTCCACGACGAGGAAGTCAGTACTCTATATAAAGGCCGGAGCGGGTACTCGGTACTGGTAGATCGAGAGTGCGGTGGTTTGGTTGCGGCTGGTCATAATTGTGAGTATATTCGGGTTGAATCCCGTGGGTAGAATGGTCATTTGTCCCTTTTCTGGACCGAGTCCCTGAGGATTTGGTACAGTGCTGTTGCTCCGCGGCCTGTGCCGACGTAATTTTGCCCACATCCCCGGCTTCTGCTGCAGATCCGAGCGGAGCCTTGTTAATTGTTCGTGGGGCGATCATGCGGCTTTCGTAGGGGGAAATGCTCGGACTTTAGGTTCAGCCAGGGCCGATGGTGACTCTCGGTTCTCACCGTTCCGTTTCCCCACGATCCTCCGTGGGGTGGGCTGTGAGGAGTGGGGCCGCCATTGCGCTGGGAAGCGGGAGCGAGTGTGTGGCGCCGAACGTGGTCTCGTAAAATGGCTTCCGGAGCAGTAGGTCCGCTGCAGCACCGTGGAGCTTTTGTTCAGGGTTGGGACCTCTGCAAGATTGAGATGTCTGGTTCTGGTTGCATAGGGAGCATCGTTTCACTCAAAAGTGATGATAGTCTGGTGTAAATATCATATCCATCAGTTCACCGGTACCCGGCCAGTTTTCCAAACCACTGATCTGGGTTATTAGGCGTCTCCAGATTTAGGCGCACTAGGTTATTTGGATCAGACTAGTGTAACTATCATGATCGCCAGAGCCATCTGGTATATTGGCTATTTATACAGATTTGTAGCAATTTTATTTCATTACCTTTATAGAAGCTTCATTTGGAAATTGTGGGTAAACTTTGCTTTCCCCTTTTGTTGATAGATTCTTCACACTACATCAGAGTAGTAAAATTTATTCAAAATGAAAGAATATTTGCTGCTACTGCTTGTCAGCAGTGTCTTCGCTGAGGAAGCGGAAAAGAAAGAAAATGTGGGCACCGTGGTTGGAATTGATCTTGGTACCACTTATTCCTGGTAAGCTTTAAGATCTCTAGTGCTATCCAATGTTACATAGCTTGGAAACGTGAAGGAAAGGAGGTAACACTTACTTTCTTCCATAGTGTTGGTGTCTACAAAAATGGAAGGGTGGAAATCATTGCCAATGACCAAGGTAACAGAATCACTCCCTCTTACGTGGCCTTTACCCAAGAAGGAGAACGTCTGATAGGTGATGCTGCAAAGAACCAGCTGACTTCAAACCCTGAGAATACTGTGTTTGATGCAAAACGCCTGATTGGGCGCACGTGGAGTGATGCAGCAGTACAGCAAGATATCAAATATCTTCCATTTAAGGTACAATTATGTAGCTGTATTGTGATTATAAATGATTTTTAGATTAAATTGCCAGATTTGCAGCAGTATGTGGCTGTTAGCAATTGTAATTAACTGAATGATGGGCCATTGGACAAACGGGTTTTACTTGGTTCTCCAATGGCCCTCCAGCTTTGTTCACCTTTTCTTAGTATAGAAGCACTTACCAAAAGTTTTAGTCCTTTCCTCATGGTTAAAGTTTTCACTGCAGGGAGAATCCTATTTTACTGTAGGCTCTCTGGAGGATTTGAGGCCTTGAGGGTCTCAAAAGCAATAGGCATGTTCTGATGGTGCATCATCCCCACCCGTCCCCGTCCCCCAGTCATTCACTGTTGAATCATGCAGATAAGTCATTTAAGTTGCTTGTGAGTATCAACTGATAAATTGACATGTAAAATTAAGTTTGCCTCTAAACTTTCATATCCAGGTGATTGAGAGGAAGAACAAACCCTATGTTCAACTTGATATTACAAATCAGGTCAAAACCTTTGCTCCAGAGGAGATCTCTGCTATGGTGCTATCCAAGATGAAAGAAACTGCTGAAGCATATCTTGGCCATGAGGTATTAAGAACTTCTAATGTTTTCTCCCATTTTAAATGGCAAGAACACGTAATGAGTTCTTGAGCTGTTATTTTCTCGTAAACTAAAGCAAATCATTGCATTGGGGTTAGTGGGATTACAGGCCTCATTGAATGTCTAATAACTACTAAGGTGTAAGTAGAAGTAGCTGAGTAACTATAAATGCAAATCCAGAACTGACAGACTACACCAGATCTGGTTGATATTGGCTGAAATGCCTTCAGTATGTTCTGTTCAATTAAAGCAATGTTGCTGCTTCTGGAAAAAGAATGCTTCATTCTCTTATCTTTGTGTTTGTTCATTGAAGACCTGGCATTAGAAACCAGGGCAACCAATGAATGTAACTGGTTGATGTGTCCTGTGACCCCTTGTCTTGTCCAGCAGATGTATAAATCTTACTAGTTTTTAATACTTGAAAGTGACAGATCCTACAAGTCTTATTGCTTTTACTTGTCAGCATTAATTAGTAATTGACAATGATTCAACAGTTCAAAGTACCTGGAGCTGTCAGATCACAATTTTAAATCTTGCATTGACAGCAGTGTTTTGTCTTCCAAAAGATAAGAGATCATGTGGAAATTGGCTGTCCCCCTCCCTCCCCATGTGTTTGTTTCATTTACACATATCCTACACTTTGTTCCATTGACGCCCCACAGATTCTGCCACTCAAGGGGCAATTGGCCTACTAACTCCATATCTTTAGGATCTCGGGGGAAGCCCAGTTGAGGCCACTTAGCAAGTTTGAACTTGAGCTAGGCTTTATAATGTTGGTACTGAGTTTCAGGTTTTAGATGCCCACCCATTTCCATCTCATTTGCTAAAATCCTTCATTGCCTTTGTTTTTGCAGGTTACCCATGCTGTAGTAACAGTGCCTGCTTATTTCAATGATGCTCAGAGACAGGCTACAAAAGATGCTGGTACAATTGCTGGCTTGAATGTTATGCGGATCATCAATGAACCGTGAGTACATTCCTTAAGTTTTTTGTGTAGATGCTGAATATACCAGAAGAGTCTGGATTATATAAGTTTCAATTGCTTTCCTTCCATCTATATTTAGGACTGCTGCAGCAATTGCCTATGGTTTAGACAAACGAGAAGGTGAAAAGAATATTCTGGTCTTTGACCTTGGTGGTGGTACTTTTGATGTGTCTCTGCTCACAATTGACAATGGAGTTTTTGAAGTGGTTGCCACTAATGGAGATACTCATTTAGGTAAGACAAGATGTATGGAAATGATGTTGTTTGAATTTTGTTTGTTGTGAAAATTCTCAACCTTCTCCTCTCTTCCACAGGTGGTGAAGATTTTGATCAACGTGTGATGGACCATTTCATTAAGCTGTACAAAAAGAAAACTGGAAAAGATGTTCGTAAGGATAACAGAGCTGTACAAAAGCTTCGTCGTGAAGTAGAAAAGGCCAAGCGTGCTTTGTCTGCCCAACACCAGGCCAGGATTGAAATTGAATCTTTCTTTGAGGGAGAAGATTTCTCTGAAACACTGACCAGAGCAAAGTTTGAAGAACTGAACATGGTGGGTGGTCTAATTGGACTTGTATTTATTCAGTTTAATAATTTAGTTTCCAAATTAAAATGCTGCATTGATTTTATAATAATAAAACTTGCTTTGATGGGTTGAAGAATTTAATGTTAGAATATTAAAATTACCCAATTTTCCCAAGCTGTAGCACTCAATTTGCATGCTGTTTTAACTCTGAATTTGATGCTCATTTTTTTCTGATTTTACCTGTAAAATTTGAGTTTAATGACAAACTATTCTGGATGCATAATTTTGGATACATAATTGTGCTGGTTTTCATTTAAACAGTATTATTGTGATGTTTTAATGCAAGGAATTAGTCAAAGCAAACCCCTGTTTTTTGCCAACAGGATCTCTTCCGATCAACTATGAAACCTGTGCAGAAGGTGATGGAGGATGCTGATTTGAAAAAATCAGAAATTGATGAAATTGTCCTTGTTGGTGGTTCTACACGCATTCCAAAAATCCAGCAATTGGTGAAAGAATTTTTCAATGGCAAAGAGCCATCTCGAGGAATCAACCCCGATGAAGCTGTAGCATATGGGGCAGCAGTTCAGGCTGGTGTTCTGTCTGGAGAGGAAGATACTGGTGAGTGAAGAATGCTACATCTTTCTGCAAATGAGATTCCATTAGAAGTAGATACGTTGCTTCCTAACACTTTTGTTTCTAAATTAGGTGACATTGTTCTCCTTGATGTCTGCCCCTTGACTCTTGGTATTGAAACTGTTGGTGGAGTCATGACTAAACTGATCCCTCGTAACACAGTGGTTCCAACCAAAAAGTCTCAGATTTTCTCAACTGCCTCTGACAACCAGCCCACTGTTACCATCAAGGTGTATGAAGGTGAGTTTTGTACACTCCTATTAACACTGAGCATCCTCACCAACACCCCTGACTTAGAAGCCCCTTTACTCGGGCATACAAAAAACACACACCCTTATCCCAAACTCCTTTGCAGTTCACCCTTGCACAGATAACAATACCTGGCCCTTCTCCTACTTCCAATAAGATGAATGATAGAAGATTCCAAGAAAGGCAAGTGAAGCTGAACAAAGCTAATGTGAGTGTGGGCTATTCCAAAGGGGCAGGATTCAGTGTGGGGGAATAGTACTAATGGACTTTGTCTTCAGTTTTGAGCCCTACCCACCCCCGATAACTGCTTCATTTATCAGAATCTAAATTGATCTGAAAAATTTGTGGAACACAGCTTGATGTATTACTCTTTTGTAGGTGAACGTCCACTGACCAAAGACAACCATCTGCTTGGTACCTTTGACCTGACTGGTATTCCTCCAGCCCCACGTGGTGTCCCTCAGATTGAAGTCACATTTGAGATCGATGTCAATGGAATCCTGCGTGTTACAGCTGAAGACAAAGGCACTGGCAATAAAAATAAGATCACTATTACAAATGACCAGAACCGCCTGACCCCTGAAGAAATCGAGAGGATGGTGAATGATGCAGAGAAATTTGCAGAAGAAGATTTAAAACTTAAAGAGCGTATCGATGCCAGGAATGACCTAGAGAGCTATGCTTACTCTCTGAAGAACCAGATTGGTGATAAGGAAAAACTTGGTGGCAAGCTGTCCTCAGAAGATAAAGAGACCATAGAGAAAGCAGTGGAAGAGAAGATAGAATGGCTAGAAAGTCACCAAGATTCTGACATAGAAGATTTCAAAGCCAAGAAGAAGGAGCTTGAAGAGATTGTTCAGCCAATTGTCAGTAAGCTATATGGAAGTGCAGGCGGTGCCCCTCCAGAAGAGGAGGAGGCTGAGAAAGATGAATTATAATAAAGACCTAATTTTGTAAATAATGGACTTGGACTTTACTGTTTGGGAAATCTATAAGGACTAACTCTTGAATGTATGTGCAGAATTTTCACGAGTGGTGTGAACATTTGAAATGGTGTAGAACTTCCATTGCAGTTTCAGCACCTAATTTGGAGGGAGAACTTGATTGGGAGAAGTGTCAAGGATTATAAATACAGTTCTCCAAATGCACATTTTTTCTATTTATTTGAAAACTCGTGTTTGGTCTGTGTAAGTGTAGAAAGACATTTTCTACTTATGACCAATAAATGTTATGTTTGATATTAATATTTCTCAAGCATCTTTACATTTGGAATAGACCACCAGCATTGGTTACTTTTGTTGGGTACAAGTTCATTATCTATGCTGCACAGAAATTTTCAGTTTGACTATAGGATCTAACTTGAACTGTGTTATGAATGAGCTGGGTTGCACACACTACACTTGCTACAAGATTTGTCAGTAAATTGAACTGCAGAAAAATTAGTGCAGGTCAAGTTAAAACCAAGTCCAGCCTTGTAGTTACACAGAATTAATAGTAAATCTAACATGATCCTAGGAGGGATTAATAATAATCTCTAGTGTTGAATTCTTGAATTGATGTTCTGAATAGACAGCAATCTTCAATCAGACCTGGAGTACTTAAAGCTGTATTTTGGAATGCCCCCCTAGAATGCAATTTTTAAACTATACTGAAAGCTTGTATGTTGTGTGTACATCTGTTATCAAATTCACAGCAAGAGATTTAGCCTCATCTGAGTATTGCCCTTCCATTTTCAAATTAAGCAAAACTCCATAGAAACAACTAGTATCTGATTTTTTTTCAGAAGTCTAGATGTTTTCAAGCTTCAGATTAAGCCACTTGCACAAATCAGTGAATATTGTGAGATTTTCACTTCTACTTCATACTGAAATTATTTAGGGATTTAATTACTATATTTAACCAGCAACCTAAATTTCAGTCCTAACTTAGGGTGCTATTGCTGTGGAGCTTGCTTATTATGGTTACTTGTACTTGGTACTAAAGAGGTGCTGGTAGAAGATTAGATGGTGTTGAAGTGTAGGTGAAGGGTAGACTCTAGGAGTTGGTAAATTAGGGGTTATAAAGGGATTCATAAAGGGTAGCTTAGTTAATTGGCATATTTCTGTGACTCAGTTAAGCTACCTTTCTGTCTGTAGTATCAATTGTCTAAATGCCAATTTGCTGCTTTAATGGTTACTCTTAAAATGGGCAGTCAGATTTTCTTCAATTAAGATTACAATGGGTAAGTGAGCATAGATAGCACACTAGGTCATTGACAAAATGTTGGACAAAAAGTGCTGGTTTCTGAAAGAACACTGGGTTAGAGTTGTGCCTTCAGACATCTTTTTGAGAGCCTGTGAATTTCTAGACCAGCATAATTGGAAAAGCATAGATTTTTATAAATCGGAACCTATTCTGCTAATGACCAAATTATGGCTGATTAGTTACCCATCTCCCAACAGTCATGTAAAGAAGAATGGTGTATTTAAAAAGAAACTTCCACATGCATGGCACAATTAAAGAGACACAATGCAGCAGAAGGCTGGTTCTCACTGATTGGGTGGGGTTATCTGCTGCAAGGCCAGTCTGTAGTTAGATGTGGAGCAGGGCCCAGTGGCCTGCCCGCCAAGGTTTGAACAGATTTGTGAGCTGAAGTGGTAGCAGCTCTAACAATTGATGTGCCACACACACCACTGTTCTGCTGTCACATTTGCACCATCTAGCATACATTCATATTAATTTTTTCAGGGTTCCAATTAAGTCAGAAAACTACAGCACAAACAGGCCCTTAGACCCATCCAGTTCATGCCAAACAATCTAATTTTGCCTAGTCTCATCAGCACCCAAACCATAGCCCAACATACTCCCATTTGTGTACCTATCAAAGCTCCTTTTAAATGTTGAAATCGAAGTTGCATCCATTACATGTGCTGAGTTGTGTTCCCCTTAAATATTTTGCCTTTCACCCTTAACCCATGTTGTAGTCTCACCAATCTGTGGAAAATGCCTGCTTGCATTTACCCTATCTATACCCCTCAATTTTGTATACTGCTGTCAAATCTGTCTTCTACATTCCAAGGATTAAGTTCAAACTGATAACACAGGTCCTCCAGTCCCAGCAACATCCTGTAAATATTCTGTACTCTTATTTACATCTTTCCTGTAGTTCAGTGACCAAAACTGCACCATATGCCAAGTTAAGCCTCACCAACATCTTGTACAACTTCAATTAAGTCACATTTATTTATTTTTAGTAATTTCATCAAAATAGTAAACTGATCATGGCCCATTCAAAAGCTCGTAGCCCCCAGTTTCTTGTTCTTTTACTTGTGGCCCCTACAAAATCCAATATGGAAATGGCCCACATTGAGAACCACTGATGTAGAGGAGCAGGATGCAATAAGTTGAACTGACCAATATGCTGTTAGCTGGCTTTGATAAGAGTCACAAAGCAGTCATTGTAAATTTCACCTTGAGTGTCCATACCACCAAATATCAAGCACAGATGCACAATGTTGTCTGTCTGAACTGTTGACCAGTTCACAGGGGTAGGGTGCGTGTCATTATCACTTGGTCTCACACTTTCCTTGTTCTCTTCAGCTTGTTTATCATCTGGTCTAGGAGTAGGTGTTTCAGTTTTCCTCGTTTTCCAGGGTATAACACACATGGCATGATCCAACCTTTTTGCAGGCAGAGGTGACTCAAACTCTAACAAGGTCCAGCATTGTGTTTCTGAGGAAAGAGAAATTGATACGGATTCAGGCAACACACCAGTTCAGTTGCACTTTTTCTTTCAACTGTCTTGAAGATTTACTAATTAATAAATTTATACTGAATGAACTTTATACTAATTAGATTTGAAGCAATGGTGATGGTTAGGAAGTTGCCCACTGCAAAAAGGAAAATGTTGGCTTGTTTCTATACAAGTAGTGCCCACTCATTTAAATAAGCATCCCTTTTAAACATACTTAGTAACCAAAAATAAGCGGTGACACGAGTATGCTTCTAAATATCTCTACTGCTAACTCCTGATCTTACAACACAACTGGGATATCCAATTCACCTTGCTGGTTGATACCATGAACATAAAAGGCCCATTTTTTAAACAGTATGCAGATCAGTGGAGAAAACACAACTGTTAAAACCACACAAGTAGAGATTCTCTACCAAAAAGTTATATTATCCAAGAAGTTGTGTCCTTACAATTTTACTGAATAAAGCAGTTTATTATAACCAATCAAAGCAAAGTTATTGCATCTTGCCTTTTATGGGATTGTTTTCAAATGGACATCTCAATGATTGAAGGGTCTCAGCCAGAAACGTAAACTGTCTACTCCCAACCATTTATGCTGCCTGACTTGCTGAGTTTCTCTAGTCTTTTGTGTGTGTTGATCCTAATAACAGGATCCAGTAATGCAGAGGGCTAGTACTTACCGATATGATACTTGTACATGGTATTCAGTGCTCCTGTGGCATCCAAACCACCGAAAATAAAAATATATTTTCCATGGGAAACTGCAGAATGAGCTGCACGACCACCTGGGATATCACCCTTCATTTTAACTTTCTTCCATTCCATATTAACTGCAGCTGTGTATCATAAAGATGTTGTCAAAACATCTTTAATATATTTAATGCATTTTAAAGGTAGCATTAATTTATTTTCATATTTAACTATAAAACAAGCACCATATGGCATTAAATAAGGCTGTACTTTATTTTCCTTCAAACTGATTACAAATTCCTGTTGTGTTTATTGTAAATATCTAAAATCACAAATTTATCACATTTTAAATTACCATGTGCAGGACCTACCTGTGTCAATGGTATACATATCATTAAAGAACTTGTCTCCTGCCAATCCTCCGTGAATGAATAACTTGCTGCCTACACTGACCATCACATGGCCATGCCTTGGGGCTGGCGGTTCTCCTTCTGTTGATTTCTGTGACCAGCTAAGTGTGGCTGAAAATACGCAGGGAACAGGAAAATGTACATTAGATTTTTACTGGGAGGAAGCTATGTTAAGAAGAGTAATTTAATAATGAAAAAAGCAGTGAATACTTAATGGTGTGGATTTCACCTGACATTAAAAATATGAAAAGTGCAGTTGATTTAGAATTCAAGAGAAAATTGGGATGCAATAAAAGGTGGGTCAGATCTGGACTTATTTGGGGAATGAATTGACATGCAATGGGAGAGACAGGAAGAGCATTTTGGTGAAATGAGCATTATTCAGTTGAATTTAGCAGTTATAGAAAATGCCAAGGAGAGAATAAAATTCTTATTCGTGCAAATTCAATTCTACATGACTGTGATAAAACTGAGCAAGAGTAGAAATCAATTTATGAATGTACAGCAATAAGAAATTGGATAAACACAAGAGATTCTGCAGATGCTGGAAATTCAAAGTAACACACACAAAATGCTGGAGGAATTCAGCAGGTCAAGTAGCAGTGGAAATGAAGAAACAGTTCATGTTTCAAGCCAAGACCCTTCATCATTTTGTATGTTTTACTCCAAACCATAGGAGGCTTTTTGAGGATAACAATGAGAGTTCAGAGCTATACTGTGCTGATTAAGAGACTGAATGGGACACTGCAAATCCAGGCACCACACCCCTAACTAAAAGCACAAAAAGGAAGGCTTGTTAGAGGCCAGGAGCTCAGTACAGGAAATCAGCCTAGAAGAATATAGGAACAAGATCTGATATTATGATACGACACTCAATATTATTGAAGGAGTGCTCATTGAAAGAAGTGAGAACATATATAATTTATAAAACCCTGTAGAGAAGTTATCCATTGTGTTTCTTTAGGAAACAACAATTGCTTCATTTACAGGATAATTCATTGAAAGTGAGTGTTACTATTTAAAACATTGTAAATAACTTGTAAAGTTACACACCGATCCTTCCTGCTGTTTCTCTTTCTACAGATTCTGACCTACCTGCTAAGTATTTTAAGCATTATTTTTGAATTCAAAACCTTCATCCTTAGCCTTGTTACACTGTACCTCCACAATCTTATCCAGCTCCATCTCAGCTTGCATCCTCTATTCTAGTGACACTGAATTTCTGTGCAATGTACCTCTCTTATACTTCCAACCAAACCAAGGTGCACACCCCTCTGAACCCACTATCTTAAAAAGCCACTAAGTTGTGCAACCTTCAAGCAGCATGGTATCATTGTACAACATGCTTCTTGATTTAATACTTGTTTGCTTCCCATGAGCTACATCTCTTTTGTGATCACTGACATTTTGAAAAGTGCCTTAGGTTTGATAATTTCCTTTTCATATGATACATAAATGTTTTATTATTTCAGATTTCTGGTAATTTCAGCTTTTAGTTTGATTTTCTCTTAGATAAATTTTTGTTGTTGTCTTGCATTCTGTAATACTGGATCCTGACTCATCTGACTTTTTAAAGACCATGTAGTGGCTTCTCATACATCAGTTTCCTCAAGTTGAACAAAGACACGCACAAGCATTCTTCATCAAGGGAATGCACCCCAACATCCTGGATTAAGTGCAAAAGGGAGCAGGATTGTGAGGTCTGGAGATGTGGATCCTGGATCAGCCGCTATAGCCATCTGAAGATCCACCAATAGACAACCCACTAGGAGAACATCACTTTCACTTGAGTGATCACACTACTTACAATCTTATACTTGGGAATCTGTTTACTTCTACCTTTATCAAAAGCATGGAGTTGCGTATCTTGTACAGGCTCTGCTCCCTTGTCTCCTCCACCAAAAACATAGAGGCAATCTCCAATAGCTGCAGTGGAACTGTGGCACGTTCTTGGTGTCGGTGGTGTTCCATTTACTGCTGGATTTCTCCACTCTCCAGTTTCTGGTTTAAACAACAGAATAACAGTCATATTATTTGTTATTTGACCAATAACAAATTGGCACTCTATTCTAGTAATTCTTCTGGTAAAATTTTCTGCAAATTATTTAGCTTTAGCACATTTTATACACAAGAGATTCTGTAGATGCTGGAAATCCAGAGCAACAAACAAAATGCTGGAGGAACTCAGCAAGTCAGGCAGCGTCTATGAAGAGGAATAAGCATTCAAAACCATTCCACTCACTTGGTTTCACATATCACCTACAATCTTACACTGCTTTCTCCTCCCCCCACCATTTCATTTTGGCTTCTTCCCCCATCCTTTCCAGTCCTGATGAAGGACCTCGGGCCAAAAGTTGAGCAATTCATTCCTCTCCATAGGTGCAGCCTGACCTGTTGAATTCCTTTAGTACATTATTTGCTCTGTCATAACAAACAAATTTATCCTAAATAAAAATTTAAGGAGTTACAAAACAATGGTTGCGATCTTGCTGGAGCACAGCTCTTTACAGAGTCATCATAATTATTATGTGCTGCGTTGTACAACATGGGTGAACATGGTCTATGACCATGATTGTCTGGGCAATTTTTTCCTACAGAAGTGGTGTGCTATTGCCTTCTTCAGGGCAGTGTCTTTTCAAGACAAGTGACAGGTGGGGGTGCTAAGTAGGTGCTATACATTTCCAAGGGTGACCTGCAGGCCTAAGTGAAGGAGCACCTTACACCTTCTATGGTACAGACAAATCTCTACATTGCCACCTCCCCTTTCAGAGTACCCTATTTGAATTCCTTCCACATTTCCCGTATAAAATGATCCTGTATTGTAAAATGTTAGAAGCTGATGTGAGATAAACAGAACACTTGGGACCTTGGTAAATGACAGCAGTTTAACCATGGGCTTTTGGGGCAGAGGAACAATGAAGCAAGTGATGGGATAAATCCCTCCCCCTTCAGGTTTCATCTATCACCTTGTGTTTCTCTCTCTCCTCCCCCCACCTTTAAAATCTACTCCTCAGCTTTTTTCTTCCAGTCCTGCCGAAGGGTTCTGCGCAAAACATCAAATGTACTATTTTCTATAGATTTTGCCTGACCTGCTGAGTTCCTCCAGCACTTTGTGTGTGTTGCTTGGATTTCCAGCATCTGCAGACTTTCTCTTGTTTTAGATTAGCATGGAAACACGGAATGGATTGAAATAAATACAAAGAGAATAAAAAGTAAACATGGAAAACTACCTTGAACAATTTATTACCTGCAACTAAATGCCATGTTTTCTTCCTTTCTTTAGTTGGTTTGGGAGGCAATGCAGGAATATCATTATTAAAAGGTCTTTAGTACTCCCAAATTTTTGCATTGTTTAATTATTTTTAGCAGTAATATCTTGAAACACTTGGTTGATTGATACTGACCATATTTGTGCAAGACTGGTGAGACAGCAATGCAAATTAACCATTAATTTCTTGTGAGTTCTAAATCTGGGAGAGTCATCTCACCGAAAATTAACTAATACCAGCAATAAATTCACTGTTTCTTTGATAGCCAATTCTGGCCTATTAATTAGTGTGTTAATCAAATAGGAAGTTAGACATTACAACAAAGGATGGCACAGTATCATTGTGGTTAGCACAACGCTTTACGGCTTCAGCTATCGGAAGATCAGGGTTCAATTTCCACTCCTGTCAGTAAGTAGTTTGTATGTTCTCCCCGTGACCTTGTGGGTTTCCTCCAAGGTGCTCCAGTTTCCTCCCACAAGATATACTGGTTAGGGTCAGTAAGTTGTGGGGATGCTATGTTGTTGCTGAAAGCTTGGTGAAACTTGCAGGCTGCCCCCAGTACATCTTTAGGATGTAGTGGTTGTTAATTCAAAAATGACACAATTTACTGTATGCTTAAATATTTTGATGTACTTGTAACAACTAAAGCTAACCATTAAGCCTTTAAACTTATCAAGCTTCAGTTATTTCTCGGTGACCAATGGCAACAGATCAAAGCTCTTAAATAATTTTACCGAAATTCAAAACTTGGATACAGTTCTTGTTTCCACATTCGTCTGCACCACCAAATAGCCACAAGCCAGCAGGCACGGTCACAGGAACAAAGCTGGCATGTTCATAACGCGGCAGTAACCCCTTCCAGTCAGGTACATTCCATTCATGTCCATCTGTTTTACACGGAACAAAATTGAATACTATATAATAACGGATGCAAACCAGCAAATATAAATAATCTTAAAGGGAAATTAATTCCATTCCCATAATTAATTACCATATTGAGTTTACGAACTAGAGGCAGAGATTGCTCAATAAGGTTTCAAGCAAACTCCAAGAACACAAGACTTAAGAGCAGATGACACCAGAACTACATTATCGGATCTCAATCAGTAAAAAGTTACTTAGAAAAAAATAAAATCAAGGGTAACTTACTGAGTTGGGAGATGAAAGAGAACTTATTAAAATAAATATTAAATAAATTAGGTTTATATTTTATATAAATTAGAGAAACACTGAGCATGAAGGATCTACAATAAATGCATTCATTTTGGAAAAGGTTAGAAACATTCCACATTACAGAAATGCACCCATTGATGTCAGTACAAAGATTTCAGAGATACACAATTTTACACAATTTAAGGTTTCATCAAGAAACTTTAGTTGAACGTTTTAAGGAACTTGCCAATTTGCACTAGTCTAAGTATGTTTGATTTTCATTTTTAATCCTTCAATGATAAGCTTAGTGGCTAATATTTGTTATTTAAGATTACTTAGACATATCACATATCATTATTATAGTATACAACCATCATTATTATATATATGCTCTTCATCTACAGATTACAGTAGCTAATATCAATGTCAAATACATAATCCACAATTCTACTCTTGTGACTTCCAGACTCACTGCTGAGTACACACGAGAGACTCACTCATGACAAAGAAAGGCAAGACTGCATTTGACTTCAGAGTAAAGCACTGTACACCTGGTGGCAACTTTATTAGGTACACAGGCTTGTTAATGTAAATATCTAATTAGCCAATTTTGTACCAGTAACTCAATGCATAAAGCATACAGACATGGTCAAAAGGCTCAGTTGTTGACCACAATCTTGTCGTGTTGGAGGCTTGTGTGCCTCAATAATCCAGACAGCTAAGTTGGCTGGAGTCAGGGTTTTATGCCAAATATGCCAGACTAAAGGCTGATTTATAGTTGTGCATACGGGCTGTGCCGTAGCCCTGATTTTCACTTCTGTGTAGGTTTTTCGCCACAGCGAGCATGCATTGGGGTGCGCCAAAACGCTAGTTGGCGTTGGGGTTTCTATGCCACTGTGTTGAGTTTCTTTGTGAGAGACATGAACGAGGAAATGCATTTCAAACATTTTTGCATGTCGGCAGGTAAATTTGGCAATTTGGTTCATCTATTTCACATCGGTGTACAGAGATGGCGGAGAAGAAGCAACCGGAAATGCGTAGGAGGAAATGCGATGCTACAGAGCGAACCAATCACAGTTGTTGCTGTCTGCGTCGCCGCAACACGTGAGTTACTTTTTTGGGGAGGTGCGCGTCACCCTATGGCATAGAGTGCGCGGTACCTACAGCATAGATGCGACACACATGTATAAATCAGCCTTTAGAGTGGTACACTGGTCCTCCAGTTCAGGGGTTCAGCTCAAGGCTAACAAACTTGACCCGTCGAACAACAATGAAGAATCCTTCTATACTTATGTGCAAGGGTTTACCGGGTCCTCCACCCAAAACTTGCATGGCTAACAGTAGTGAAGACTGAGAGGAAGCTACTAGCACGATGAGGGAAGCCATGAACACTGCCAAGACCAAAATTGGCCTAGGACAGAGATGGAGGACCTTCATTGCTGCCCTAAATGCCAGTGGCGTAGCAGGCAGTAAGTAAGTTGTTCAGACCAAACATCAGAATGGGGAAGAGATTCTGATTTAAATATCTTTTACTGTGGTAAGATTGTTGGTGCCAGATGGAGTGATTTGAGTATCTCAGAAACTGCTGATACCCTAGGATTTTCATGCACAACAGTCTCTAGAGTTTACAGTAAAACAAAAAACAAAACAACTTCCAGTGAGTGGCAGTTCTGTGGTCGAAAATGCTTTGTAAATGTGACAAGTCAGAGGAGGGTGGCCAGACTTGTTCACGCTGACAGGAAGGCAACAGTAAGTCAGATAACCACGTGGTGTGCAGAAGAGCATATTTGAATGCACATGTTGAACCTTGAAGTGCATAGGCTTCAGTAGCATAAGACCACACTGGGTTCCACTCCTGTGGCCACTTTACCAAGTGGGATTGCATTTTAATAAAAACAAAGATACTGAATATTTCAATTTGTCAATGAAATAATTAAAAATGTGTTGTTACCCAGTTCTAAGATATGGGCATCAGAAAAACTTCCATTTGGGTTTGCTCCTCCAGTTATAACAATCTTCCCTTTCCCAGGGGTATCCGGAATATATGTGAGTGTGTGACCAACACGAACACCTGGTCTCTCTCCACTGGGTACAACAGCATACCTATATAAAAAAGGGTGCGAAGAAGAATTCAAACATTACTGCACAATCATCTAAGAATTTTAATTCATTTTCTCTAAATCAAAGTTAGTTTTTTTAAGGATCCTCAGGGCAATCATCTTATTTATTCTAAAGGGTGGCTATCAATATTCTACCTTATAACTTTTAAAGATTATTTTTTGATATATTGTTAAATTTAGTGCACCAAGTATTTTCTCTTCTAGATTAACACACAAAAATGCTAGGGGATCTCAGCATGTCAGGCAGCATCTACGGAGGGAAATGAGCAGTTGATTTTTCAGGCCAAGGTTCTTCATTGAGAATGGAAAGGAAGAGGTGGTGGAGGCAGGAGGAGTATAAGCTGATGGGTGGCAAGTGAATCCAGGCGGGGTAGTTGGGGGAAGAAGTGGGAATGATGTGAGAAGCAGGGAGACGATAGGTGGAAGGCGTAAGGAGCTAAAGAAGCAACTGGATAGAGGAGGGCAGCAGACTGTGGAAGGAGGGAGGAAAGTATGGGTGATGGGCAGGGGTGGTGAAGAGAAGGGGAATAGGGGAAAGAGGGATAAGGGAAAACAAAGAAGCAGGGTGGGTACAGATGAGAGTGGTTACCAGAAATTAGAGAAATTATTGTTGATGCCATCAGGTTGGAAATTTCCTGTCCCAAAACATCAACTGTTCATTTCCCTCCATAGATACTGACTGATCTCTGAGTTCCTCCAGCACTTTTTGTGTGTTGCTCCATTCCAGCATCTGAAACCTTTCCTGTGCCTTCTCTACTAAATTGCTTTTATTTTACTTTCTATCCACTTTAAGTAGCTCAATTGACAGAACTAAGCATGTGTATACTTTGAAATGGGGCAGCACAGTAGCATAGCACTTAGCATAATGTTTTACAGTGTCAGAGACCCAGGTTCAATTCCCACTGCTGTCTGGAAGAAGTCTGTATATTCACCTCGTGACGCCTTGGGTTTACTCTGGGTGCTCAGTTTTCCTTCCACATTCCAAAGACGGAGGTGTTAAGGTTAGTAAGCTGTAGCTATGCTACGTCAGCGCCGAACGAACAGTGATACTTGTGGGCTGCCCCCAGCACATCCTTGCACTGTACTGGTCATTGAAGCAAACGACGTATTTCATTGTATCTCTCAATGTTTCAAAGCATGTGACAAATAAAGCTCATCTCTTACGTTATGATAGTATGCAGCAGATTTGCCAATACCACAAAGATGTAAATTTGATCTATTCAAACCAATGATCAGCAAATTGATCAATAGTATTCTTCATAACAAAGATCAAACTTTTCCTACTGAAATCTAATGGTTTTCAGAAGTCAAGAGTTTTATGACCTCAGGATACAAGTACATAGTTCCCTGAAAGTGCTGACCTAGGTAGTCAGGATGGTGAAGAAGGATTTTGACTCGCTAGCCTTCTTCCATCAAGAACATCAGGACATCATGTTACCACTGTATAAGTCATTGGTGAGACCTCATTTGGAATGCTGTGTACAATTTTAGCCACTTAACTATAGAAATTATATCATTAAGCTGGAAATGGTGCAGAAAAGATTCACTAAGGATGATACAAGAACCAAAGGGCTTGAATTATAAAGGAGAGAGTATATAAGCTGGGCCATTTTTCCTCTGTCATGTATGAGGCTCTGAGGTAGCCTAGAGAGGTGTATAATTGCAAGAAGCATATACAAGGCAGTCACAATACTTTTCAGACAGAGGGTAGTGGGTACATGAAACGAGCTGTGACAGAGACAATTACAATAACAATATTTGGGACAGGTTCATGGATAAAAAAGGTGTCTGGGTCAAACACAAGCAAATGGGACTAGCTCAAGAAGGTAACTTGGTTGGCATGGAGAAATCAGACTTCAAATGACCATATAATTTTTGATAACTTACAGAATCTGTGGAATCAGAAGTATGGATGGATTCCACATTAAAAAATGAATTGTTCTTGGCTACAGCAGACTCTCTGGTAGAACATTTTGTTTACCTTTAAGACTGGAGCATTAATAATAGGCACTTTGGTGAGGTATTAGAAGGCGACTTGAATTTGTGGAATTGTGGACCTATGCAAAGTGAAGATTCAAGGAAGAAAACAGACTGAGTACTAAAAACTAATAGCGGGGTAGGCAGAATGGAATTTATTTTGTTACCCTTGTTAGACTAAGTTCTGCACAGTTTACCTGGACGTTTTTTTTTCCTTCTTCTATATAAGCATTCTCTCTCTAGTTTCCCTATCAAGATCTTCTATTATCTTTTCTATATTCCTCAGCCTCTTTTCTAGAGAAAAGGGAAACCAATCAATTCATTCTTTTTATTTGTATAACCTTACAGTAGTTTTCTTGGAAATATTTTGTTACAAATTAGAACTGTAATACTTAAATATCATTCTAAAACGTACATAGAGAACAGAGAAATACTTTTTATCTGCTATTATTTTATGCGCTGTATGTAATATACATACTGTTTTGCACCTTGATTCCTGACGAATGTTTTTTTTGTTTATGTACATGTGTACTGTTGAATGACAATAAACTTGAACCTTAACAGATTGATTAGGTACTCAGTGGTTTCTGGTTAATTGAGACACATCAGAACCAGTTCTTTTTGGCCCATTTAAGTGGCTGCCCCAATTAGTCAAAGTTTCAAGGAAATACTTAAAAAAAGACTGAATAACGATGCATGTATTTAAATAAAATACAGAACAAATTAGAACATTACCAATGATATTACAGTACTACAAAACTGGTCATCAGTTCCTAATAGCTACCAACAGAAGAATTCATGCAGTGTACATTGCTATGTATGGGGTGTCCAGGGAAGGGTAGCACCACTGCTGGATGGGCTTGTTCTATCCATTCTGGTCCAGCTCACTCACCTTGGGTTCCCATCAAACACTCAACTCTCACCTGTGGCTAAAAGTTGCTGTTTGTATGCGACAGCAGCCACACCCACTTGAAGGCCATACCGCTTTGATCAGCTAAACCAGGTGACAGTACGCAGCAGGCCTCGTAACCCGATGAGTTAGGGACATGCTTGCTTAGCTTGTGAAGTCAGCTCTGGCAGACTGGGCAGCTAAGATCAACAATGAGATCCAACAGCCAAGAAGTCGGTTCTGCAACGCTTCATAGAGAGGAAAGAGCATGAAAAGGCACAAAATAAGCCATGATTATCCTCTGCAGCCATGAAAGACTCCAGTTTGTGATGGCTACTTGTATCACTGGACCGGGATTTCCCAGGTTGAGAGAGTGGATCAGTCCCAGTGCAATGGCTTTTCCACTTCAAAAACTCTCCTGCACAGGCTTCACTGTCATCATCAGATACAACGGACTGCAGTGTTCTATTGATTGATTGTAAATGAACAAAATTAGTGCAGACACCTCATGCAGATAATGGATAACCTTCATACAATGCTTTTACCGACTGCACCATCCAAATCTTCATTTTCCTTATAGCATTCAAGGTGATTATGCATATCTTCAAATTCTTCATCGTTCCTAACTTGGAAATGTTTCCTTTTCATTCCTGGCCACCTCTAATCCTGAATGCTTGAAACCACAGTGAGCAAAACAATTCTCAGTTGCCTTACTGCTTATTTCTTGCCATTAGTGCCAAAATGCTATTGCTTTTAGAACACAAAGACATGCAAATGACATAATTAAAAACTGTTCACTCTAAACATAGTGTAGTGTTCAACGGCCACATAAGTTCACATGACTGATGCTCGTTAGAAGCTGTGTGACAAGAGTCTCCTGTCTCAATTCAGCAGCATAGTTTCCCAAGTAAACAAAAGGAACCCCGGCTATTTTCTCAATTACTTTATTACTTTTTATTTTCAAAGAGTTGTCCCAAATAAGCAGCTGTCCTGATTAACCAGAACCTACTGTCATTGAAATGATTCAGATCACAGAGCCAATAAATCATAATCTGATCACTTATAGTCAAATTATAAAAATGCATTGAGATCCTACCATATTGCTGCTTGGGGAATTTCCTCTGGCTCCAAGACAGGCAACAATCCCATAACCACTTGAGAAAGCTGGAATAAAATGGGCAGTCAGTAAGCAATTACCCTTTTGTGTTCCATGTTTAAAATGTCTCATAATTAATTCCCAAATTGATTAAAACGTGAAACTGAAATTCATCTATCATGTAGCATACTGGAGATCCAAATTTCTGTGTTATTACAATAGTTTGTACTTTAAAACAAAATCACACTAACATTAAAAAGTGCACTTCTGTTGCACATTTCATAACCTCAAAAGTTCTTCTAAGCCAATGATTATTTTGGAATTGAAATGTAGGAAATGTACAACAATTTGCATTCAACCACCTCCCATAAATACCAATGTGCTAACATCTAGATATCAACCTTAGTATTAGTAATGGAGAAAAAGTGAGTACTGGATAGAATACACATTTGAAGTTGAGGGGCTGCATGATCCCTTGATAATTATTGAGGGATCACCTCAGAGACGTAGGATGTTTCCAGTAGTGGGAGGAGAGCCTAGGACCCAAGGACACTGCCTCAGCATAAATAGATTCCCCTTTAGAACAGAAACCCATCACTTTAGAAAATCATTTTAGAAAGTGAATTTGGGTGGTGAGTAGCCACTGGGTGGTCAAGATAGCGCCAGTGGACATGACCAACAGCGACGTCCTGCAGACAGTTCACGAAACAACTTACTTTACTTCTTGTTCTTTCAAATATGATTCTACTACTAAGCTGTGTGTGATTGGAACCTATAATTTACATTTTGATAGTGTGTTTTTTTGGGCTGATTGTGTGATCTGGTTCTTTGCTGTCTCTGAGGGAGTTTGATGAGGTTTGGAGTGGAGTGTGTGTGGCCTGGTGGCCTGGAAGCCTGAAGACAGAGCAGGAGCCCATGACTGACTCCATTGCTCCTCTCCAATTGAGTTGTTGAGTAAGGGTAAAGTCAATGAGGACGAGAGCGAAGGACAGGTGGGTGTTCAGCGCCGTCTGCTTATGTTTGACCGATTTTCCTCTCCCTCTTGCTAGCTGCTTTTAGAGGAAAGTGCAGGAGTCTTGGGATCCATGGACTCATTTTGGGAGGCTTTGAGGTACATTTCGCATGTGCTCCTGGTTTCTGGTTCCTCTTTTTTTTAAGCTGTCTCTGAGCGGGTTGATGGGACGGTCGATGCGGACTGGGCTGTTTTGGTGAAGAATGGCTTTGTGGCCTGTATGGGCTAGTAGAATGGTACTGAACTGAACTAAGCTGAATACTACTGGTTTGATGTTTCATATTCTATGTGTTGTTTACTCACTTTTTGCCATTTGCACAATTTGTTCTTTTTTTCGTGCATTGGTGTTTTCTTGAGCAGGTTCCACAATGCTTTTTTATATAGCTGTCTGCAGGAGGACGCATCTCAGAGTCGTATTCTATACACATTCTTTGATAATAAATGTACTTTGAATCTGGTTGTAGCAGATAGCTGTACTTCAGAACAGAGATGAGGAGGAATTTCTTTAGTCCAAGGGTGATGAATCTATGGAATTCATTGTCACAGATGGCTGTGGAGGCCAAGCTATTTAAACCAGAGTTGATAGGTTCTTGATTAGTTAGGGCATTAAAGGTTACGTGAAGAAGGCAGGAGAATTGCGTTAAGAAAGAGTAATAAGCCTTGATTGAATGCAGAGCAGACTCAATAGTGCAGTGGCCTAATTCTGTTGCTAAATCATATGGTCCTACTGAAAACTCCAAGAGGTGGGTGGAGTGTATTCTATCTTGTAGCCCTAATCACACCAAGTTCTGTACAGTTTATCTGGTGTAATGCCACTTATTTCCTCTTCCATATCAGTGGAAGCATCGTCCCCATGCCCGATCAAAATCATTCCTCTCTACTCCCTCTCTGTGGTGATCCCTCAATGAATACCGGATCAAGGGAATAATGCAACTCCTCTCCTTCAAAAGAAAAATAAATAAATTATAGTTATTGGAAATCTGAAACAGAAACATAAAATGCTGGAAACTTTCAGTAGGCTAAGCAGCTGTGTTAAAAGTTTCAGATCAGAGATCCTTGGCAGAACTGGGAGACATAAAAGAAAGCAAATTCTAAGTTTTGGAGAACAAGATAGAAGAATGGATGAGACAAAGGAATTATCTATGATAGAGGGGGTCTAGGACAAATTGGTTAAGGGAGACACTAGTGAGTGATTATGCTTCTTTGTCTGCATAAGGAGTTGCTGATCACAAGACTGTGTTTATGTGCCCAGCGGATCATTTGGAGAGTGATGGGTATCATTAATAGTACTAATGGCGCAGTTGGAGAATGATTATTCTTCTTTGTCTGTGTTAGGTGTTGCTGATGGCAGGACTGGTTATAGTAATGAAGAGAGAAAAGCAGAGTCTGAAATCATAACTGAGTGAATGCAGGAATGGCTAGTTCTGATACAGATGGAAGAACAACTTACCTAACGATGGAGAATTTATATAGAGTCCAGGAGTTCCATCCACAAAAAGCTGACTTGTAATGGTTGTGGCGAAGATCAAGACAGGAACCAGAAATAGACCATGTGAAATGTGAGCACTAGAAGAAAATTGGCTTAAAAGTAAGCAGGAAGTCAGGTAAGCCCAGGTGAGGGGGAATGTTGTGAAAAGCTGGGAGGGGGTAGGTGGAATAGCTAAAGGGCTGAATCCAATAGAAGAGTAGAATAGACCATGGAATAAAGAAAAGGAGGTGGGAAAGCAGAGGGAGGTGATGAGCAGGTCATAAGAGCATGGGAGGGGAAGAAAAGGGGTAAGAGGACCACCTCCCCCCTCTCCCCGCCTTTCTTTGTTTTCTGCTCTCTTCCTTTCGAAACCTGTT
Organism: Hemitrygon akajei; assembly: GCF_048418815.1. Lineage (NCBI taxonomy): Eukaryota > Metazoa > Chordata > Chondrichthyes > Myliobatiformes > Dasyatidae > Hemitrygon > Hemitrygon akajei. The sequence continues at coordinate 171,483,233 of NC_133130.1, read as the reverse complement.
TATTCCCCACCATATATCTCCAGCATCTTGCGTGTGGTGGTCAAGATTTCCAACATCTGTTCTCTTTTCTCTCTCTCCATTATGCAGTACTTACACCGTCACCGCTCCATGCAAACTCCTCTCCGTGTCCCGGCGTTGCTGTGACGATCGGCAACCCCTGAACTTTCACCCCCGCCCCTCCCCGCGGTGACCAATGGAGAAGGAGGTGCCCGGCGCGTGAGGCAATCAGAGAGCGGCGCTGATTCGAGGAAACCGGAAAAGGGGAAGCCAGCCTCCACCGAGTGAGCGATTGGCCGGCCGGGAGTCGGGGGGATCGGCGAGCAGCGGCTGGAGTCGGGGAAAGCGGAGTGCCGCGGCGGCGCTGGGAATCGGGAGAGTCGCTAGGACCGGAAACGCGTCACTGGCCCGGAGGGGCCGTTCAGTCAGTGTCCCAAAATGGCGCCTCTGGACCTGGACAAGTATGTGGAGATAGCACGGCAGTGCAAGTATCTCCCGGAAAATGACCTGAAGGTAACGAGTTGTGCATTTCCTCCTCCTCTAACTCCACGCCCGCCTTCCTGGTCGGCCGTGCTAGCCTTTGGCTGGCGGATGAACTCGTGCGAGCTGTCAAATTGGGGCTCTGCCTTGTATCTGGGGCCCTGTGCGGTTGCCGTGAGCTCTTTTTTCATTAGGAGAATGAGGGCAGCCGGCTCACCGTGTCGACCATTAGTCGTGGCCCTGGACATCCCAGATTTTAAAAAAGCATTGCAAAAACACCGCCCATCCTCACTGGTCGAGGGTACCGCCAATGAGCGGCTCCTCCGTCTAAACTAGCGTCTCTGAAGACAACAGGAAGTCATGATCGCGATAGTTAAATTTGTGTGGTGTCTGCTGGTGGCAAAGATTTAAGGAGGGATGCCGTTTTTTAAAAAAGTTTGATTGCTTGGAGTTAGCCGGAAGAACCTTTTCGAGCTTTTCTTTCCTCTGCAAACAAGAGGCGTTCACTCTTGTTTTCGATTACTTTCTGAATTGGATCGAGTTTGCATCCAGACGGAAGTTGGATTAATGTTTTATGTTTGGAATGCGTTCAAGTTTGATTTGTGATTATCTTCTACATCTTCAGAAACGTTGTCGGAGGGGATTCTTACTAATTTAAAAATAACACGATGATTTAAAATTGTTCAAGGATAGGGGACATAATTGTCTCTTTTACTCAACATGGTAGAATATATCAAAGTCATTCAAGCTGAGAGGTAGCATCTACTAACTTATTGCATTGGCATGTTTCAATAACTAGTTTTGCCAAAGTGCTTGCATTTGGATTATTCTCTGTGGATGTATTGCACATAGCCTCTGAGAAGATAAATAGGTATATTTCAATTTATAGAAACAAGAAATCAGCCAATCTTTTTGGCTATTTTCCTAAATATCTCTCTGGGTGGGTGATAACATGGAGCATTTCATGATACTTAGTCATTTCCTTAGGATAGTACTAGGCATATAATAACACTACTTTAACCTATGTAATCTAATTCTGTTTGAAGACCTCTTCTATACATGCACACAACACAGGTACATTTACTTATTTTACTTTCATTGGATCACCATTCACTAACCAAGAAAACAAAGCAGTTACAAATTTGTCAAAATTTACTTGTTTTTTGGTAACAAGCACAAAGTCCTATGAATTAGTCTTTGTGCTTAATGACATTCACTTAAATTTATGAGATTCCAGTAACTATTCCTGATAGCCATATGTAGCTCATGGCTAGTTGTAGCATAACATTTCACAGTGGTTCTTTTGGCTTAACTAAATAAGTGCCAACTCTTTGAAAGTGCATTCCAAATATTTTGCCATATTCTTGCAATGTTGTGCATCACAGTCTGGTACAGGTTCGGAGAAAGCTACAGAAAGTGGTAAACTAAGCTAGCTCTGTCATGGGCAGTGGCCTCCCCAGCATTAAGAACACCTTCAATAGGTGATCCCCCATTACCGCCATCAGGGAGGAGGTACAGGAGCCTGAAGACACACACTCAATGTTTCAGTAGCAGCTACTTCCCCTCAGTCATCAGATTTCTGAATGGACAATAAACCAATCACCACTATCTCACTTTCCTTTTTTTGCCATTTTTTCACAACATGCCAGTGAACCTGATTCTGATTATTTATTCAGTTGTTTTCTATTGAGGCTGAATCAATTACTTCATTATCACTTGACCCATGTGTATAGAGGAAATGTTTTCCTTGTTATTTCTGGTTCTTAATCCAATTAGTAGTTCATAGTGTATTGAATGTGGTTAATGATTATTCAGTGAGTAGAAATCTTAATTTGTTTTTCACTTGTCCTTATTTTAATATACAAATACTTCAATCATATTGCTTCCAGGACTCTGGAGAAACACACCAGTTATTCCATTAACTTAACAATAATCCCTCATTCCTGAACACATACTTGAAAGAGTCTTCTGTAATTTTTCAAAGCCTTCATATCCTTTCTGAAGTACATGGCTAGAATTGTAATGGTGAGTCTGGGACTTTAGAACAGAGATGAGGAATTTCTGTAGCCAGAGGGTGGTGAATCTGTGGAATTCGTTGCTGCAGACAGCTATGGAGGTCCAGTCATTGGCTATATTTAAAGTGGAGTTTGATAGATTCTTGATTAGTCAGGGCATCAAAGGTTATGGGAAGAAGACGGGAGAATGAGGTTGAGAATGATAATAAATCAACCATAATCGAATGGTCTTGCAATCTTACACTCTACCGTTGCAATAATTTGCTCCTCTGCACCTGTGATTCAAATTATTTGTTCATGATCCTAGTGTAGAGATTGTGTTTTGTACAAAGTTGGAGGAATTTAGTTTTAAAGTAATGTCCTTTGATAGTTTGAGGATTTTATTTTTTTAAGTGAAGTTTGTCTATTCATCTGCTGTTTTTGGGTCTTGTATTGTGATCTGTGAGTCAGAATACAGAGTGGTCAAGTGTGAAGGTAATGAGTCATTCCACATCAGTTATTACAAACTCCATTCAACAACAGTGGCTTGTGTTTGTATTTTGCCTTTTTAAAGCAGCAAAATATTCCAAGGAATTTCAGTGTCATCATCAAACAGAATTTGACATTGGGTCACAAGGAGATTTTGGAAACCAAGGATTTAATCGACCATGGGATCTAAGGTTTGCCACAGAGGAGAGAAACAAGGAGCTTTTTGAATAGATTTCTAGAGCTCGAGGCATTGCTACTGTTGTGGAGACATTAACCTTGGAAGTGAAAATAAATTAATCATTGGGCTTTTGGGGTGAGTGGGGGCATTGATTTTTTTATAGAGGTTTATAAAATCAAGGGATATAGTTTTTTTTCCTCTGAGGGCACAGGCCTCAGGTGACAGGGAAGAAATTTAAGGCGATCTGAAGGGAAAGTTTTCAACACTGGATGGTGAATAGCTGGAATATGCTGCCAGCGTGTTTGGTAGAGTTTAAAAGGCACTTGGGCAGGAAATACATAGATATGGACTTCATGCAGGCATATGGCACCACAAAAATGTAGTGGTTAGCATGACACTCTTGCAGCTTGGGGCTTTTCAGAATTTAGTTCCAGCACCGTTCTGTAAGGAGTCTGTGTTCCCTGTAAAGTGCATGAGTTTTTCCTGAGTGCTCCGGTTTCCTCCCCAGTCCAAAGATGTGCAGGGAAGATTGGTCATTGTAAATTGTTCTTTGATTAGTCTAGGATTGGTTGGGGTTGTAGGGATGCTGGGGTGGCGTGGCTGGAAGGGCTACTCCATGCTGTATTGCTAAGTAAATAAAATGGATCAGCATCACAGTCGGCATGGACGAGGTGGGTCAAAATGCCGGTTTCTCTGCTGTGCAATTCCTTGGTTGCTTAGGTGGCCGACGTAGAATTGGATGACCGAAGGTTAGAGATGGGGTGGGATGAGCATGGAACAAGAAAGAGAATGTTTAAATCATAATGTTTCTTAAAGGGAATCATTTGTTTAGGGACATTAGAAGGCTGTAGTTCAAGCCCTGCTGATCTTTTAAGAAGTCCACAAATTGTCTTAAGTGAGCATCTAAGGATAGTTGTGGTTAGAGTCTCAAACTACTGTTTTTAATCATTTCTAAAGAAAATGTGTATTGACTTTACAACCTGTATGTGTGATCCACACCTTTAATGGAGTGAGACTCCCAATGCTCAAATTTAAATTGAATAGTGACTATGGGAGCTTATAATTTCCTTGGAAGCTAGTGATACCAACTTTAATTAATTTTTTTCAGCGACTCTGTGACTACGTATGTGACTTGCTTTTGGAAGAGTCTAATGTCCAGCCAGTGTCTACACCTGTCACAGTCTGTGGGGACATACATGGGCAGGTAAATTTTACATTGTTTGAAGATTAAACCTTCCTTGAAGTTAGTTCTTCCAGACTTTGTTAAATCAGAAATGCATAGTTGCTTAATAATTGTTATCCTTTAATATCTGATTTTAAATGCCATTTGAGCCTGTTTGTTTTTCATTGTGGATTTGACAGCAATGACCAAAGATTCGAGTACAACCTTGTTTTTTAAATAGCTAAAACCCACTTGTAATCCCACTTTAAATAACTTTACATAACTAAAGTGATTTCTATCACCCCATTTCAAATATTGTGTGTTTATCATGGAAAAAATTACTTCTTGGGAGTGAGATGATTCTCATGTTGCAATGAGTAAGGATGTCAAAGATTATGGGGAGAAGACAGGATTGATAGGGATAATAAATCAGCCATGATGGAATGGTGAAGGAGACTTGATGGACTGAATGGCCCAATTCTACTCTTACGTCTTGTGGTTTCCCATTTTAGGGTCTGTATGTTCCAGAAGAGTTCATGCACTTCCTCATTGGGACAATTTTCCACAACTCCAAAAAGGATTTTGTGCTTTTTTTCTCTCCTCACTTTATTCCTTTATGCCATTTATACAGGGTTACAAGTGTGCAGTACACAACCTGTTAACAATAAATGATTTTCTCAGTATTTCACAACACAAATTGTACCTCTGTGCATTCTTGCATGTGGTTTTCAATGGAATAACCGATATTCTATGCAGTCATTGGGGCTACTTCAGTAGACATCTAATGAGACTAGTTGTGTATTAAATGCTTACGAGTATTCTAGAGAATATGCTGTAAGTATTCCCTTGTCCATTCCCCCCTCTCCTCCCCAGCATTTATCCCTGCAAGCAGCCAAAGAGCTATACCTGCTCATTCACTTCCATTCAGGGCCCCAAGCAGTCCTTTCATGTGAGGCAATACTTCACCTGTGAATCTGCTGGGGTTGTCAACAACGTCCAGTGTTCCCAATGCAGCCTGCTGTATGTTAGAGAGACCCATCATAAATTTGGGGAGGGGGGAGAGCACTTCATCGAGCACCTCCACTCCACCTGCCAAAAGCAGAACATTTTAATTTTGATTCCCATTGCAGTTCCAACATGTCAGTCCATGGCCTCCTGTTGTGTCACACTGAAGCCACCCTTGGGGTGGAGGAGCAACGCCTTGTGTTCCTTCTGGGTAGCCTCCAACCTGATGCTATGAAAATTGATTTTCTCCTAGTTTAAAAATATTCCCCTCCCTGTCCCTATTTCTCCACTCAGGCGTGTTTACCTCTTCTTACCTGCCTTTCTCCTCCCCCCCCCCCCCCCTTTCCCTTACTCCTTTGGTCCACTCTCCTCGCCTATCAGATTCCTTCCTCTTCAGACCTTAATTTTTCCTACCCACCTGGTTTCACTGCTGTCTTTCTAGCTCCCCTCTCTTACCCGTAATTCTCATGTTTGAGTATTTTCAGATGTGAGAAGCTAAAATTAAACAGCACACAATAAGTGCTCAATAAACACAGCAAGTCAGACAACATCATGAATGAGAATAAACAGTCAAAGTCTTGAACTGAGACCTTTCATCAGGACTGGAAAGGGGAAGAAAGTGTGGGTGGAGAAGATGTTAGATGAAACCAGGTGAGGGGGAAGGTGGGTGTGTGGGGGGGAGGGTCTGAAATAAGAAGCTGGGAGGGCATAGGTGGAAGAGGTAAAGGGTTGATGAAGTAATAGCCAATAACAGTGGACCATGGATAAAAGAGAAGGAGGAAGGTGAGAAGGGATAAGAGGGGAGTCAAAAAGGAGAATGGACAAAGTGCACAGTTAATAATTTGAGTATTTGGTATTGTGAAGGTTCTGCATGAAGAAATGATGTACATAACCTAAGTTCACTGTATATCCAATAGTTTGCTTTACAAATAAACTTTCTGTTTGCAATATACAAAATATCCAAGCCCTAAACTGACAGATGTATTCTAAACGTTTTTACAGTTTTATGACTTGGGTGAGCTGTTTAGAACTGGAGGGCAAGTTCCTGACACAAATTATATTTTCATGGTAAGTATGTAAATTCCTTGAGTTTTGATTCAGTTGCAAATCTGACTTGGGTTAATTCTGTATGTTACAAAATTGCTACAGTAATGTGTTCATGCAGACGACTTTATGAACTGAGAGAACAAATGTATTGACACAGAAGAAAAAAGCCCATGTGATGTGTATCTGAGCATCAAAAGTGAAGATCCAGTGACTGTCTTGTGAAAGCAAAATATTATCTGGACTTGTATTCCAAAATAAACAGAAAAAGCTGGAAATGTTGGGTTGAACATTTATAGAGAGAAAAATGAATCTTTTATTGTACCTCCAACCAAGCTACATAACCTAAATAATTCCAGTATTTTATATTCACTTGAATTATGGACTTAAGGTGTGTTATGTTCGGTATAAGAGCTGCCTAACAATATTATACAATAATATTTGTGTTAGGAGCACTATTAGTTGTTCTATTCCCAACTTTTTCCATTGTCACATGGGTTAAAAGATTTACATCTATACTTTTAAGTTCAATGTAACATTAATATCTTTGCCATTTTAAAATAGGGTGACTTCGTGGACAGAGGGTATTACAGTCTTGAAACTTTTACCTACCTCCTCGCATTGAAGGCAAAATGGCCTGATCGCATTACACTCCTCAGAGGAAATCATGAAAGCAGGCAGATTACTCAAGTCTACGGGTTCTATGGTAATTAATTAGCACCTACTTTAGAATTGTAAAGTTTTGAAGCAATTACCTTCCCTGCTGGGGACAAGGAAATTCTTCATCAATCTTTTTGTCAAATTCAGTATTTTGCATGTTCCAAAAAAAACTGAAGCTGGTTTACTTTAACAGATGAATGTCAAACAAAATATGGAAATGCTAATGCTTGGCGATACTGTACCAAAGTCTTCGACATGCTCACAGTAGCAGCTGTAAGTATATACTTGTTTTGTGATGTCCAACAGCCATAACTCCATGGAAGTTCAATGCAATGTTAACATCCCTGTAAAACAGGCTTGTTAACACTAGGGGTCACTGCTTGGCATGAGGAGCTAAAATTGCTGGAATTTATGTTGAACATGGAATCATAGAAAACCTACAGCACAATACAGGCCCTTCAGCCCACAAAGCTGTGCCAAACATGTCCTTACCTTAGAACTACCTGGGCTTACCCATAGCCCTCTATTTTTCTAAGCTCCATGTACCTATCCAGGAGTCTCTTAAAATACCCTATTGTTACCGCCGCCATTGGCAGCCCATTCCACGCACTCACCGCTCTCTGCATTTTTCGTTTTTAAAAAAAAAACTTACCCCGATATCTCCTCAGGACCTACTTTCAAGCACCTTAAAACCATGCCCTCTTGTGCTAGCCATTTCAGCCCTGGGGAAAAACCCTCTGACTATCCACACGATCGATAGTTATCTTGTTCAGCTCTATCGGGTCACCTCTAATCCTCCGTTGCTCCAAGAAGAAAAGGCCAAGTTCACTCAACCTATTCTCGTAAGGCATGCTCCCCAATCCAGGCAACATCCTTGTAAATCTCCTCTGCACCCTTTCTATGGCTTTCACATCCTTCCTGGAGTAAGGCAGCCTGAATTGAGCACAGTACTCCAAGTGGGGTCTGACCAGGGTCCTATATAGCTGCAACATTACTTCTCGGCTCTTAAACTCAATCCCATGGTGGTGATGAAGGCCAATGCACCATATGCCTTCTTAACCAAGGAGTCAACCTGCAAAGCCAGAATACTGTTCAATTATTCTGGCAAAGTGCTTAGTATAGTATAGAACAGCCCTTTGGCCCACAGTGGCAGGGAGGGTTCAAAAGTTGCCTTATGCTGAATGTATTTGTTGCTTTAGTAGCTTGCCTTTGAAATTTTTGCCCTGCCACACAATGAAATTGTGGTTCAATTGTTTCTTTTCTGCTCAATAATAATTAAATTACTCCAGTTCATAATGCTGAATCCTTAATAGTTTGTGTGTGGTTTGAAAATGCGGTAATAAAATACTGTACAGTTACAACTGCCACATATTTAGAGCTGCAATACCAGTAATCTTCAGTTAAAATTTTGAGTTCCCTCCTGTAACAGGAGTATGTGCCTTCATTACTCTATATTTTAGAATCAGGTTTATCATCACTGGCATGTGTCATTAAATTTGTTAACTTAGCAGCAGTTCAATGCAATAGATAATATTGAAGAAAGAAAAAATAATGAATAGATAAGTAGATCAATTACAGTATACATATGTTGAATAGATTTTAAATCGTGCAAAAAATAAACAGATAATATATACTTTAAAAAGTGAGGTAGTGTTCAAGGGTTCAATGTCCATTTAGGACTTGGATGGCAGAAGGGAAAGACACTGTTCCTGAATCACTGAGTGTGTGCCTTGAGGCTTCTGTACCTCCTACCTGATGGTAACGGTGAGAAAAGGGTATGCCCTGGTACTGAAGGTCCTTAATAATGGATGCTGCCTTTCTGAGACACCACTCCTTGAAGATGTCCTGGGTACTTTGTAGGCTAGTACCGAAGATGGAGCCGATTAAATTTCCAACTATCTGCAGCTTCTTTCAGTCCCCCCCACCCCCACCCCCATACCAGACAGAGATGCAGCCTGTCAGAATTCTCTCCACGGTACATCTATAGAAGTTTTTGAGTGTATTTGTTGACACACCAACTCTTTTCAAACTCCTATTGAAGTATAGCTGCTGTCTTGCATTCCTTACAACTGCATTGGTATGTTGGGACCAGGTTAGATCCTCAGAGGTCTTGACACTGCTCACTCTCTCCACTTCTGATCCCTCCATGAGGATTGATATGTGTTCCTTCGTCTTACTCCTCCTGAAGTCCACAAACAGCTCTTTCTTCTTACTTACATTGAGTGCCAGGTTGTTGCTCCGGCACCATTCCACTAGTTGGCAGATCTCATTCCTGTATGTCTTCTCTTCACCATCTGAGATTCTACCAATGATGGTGTTATTGTCTGCAAATTTATAGATGGTATTTGAGCTATGCCTGACTTCATCCCCAGCCCAAGTATTTCTTGCACATTAATGCCTATACTGGGTTTCCCTCCATAAAATACTTTACACCCGTGTACTCAGAAATCTTCCTGTATTTCAGATAGTTTTTATTTCTTTCCTTGGCACAATATGCATGTTTTTCCGCTCACGTCCCTTGAGCGTCTTGGAATGCTTTTCTATATTAAAGGCATTATATAATGCAAGTTGTTTTTGATGAGACTCTGGAGGCTTGTGAGAGACAAGTTTAGTAGCCTGATTTAAGAGGATATTGTGTGGCCTTAGTAGGTTGATTAAATATGTTGCTCTGCATGTAAAAAGGAGATTGGAAATGATAAAACCTGTGGCTCTCTTTCAAATCTACTATTTTGTATACACGTGCAAAAATATAAATGATGTTGGATGCCCGTTGCAAAATCACAATTGGATAACATGTAGATTATTTGGCAAAGAATGAACTTCTTGAAAAATTTTCTGCACTACTCAAGTCTAATAAGGAGGGTGGCAGGCAGGTCACCAATGAAAGATGGAGGAGGCTGTGCACTTTTGTTAGGAATGCCAGATATGGGACTTGGCTTTCAATGAGGAAAATGCTTAAGAATGTGGCTAAATCAAAAAGACTGAATGTATAGTTGTTTGAAAATACTATGCTAAAACATTATTTGCAATGTATACCAAAACAAAATCAGACAACTTGTAAACATGAGAAAATCTGCAGATGCTGGAAATTCAAGCAACACACACAAAACTCTGGTGGAATGCAGCAGACCAGGAAGCATCTATAGGAAGAAGTACAGTCGACGTATCGGTATGATACGTCAACTGTCCTTCCTATAGATGCTGCCTGGCCTGCTGCGTTCCACCAGAGTTTTGTGTGTGTGTGTGTGTGTTGCAGATAACTTGTAAAATTGGTTAGGTTACAGTTGATGTTATGCCCAGTTTTGGGCATTTTGTAATAGATAAGCATTCTGAGTCAAACTAAACCTTCAATTGCTTTGAGCCATTTTAATTTGCCACATCAGGAAAGGTAGAGATTTAATGAGCTTTTAAAAAATATTTGGTCTGATATTTGAAGCGAAAGGTGATTCAGGACTCGGGGAGGGCTGGGAGAGGAGTGAATGAGACTGTATTTTTCATTCCTATAAGGAAGTTCTACAGATTCCATGAACCCAGTGGCCTTATTGTATGTTTGAGGTTTTACAGGTAAACGGATCTTGGGAGCAAACTAACTCAAAGTCAATTTGTGTTTTTCTATCCCAGTTGATAGATGAACAAATATTGTGTGTGCATGGTGGACTTTCTCCTGATATCAAAACTCTAGATCAAATTCGAACCATTGAGCGCAACCAGGAGATCCCACATAAAGGAGCCTTCTGTGATCTAGTGTGGTCAGATCCTGAAGATGTGGATACCTGGGCTATCAGCCCTCGAGGAGCAGGCTGGCTCTTTGGGGCAAAGGTTACCAACGAGGTAAGCTGTCAGACCACACAACTCAAAGTGCTTCTGTGTTGATGAGTTGAGGAATTATTTTAGATGGTAATGGGATACTAGTTTCTCTTTATATTTAAAACAATTGGTATTGTCACATTTGACCAAGATACTTTCATATTTTTGTATTTTAATGTTTCACAATGTCATATTTTGTTTATCTCTGACTTTGTGCGGTTCCTTTTTGATGATATCAGCATTATTTTGGTGACTTGGATTTTGAATTTGGAAGACTGGCCATTTGGGGGGGGGGAAGTATGAAGTTATTAAGTTTTACAAAATTATGTAATTTTACAAAATTATTTGTATGGCACATGTATTTAGAATGATGGGAAAAAAACTGCTGGACAGTGATTTGTTTTACACTGCCCTTTGCCATTTTTTTACCCCATCTTGAGGTTGTAAGGTTGTAAGTTATGCATACACTTACTGTCATTCTGGATGAGACATTAGCTTTAATTAGACTTTTGGGTGATATATGTAGGGTACTTATTTAAAAAAAATCTCTCCTGCAAAATGTATCATGAGCATGATGTTGACCTGCATGCACCTCAGTCCAAGATTTCCTTTCGTTCAAGGTTCATTAAGTAAGGAATTCACAGTTTAACCTTGTTCTCAATTGTATGTGTCAGTCATATTTAATCCAGGTATGGGAAAACTTCTAAGATTTTAATGCTTTTTTTTGGGTAACCTTTTTGTTTTGTAGTTTGTCCATATCAACAACTTGAAACTAATCTGTCGAGCGCATCAACTAGTTCATGAAGGATATAAATTCATGTTTGATGAAAAGTTGGTGACTGTATGGTCTGCTCCAAACTATTGCTACCGCTGTGGAAATATTGCATCAATCATGGTCTTCAACAATGTAAACTCAAGGGAACCAAAGTTATTTCGGGCAGTTCCAGACTCGGAGCGTGTAATTCCACCAAGAACAACAACACCCTATTTCCTTTAAAATATATTTTGTTTTGGTCAGTTTTTTTTTCTTAATACGGTGTGCACAATGGACTGTAAACATTGTGTTGTGTAGACAGGATTCAAGATGTAGAATTTCAACCATTCTATCAAATTTTAAATGCTACATTGAATAAAGTGGTCTAAAGGGCTGCCTTTTTCTTGTTTTTAATGCTATCAGATACTGAGAAGCTGATTTATGTGCTCTGGTAATTAAAAATTTGTACATTAATTGTGTATTGATCAGTTTTCAAATTTCATTGTATTTTAATATAGTAATATGGTAACTATGACTCGTAGGTTAAAATATTGGAAATAAACTGCTTTATTATTAAGGAATGTTCATCACTTTTTCTGAATTTTAATTGGTAAATGTGATCTTAAAATTTTGGGAGCGTGATATTATTACTGAAGAGTAATTTCTATGCTGAAGCATGAAGCCTGGTACTTAGACAATTTAATGTGCAAATTTAGTAGTGCAAGTTATTTGATACTGTTTTTAGAACATTTATATTTAGATTCTTTAATATGTTATCTGGTGTTAATATCTGAATATTTTAAGCTTCATAACTGACTAATTTATCAACAGTATTGAAGTAATTAACAAATCTAATTTGTCTTGGGTTTGTAAATCTTTATTAGTCGTCAGGCAATCTTGAGGTTTTTGCTTTTTGTTAAAGTCCATCAATCATCTACTGAGCCTTCTTTCATATTTGGGGGGAGGACGTGGGGAAATCTTCATAGGCATTGAATCTCAGTGTGCCATTATATGGTTGTGATGTTTGAGTTCTGGCAATCTTCTCTGCTGAGCAAAAACTCACCTTCCCACACACAGTTTCCTCTTTTTTTGTGTAGAAAAGTTGAATATTTATTTTGATAGAATTGAGACATCTTGTGCATTTTCTCCATTGCCCTCCAACATGCTGTAAGCTTGGTTGTATGGTGGTACTCCTGTAGCCATGTAGTTATAGAGTCAGTCCTAATCCAGGCTATCATAAAGGCTGACTGTTTCAGTGCACTGTTGTGAGAGAATATCACTGGCCACCCAGCCTGGCAAATGACATCAGCAGGTGTCTTTTGGTTTTTTTGTAGATGTCAATGACTGTCTTAGAAAGTTGTGATGCAGACAGAGTGTGATCAAGTGTAGTCGAGGTCTTCCTCACCATAGATTAATTTGATATATCTGGCTCAAGAATGACTGCTGAGCTGCAATGTTGAAGAGCAATGTGAATCATAACCCAACGGGTAGGAAAGAAATTTAGGTGGGGAGACTTATGAGAAAATGAATTTGTGGATACATAGAGCTCAACATTCTAAAGATTCTCTTACTTTGACTGTAGTATTTTCAACCAATTTGCAACTTTAAAAAAAAAACTTACTATTCTAGTCATGTATATGGATAATAAGACAGATTTGTTTTTTTTTAATTGCTGGACTATAATTTTAAGATAATGTGAAATTGGTTGTGTAACATTTTTTAAATGTGCTAATTATGCATTGTATTCAATTTGCAATGGGTTTGAAGAAATGTACTTGAAGCTAAATTTTAATTGTAAGTATCCATAATTTGTATTGTGGTAAGACATAATATTTCTTCAAAATAGTCATATAATTTATCATAGGAAATCAGTTTCTTTATTGTGAAAAGTATAGACTAATACTGGTGTTTTTAAATTTAGTCATTACATGATGTGAAGATGAGTGGTATTAATGGTATTCTGTTACTGCTAACAGGATTACTAACTCAAATTATTGTCATTGAACCATATATATATGTATACAGCTAAATGAAAGATTGTTCCTTGGGGTCAAGATGCAGAACACAGTACATAGTCAGAAAATAATAGCACAAGTCCCTTTTTCTGAAAGATATAGTTGCAGGGAGAATTAGAGCTATTGTATTGAATCCCTAATATTTCATCCAATATCTATTGAAAAGAGTTCTCCCCGTCATTATTAATACTTGTAACTTTTCCAAAAGTTTACCTTCTAAATTGATGTGTATTCCATCCCCTTTTTATTAAAATCCCATCCCTTGTAACAATGTAATTTGCAGAATAGGATTTAATCTAAGTTCATCCTTTTTTTTTCACATCTAACAATGTTGATATCTTGTTATTATGGCATAATGCAAGTCAACTGGTCTCTGCAGTCTGATCAGCAATTAGTGATTGAAGCCAAGACTGGATCTGCACGATTACCTCCCATACTCTTGCTCCCTTGTAGCTCTGCTGTCTTTCTGTCTTCAATATATCAATTACTCTGTCTTTATAGCTCTCTGGGGTAGAGGATTCCAGACTCATGACCTTTTGAAGTTCATGGAACATTGAACAGCACAGTACAGGAACAATCCCTTCATCACACAATATCTGTACTAGCCATGTAGCCCAAAACTAATCCTGTTTGCTTGTACATGATCTGCACCTTCATGTGCCAGTCGACTTGTTCCCTTTGCTCAACTGTCACCCCTCAGCAGCATTTCAGACATTGTCGCACTGTATGTGTACGTGTTCATGTTCGTTCTCCTTTTCCCTGACCTTGGTTCTTTCTCTCTAAAATGGCACCCCTTATTCTGAAACTATGCTTCTGAGTTCCAGACAGACTCACCAGAGGACACGTTCTTTCTATTGCCCACTCTGTTTCTTTCTCTCCCCCCCTTACTCTTCTCACCTACCAATCACCTTCCCCTGTGCCCTTCCTCCTCTTTATCCACTCTCCTCTTCTATCATGTTCCTTCTTCAGCCCTTTACCTTTTCTACCTATCTTCTCCCTGCTTTTTACTTCATCCCCACCTCGCCCACCTGGCTTCACCTATCATGTTCCAGCTTGTACTTCTTAACCCCCCTCCCTTTTTCTGGCATCTTTCCCCCCTTCATTTCCAATCTTAATGAAGGGTCTTGGTCCGAAACGGCGACTGTTTATTCATTTCCATAGATGCGACCTGACCTGAGTTCCTCCAGCATTTTGTTCTGGATTTTCAGCATCTGCAAAATCTCTTGTGTTTCTGATATTCTTTCTGCATTCACCCTGTCTTTCCTTTTCATTATATGTGTCAATGGTATAGCTTTCTATAACATACAAAAGCTGTATGTAATTTCATTAACCCTTTAAAGTTGCATTAAAATTTCCATGCTGTTCTGGTCTATGGCCCCTGTAATAAAGGACAACATTCCCAATTACTTGTACATTAATATTTTGTGTTTCATGTACCAGGATGCCCAAATCCCTTTGTATCACATCCTCAAATAGTAATTGGCTTTTTTATTATTTATTTCAAACTGAATATCCTCACTATTCCCTCATTACTTGCCATCTGCTGATGTCTTGCTTACAACTTATTTCTATCAATTTAAAGGTACTTTTGTGCCCTCATTTCAATTTGCTAAAATTGCCCATCTTTGTACACTGAGCAAACCTGGCTTTAGTTCATTAACGCTGATCTCTCTAGTTTAGTTTTGGAAAATTGCTCATTATTTTCCCTTTCTCTTTCTATTAACATAAACCCCTAAACCATACATGCTCTTATCTTATTTAGTTGATTGGGCACTTATTGCATTCCTCTTGAAATCCAAGTAAACTGAAGTTCAAGGTATGTATATGAAATACAACCTTTGAGATTCAATGGCACAAATACAATCCATGTTTTATAAAAAAAATCTCACATCAGAGATTCAATATGTGGGGGGGGGGGGGGGGGGAAGCATGCAAATAATTCTAAAAGTAACCCAGTTCCTGAAAATGAGTCCACAGCCACTGAGTCAGTTCAGCCATACTCTCATATACTCCATAACATTGCCATGTACTCTGATACTCTATTTTCTCCATCTTTATTTTGTCATTCCTTGCTTGTGGCTTACAATTTGCCAACCCTCTAGCCTACCACTGATTTTCACAACATAATCACATTACACAATACCAAATCTAAAATAGTTTGCTTCCTGATAGTTTTCTGGAGAAAATTACTGAGAAATCATTCTAAATGCACTCTATGAACACCTTCTGCTCATCTGATTAGTCCAATCTGTATGTTCATTAAAGCTGTGCATGGTTATTACAGTAACTTTCTTTGGAGCCCCTATTATTTTCTTTGGTTCTGTGGAATAGCTACTGTTAGGGGACTATTAATTCCACTGACTTCATATTTCTTTATTGCATAGGAGGGGGCCTTTTGGTCAAACAAGTCTATTCTGACCTCAGAGCAATCCTCCATTTCCCTGCAATTGATTTCCCATGTCTGATAATCCCCAATGCACAAGTCACCCAGACATGGTCTGACCAACCTACAATCATGTCATCAGAATATTCCTCAACGACCTGCAAATCCTTTGCCAAATGCCTACCACTTCCTTTCTTAAGGCACTGATTCATTTTGTTCCTAACCTAACGGTCATTAAAAGCTCTTCCATTTTAAAGTTAACTAATCCAAAAGCAGCAATCGTAGCTGTAACAAGTAACCTTCCTTTGTGACCCACACAAACTGGAAATTTGGAGCCATGACATACAGCTTTACATTACTAGACTTTAATACTCCGTTGCAAAGCTCAATAAATCTCACCAACTTCACACCTGGTCTTATTTTCCCCAGGTGAAACCCAAGCCAAAACCTTCCTCTAATTTAAATAATTTATGTGCTGATTCAAATACCACAGTCTGCCTCCTCCAGTATTCCAGAACTCTACTGCATAAGAGCACTTCCTTTTGGCGTATGATGGAATCACACCTGTTCATATTAGTCTAGCCAGCCGGAAGTCCATACCCCTTGCCTTCAAGCTTGGATATACCTCAATCTTCCATTCCACTATTCTGTTTATCTAGGCAAATGTAATAAAAGTTAATATATAATAATACTATAATCATTCTTTTGTTAGTTTTATGTTTTAATACCATGTATCTTTATAATGAAAATTCCACTGATCACTTCATAAATTCATTTTGGAAAAGAAATTTGTCTTAGTTTGCTTCAGGGTACAGTTAATAGGGAGTGGAAAATTTGTATCTATTATGTCCTTAAAGGGATTCAGAGATGTTTGTACATTCCCAGGTACAGAATATAATTCCACCCACACAGACTAAAGCAGCATGTAATAGAACTTTGTCCTTCATAATCCACTGTACCCCTGGCTAACATTGTGTGAGTGGCACTTGGTGTGTGCTTATTGTATGATAATCAAACAAAAGGTCTCCATTACTATTGGATATGCAGATCATGTATGGGGAACAGATAAACTAATTTACATACATGCTTCATCAAAACTAAATCAAATTTTCTTGAGGCTGAGAGTAAAAATTTGTTTCACTTCAAAATCTATATATTGTAACAGTCCTATTATCTCAATTAAACTAGAGAATAAATGTGCAATTTAGTTTTAATGTGTTAAGAGTTACATAACATTAATTGTTGCCTTTTACACGTCTTCCAAGCAAGACATCTGTAGCCACATTTACTGGTTCATTTAATATAGCAACAAGAATTTTATTACACGTTGAGCTTTCTCACAAAACTAAATCCTTTTAACAAATACTACCTGATCATATTGAGGATCTGGTTCTACTTTGAACTGAAAATTGTAATCTTGTCTGTCACAAGTCTTAAGTTTGGTTGCTAATCATGCTCTCCTATCCACTTAGAAAGATGGTAGGCATATTTTTGGATTATTATTTTGGAAATAAAATATCAACACTTCTTACAGCCTAGATGTTTGCTGAAGAGAAAATGCTGCTTCAAGTATCTTGTTAATAAAACACTTGCTTGGCATAATGTTTGTTTATTTTCTAAAATTTTTCAATTGACCTTTTGATCAAATGTGAGATCATTAATCCATGTCAGATAAGGTTCAGTTGGTAGCACTCTCTCTGAGGGGTTCAGAACGCTGAGTTCAGAATGTTATGAGATAAGCTCCCATTCCAGAGATGTATACAAATGCTTGGCTGACATCTTAGCTCAGCAGATGTAGTGTTGTACAATTGGAAAGTGTCATCTTTTGGGTGGGATTTTAAACCAAAAGCCTGAGTGTTCTCACAGGCAGATACAGCACCACAAGGTGGAGTTATTCTCAGCATTTTGGCCAGCATTCACCTCCCTTAAACGTTAATGGAAGGATGTGCTGGTATTGGAGAGAGTCCACAGGAGTGTCTCAAGAATGATCAAGGAAGGAAAGAGTTAACATATGAGGAGTGTTTGATGGTTCTGGGCCTGTACATGCTGGAGTTCAGAAGAGTGATGGGGGATCTCATTGGAAAACTATAAAATATTGGAAGATATTTAATATAGAGTGGACATGGGGATGTTTCCTATAGTGCTGGAGTCTAGGACCAGAGGGCACAGCCTCAGAATACAAGGACATCCTTTAGATCAGAGATGTGGAATTTGTTTAGCTAGAGGGTGGTAATGTTGTGGAATTCATTGCCACAGATAGCTATGGAGATCAAGTGTGTGGGTATATTTAAAGTGGAGCTTGATAGGTTGTTGATTAGTAAGGGTGTGGAAGGCTATGGGAAAAATGCAGGAAAATGGGGGTTGAGGGGGATAATAAATCAGCCATAATGGAATGGCCAAATTTTGTTCATGTCTTAAGGACCACACAATCTATTTTAGTAGTGCTTGTGAGAGCCATTTGTACAAAAAAAATGGATGGTGTACATTTTACAATGATTCAATTCAGATGTACTTTTTCTGAAATTCCTTTGGGATAGAAGAGACTATAAAGAAGAAAACCTTTTCAGGCTTTTTTATAACATCCATTGGCCTTGAAATGGTATATTACTGTCAGGTTTACTACATGATGTGAAATTTGTTTTACAGCAACAGGACAGAGTAAAGACATAAAGTTCTATAAATTAGAGAATAAATAGAGTGCAAAAGAAGGAATAATGAGGTGGTGTTCATGGTTTCATAGATCATTTGAAAATCTGATGGGGAAAAAAGTTGTTCCTGGATTGTTCAGTGTGGACTTAAGGCTTTTGCACCTCCTCCCTAATAGTGATGAGAAGAAGATTGTGATCCTGAGCAGAATGATAGCATTTAAAAGGTAAGCTTGGTACTCAAATAAAAGGTATTGTAAAAATCCTGACGTGATATCAGAGAAATATGACATCTCTTTGTCATGGCCTAGAATTATCAGAGTTTGGATATTTAACATGAAAATTCTATTGAGTATTGAGTTCTGGTTCCAGCTTCCTGAATTGCCTTTAGAAATGCTTCCCAACATCTGGGTCATTTTTGGATTTGATTACACTCCTTGGAACACATGATGACATCAGCAAGTACATACAATTATATTAGTTACAAAAATAAAATGCAACTTCGTAATTAATTGAGCTCAATTTTAAACAGCATGCATTATCCACACTAAGAAGGCCTTCCAATAACTGGGAGAGAAAGAAATCTTCATGAGACATCTTCTGTGGTGTTTTAATGTCTTGGTGTCGCACAGCACAGAAACAAGCCCATTAGTGTCTATGCTGACTGTGAAATACTAATCTCTACTAATCCCATTCACCAGCACTTTGGTCTGTAACTACCATAACTTGCATGTTTTTAATATATAGGCGGGATAAGCAGTTTGGTTGAAGGTTACTGCTGTCATTGTGATAAGAACAATAATGAGGAAATAACATTTTCACTCTAATATTGGCACTTAAGACTCAGTTGAGTTGAGATCACAATCCTGTAAGTGCGGAGTTGCCCATCCAGATCTGCAAGTTCATTTCCTCTGTAAATGGAACTTGGTTAGCCTCTATTATGAAAATATTTTCTCCATGGCATAAAAAGGTTGGGAGCCCCTGCTTTGGAGTAAGTATTAATACATAATGCTGTATTAGTATTTAACCAGTAGGTTGTAGGATTGTCAGATTTGACTAGAGTTTGAACTAAATTTGATAGTTAAACAACATTATTCGGTGACCAGTTTTGGGCCCCTTATCTAAGAAAAGATGTGCTGACATTGGAGAGGATAAAGAAGAGCTTTGTGAGAGTGATTCTGGGAATGAAAAGCTTAACATATGAGAAGCATTTGACGGCTCTGGGTCTGTACTCACTGGAGTTTAGAAGAATGGGGGGAGGATCTCATTGGAATTTATCAAATATTGAAAGGCCTAGACAGAGTAGGTGTGGAGAGGGTGTTTCCAATAGTACAGGGTCTAAGACCAAAGAGCACATCTTCTGAATAAGATGAGGAAAAATTTCTTTAGCCAGAGGGTGGTAAATCTGTGGCATTCCTTGCCTCAGATGCCTGTGGAGGCAAGTCATTGGATATATTTAAAGCAGAGGTTGATATGTTCCCGATTAGTAAGGGTGTCAAAGGTTTCAGGGAGAAGGCAAGAGACTAGGGTTGAGAGGGAAAATAAATTAGCCATGATGGAATGGAGGTACAGACTTGATGGGCCAAATGGCCTAATTGTGCTCCTATGTTCTTTGTTTTTGTGGTCATAAGATAACTCAGGTAACACATTAATGCATTCACGAAGAAGACTTGCCAGCAGCTATACTTCTTTAGGAGATTTGGTACGTCAGCAGATACTCTAGCAAGTGTCTATCAATGTGCAACGGAGAGCATTCTAGCTGGCTGCATCGCCACCTGGTATGGAGGCTCCGCTGCACAGGATTGAAAGAGACTTCCAGACTCTAAACTTTCCCCTGGGTGGATTTCTTCACAAGGCAGTGCCTGAATAAGGTGACATCCACCAATGGACACTCACAACCCAGGACATGCTTCTCAATACTCCCATCAGGGAAGAGGAATAGAAGACAGAAGACTGAAGACCCACACTCAACACTTCAGGAACAGCTTCTTCCCCACTGCCGTCAGATTTCTGAATGGTCCATGAAACCACAAACACCAACTCATTATTTGTCTTTCACACTATTTATTTATTCATTCATTCATTCATTATCTTAACACATAGTAATTTAAAAAAAGTCTTGCACTGAGTGGCAGCCAAAAAAAATTCACAACATATGTCAGTGATAATAAACCTGATACTGTTTCTGAGAAAATCTTTTTTCTGTGACCTATTCTACAGTCATACACTGAAAAGGGGAACAAATAATTGAGCTATATTGCAAAAGTTAAAAGCTGAAACAATATAATTTGTGTTTTGCTATCAACTTGATCATTAAGAAATGTTTTAATAGCATTAATAGTAATTATAGCACTATATATTCAATGGATAAGGAATAATACTGCACACTACCTACCAATTATCCAAAATACAAGGATATAGAAATATGTGAACCTCCAAATATGAATGAATACATCAAGATTTTGCTCTATATATTATCTTCATTGTATTTACAATGTCATGTCATACAAAAGTTTTACTTGGCCACAAAAGCAACCCGGCTTTCCTAAGTATGCAAACCTGAGAACAATTAACCAAACATGAGGAAATCTGCAGATGTTGGAAATTCAAACAACAACACACACAAAATGGTGGTAGAACACTGCAGGCCAGGCAGCATCTATAGGGAGAAGCGCTGTCGACATTTCAGGCCGAGACCCTTCGTCAGGACAATTAACAATTAACCAAATCTTTGTTCTTAAAAGAACCAAAGTTGTTGCTGATGAAATCCTAAAATGGACATATATTTATTCTGAAAAGTCATAATGTTGCAGAGCACAGAACCCAGTCCTTCAGTCCTACCAGTCCATCAAGCCAAGATGCCTTCTGAGATAGTTCTGTTGCCTGTGTGTTCCTATAAACCATTTCTGTCCATGTACCTGTCCAAATATCGTCTAGAAGTTACCCACCTCCAGCGCTTCTTCTGGCAGCTCAGTTCATATACAAGTTTTCCAAGTGAAAAACTTGCCTCTCAGGACTCCTTTAAATCTTTCTCCTTTCACCTTAAACTTAGTTTGTTTATTTATGAGATACAGCACAGAATAGGCCCTCTGGCCCTTTGAGCTACACCACCTAGCAACCCCTGATTTAACCCCTGTTCTAATCACAGGACAATTTACAATGACCAATTAACCTACCAATCAGTACGTCTTCAGACTGTGGCAGGAAACCAGAGCACCCAAAGGAAACCCACGTCGTCACGGGAAGAATGTACAAACTCCTTATGGATGGTAGCGGGAACTGAACCCGGGTCACTAGTACCATGCCACCCTAGATAAGTTTAGACTCCCTAACCCAGGGACAAAGACTGTGACAATCCATCTTATCTGTGCCCCTCATGATTTTGTAAACCACATCTTTGTCTCCTCTGCAGGGAAAACAATCCCAGCCTATCTAATCCCTCTTTACAACTCAAGCCTCCGATCTTGGCAATGTCCCTGTGGTTCGTTCCTGCACCCTCTCCAGTGTAACCACATCCTTCCTATAGTGTGGTGATCAGAACTGCACACAATATTCTATAGGTGCACTCTCACCAGTATGTGGTACAGCTGTAGTATGCCTTTCCAATTCCTGTATTTATTTTGCCTTATCTTCAGAAACCGGATATTAATATGTGCATAATAAGAGAAGAAAACTTGCTTTTTTCATTAGGAATATTTGAGAAAGAGAAAATGTCATGTGCAACCGAGCCAATGTTTTAATCTTACAACTTACCTGTACGTCTTTGGAATGTGGGAGGAAACCACGTGGTCACAGGGAGGATGTGCAAACTCCTTACAGGCAGGAATTGAACCCCATCGCTGCCACTATAAATATTGTTGATTGGTCAGGGCATGAAGAGATACAGGGAGAAGGCAGGATACTGGGGCTGAGAGGGAGATTGGATCAGCCATGATGAAATGGCTGAGCACTCAATGGGCCACATGGTGTTCATCTTTCAATCTGGATGAGTATGCTGCAGTTGTTACCAACTTCATTAAAACCTGTGTTGATGAGTGTGTGCCTACAAAGACTTACTGTACATTCCCAAACCAAAAGCCATGGATGAACCAGGAGGTATGTCATCTGCAGAAGGCTAGATCTGTGGCATTCAAGTCTGGCAACCCAGGCCTGTACCAGAAAACCAGGTGTGATTTGCGGAGGACTATTTCAAGGGCTAAGGGACAATTTCGAATGAGGTTGGTGGTGATATCAGATGCACAGCAACTCTGGCAGGGACAGCAAGACATAACTTCCTACAAAGCGAAACCTAATAGTATGAATGGCAGCGATGCTTCATTACCAGATGAACTCAACGCCTTCTATGCACACTTTGAAAGGGAGAGCACAACTACAGCTGTGAAGATCCCTGCTGCACCTGATGTCCCTGTGATCTCTCTCTCAGAGGCCAATGTTAGACTGTCTTTAAAGAGGGTGAACCCTCGCAAAACAGAAGGTCCCAACGGAGTACCTGGTAAGGCTCTGAAAACCTGTGCCAACCAACCTTCCACTGCTACAGGCAGAAGTTCCCACTTGTTTTAAAAAGGCAACAATTATACCAATGCCAAGGAAGAATAATATGAGCTGCCTTAACTACTATCGCCCGGTAGCACTCACATCAACAGTGATGAAATGCTTTGAGAGGTTGGTTATGAGTAGACTGAACTCCTGCCTCAGCAAGGACCTGGTCCCATTGCAATGGCTCTTCACACGGCTTTAGACCACCTAGACAACACAAATACCTGCGTCAGGATGCTGTTTATTGATTATAGCTCAGCATTTAATACCATCATTCCCACAATCCTGAATGAGAAGTTGCAGAACCTGGGCCTCTGTACCTCCCTCTGCAATTGGATCCTCAACTTCCTAACCGGAAGACCACAGTCTGTACAGTTTGGTGATAACATATCCTCCTCGCAGACGATCAACACTGGCGCACCTCAGGGGTGTGTGCTTAGCCCACTGCTCTACTCTCTATATACATGACTGTGTGGCTAGGCATAGGTCAAATACCAGCTATAAATTTGCTGACGATACAACCGTTGTTGGGAGAATCTCAGGTGGTGACGAGAGGGTGTACAGGAGTAAGATATGCCAACTAGTGGAATGGTGCTGCAGTGACAACCTGGCACTCAACATCAGTAAGATGAAAGAGCTGATTGTGGACTTCAGGAAGGGTAAGACGAAGGAACACCTACCAATCCTCATAGACGAATCAGAAGTGGAGAGGCTGAGCAGTTTTAAGTTCCTGGGTGTCAAGGTCTTTGAGGATCTAACCTGGTCCCAACATATTGATGTAGTCATAAAGGAGGCAAGACAGCGACCATATTAGGAGCTTGAAGTGATTTGACATGTCAACAAATACACTCAAAAACTTCTATAGTTGTACCATGGAGAGCATTCTGACAGGCTGCATCACTGTCTGGTATGGAGGGGCTACTGCACAGGACTGAAAGAAGCTGCAGAAGGTTGTAAATCTAGTTAGCTCTATCTTGGGCACTAGCCTACAAAGTACCCAGGACATTTTTAGGGAGCAGTGTCTCAGAAAGTCAGCGTCATTATTAAAGACCTCCAGCACCCAGGGCGTGCCCTTTTCTCACTGTTACCATCAGGTAGGAGATACAGAAACCTGAAAGCGCACACCCAGCAATTCAAGAACAGCTTCTTCCCCTCTGCCATCAGATTCCTAAATAGACATTGAAGCTTTGGACACTACCTCACATTTTTTAATATACAGTATTTCTGTTTTTGCACATTTTAATAATCTATTCAATATATGTAATTGATTTATTTATTTTTATTATTTTTTTCTCTCTCTCTGCTAGATTATGTATTGCATTGAACTGCTGCTGCTAAGTTAACAAATTTCACGTCACATGCTGGTTATAATAAACCTGATTCTGATTCTGAATTCTGTTCCTATATCTTATGGTCTAACTGCTACTCTGACATTGTGAAACTGAATAAGTGAAAGGAAATAAAGTGGTTCAATTGACTTTACAGTTCTTTATTGGGGGGCAGGGGTGGACATTCACCTCTGTAGGCTGTGTCATTCACCAGGGTCATGTCTAATTTATTTTTACCTCAGTGGCACTTCCTCTAATCCTGATTTCCTTAATAGCTAAAAATTTATTGATCTCCATATTCTCAGTGTCCGAGCCTTCACAGTCCTCCTGGGAAGAGAATTCTGAAACATGTACTTTAGTACAGGAGTCCAATGCAGCGGGATGAGTCACTATTTAATTATTTATGTATTTTACAACTAAATGTAACTATTCTTCATATCCACTAGGTATGTAGAATCATTTCTATAATGACTATCATTGCCTCACAGTCTGTTGACACTCGAACAGCCAATCTGCACAAAATGTTAAATTTCCTATGAATAATATGTAACTCCTCAAAAGCAGTGAATCACTATTGATCATCAGCTTTAAGAACATATCATAAACAAAATATGAATCATCTGCAGAATAACCGATGCACAATTTAAGGTTCCATTGCTAGTATTAAGGATTGTTTGGATTAACATTTGTTTATTAGGGGCATCATGATAGTGTAGCGGCTAGTGCATCACTTTAGAGTGCATGCTGTAAGATCAAGGGTTGATTCCCTGCACTCTCTTTAAGGATTTTGTATGTTTACCTTGGGACTGCGTGGGTTTCCTCTGGGTGCTCTGGTTTCCTCCCATGTTCCAATGATGTACAGGTTAAGGTTAGTGAATTGTGGACATGATTTGTTGGCGCTGGATTCCTTGTAGATAATTACAAGGGATAGGTCAATTTCCCATAGGATATCCAGCCAGTCAGTTACTCTTTGCCAGCAGAACTCTTCCATTCTCTGACCTGCTCCAAACCAGTGACCTTTCTTTCCACCTTTCCTAAATTAAGATCAGGTTCATTCTCAATTGTCTTCAACTTATAATATACTGTGTGTGTTTCTCTTTGAAAAGTAAAGTTCAAATATTCTCTAATCATACAGAAAAAAACAACAACACATAATGCTCTAGTATTTAAAGAAATCAAATGGAAAGTTGCAGTTATATGAAGCTTTTCATAACCTTGGGATTTTCAAAGCAGTTGAAACCAACAAAGTACTCAAAAATAGATTTAGATTCAGATTTATTTATCACATGTACTGTACATCGAAACATGCAATGAAGTGCATCGTTTGTGTTAGCTACCAGTAAGCCCAAGGATGCGATCCAGAAACCATGGATTCTGTCTACACTTCTCACTGCCTCATTAAAGCAGCCAGCATAATCAAAGACCCCATCCACTTCAGACATTCTCTTCTCCCCTCTCCCTTTGGGTAGAAGATACAAAAGTCTGAAAGTCTGTGCCACCAGGCTCAAAAGCAGCTTCAGTCTGCTGTCTGTTAACAGCTTTGACTGTTATCTTGAACAGATCTTTTGTACAATGATATGGACTCTTGGCCTCACAATCTACTTTGTTTTGATCTTGCACTTCATCATTTACCTGCACTGCACTTTTTCCAAGAGCTTTTACATTATATCCTGCATTGCAATTGTTTCACTTTATTCCAGTTCAAATCACTGTGTAATAAACTGATCTATATGAACAGTATGCAAGACAAGCTTTTCACTGTATCTTGGTACATGTGACAATAATAAACCAATTCCAATACCAATACAGGCTGGCCCTTAAGAAAGAGATTAGGTGAATGTCTGGAACTCTGTTCCCAAAAGAGCAGAATCTTTGAGTATTTTAAGGCAATTCATATAGAGTCTTGTTAAGCAGAGGGGTGAAAGGTCACCACAAGCTGACAGGACTGCTGAGTCAGCATGACCTTTGAACTGGCCCACCAGTCTTGAAGAACCAAGAGTCCTTCTCCTGTGCACCCAAATCACGTTTGCATGTTGTATTATTTCATTTCTAATATTAAAATTTTAGTAGCTGTATTCCTCCAACATGGCTTAATGGGATGTCTACACATCTACTCTTAATGCAAATATCTAATCACCCAATTATCTGACAACAACTCAATACATAAAAAGCATGCTGACATGGTCAAGAGGTTCAGATCAAACATTGGAATGGTGAAGAAATGTGACCTAAATGACTTTGACCATGGAATAATTGTTAGTGCCAGACAGTGTGGTAAGAGTATCTCAGAAACTGCTGATCTCCTGGGATTTTCGCATGCAACTGTCTCTAGCGTTTACAGAGAATGGTGTGGAAAAACTAAAAATAAACATCCTGTGAGTGCCAGTTCTGTGGATGAAAATGCCTTCTTAATGAGAGAGATCGGAGGAGAATGACCAGAGTGTTTCAAAGTGACAGTAACTTAAATAACTGCCATTACAACAGTGATGTGCGGAAGAGCATCTCTGAATGCATTAAATCTCAAGCCTTGAAGTAGATGGGCTGCAGTAGCTGAAGACCGTGAACGTACAGCAGGACACTCAGTACCTCCTGTACCTAAATAAAGTGGCTACTGCGTGTAATTTTCCAGTTGTACATTTCAATCAAAATCACATCTCAGAAATCAGTTGTGTCTACTTAAAGTAACTGCATTGCCTGATAAACATGTCCAAAGATAACTTTCAGAGAAAGTATGGGATCAAGGTTACGCCAATAACAATGCCTGTAGTGGAAAAAATTGTTAGACGACACCAGACACTCTCCACGGCCAGCAACAGCATTGATGTGGGAATTGGGATATTAATGGCACATGATCCACTGTGAAAGAGTTTAATGAGGAAACAATAATAGATCAATAGCATGGACTGAAAGTTTCAAATTGCACGGAACTCTACATAATTGTATTAGTGACAATGACACATATGCAGTACTCAGAAATCTGAAGGCTGTAATTTGCAGCTGCTCCACTGTTCTGGAGGTTTTCCAGTCTAATCTCAATTGGTGAGCCAACAAATATCGGGTTTGATACAACAATGGAACACACGTAAAAATGCTGGAGGAACTCAGCAGGTCAGGCAGCATCTATGGAGGGGAATAAGCAGTTAATGTTTCCATCTAAGATTCTTCATCCTTCATCAGGACTGGAAAAGAAGGGTGAAGAAGCCAGAATAAGAAGCTGGGGTGGGGGGGAGAAGGTGGGATGAAGTGATAAGCTGGGAGGTGATCGGTGGAAAAAGATAAAAGGCTGAAGAAGGGAGAAAGGGAAGGAGGAAGGGCACCATAGGGAGGTAACAGGCCAGTGAGGAGAAGAGAAGAAGTAATGGAGAGCCAGAATGGGGAAGGAAAAGAAATGACCAAAAATTAGAGAAATTGATGTCCATTCTATCAGGTTGCTCCTAAGAGTGCTTTCATCATGGCCACAGGGGAGGCGATGGACAAACATGTCAGAATGGGAATGAAAAATAAAATTGAAATGTGTGGCCACCACGATACCTATATTTCTATAAAGTACCCTGAAATTTACTTAGTGGCACAAGAAATGAATGAATTTTTATTTATGCAACAATAATTACTGCTCTCTGCCATGTGTCCATTGCTGATTTGAGAACTACTCTAACCTTCTACAGGTCAGACTCTTCAAGTCTACATCCAAGGAATGATGAGGGTTTCAGTTTCTTGCTCTTCCAGGTGAGTTGCAAACACTGGCATCTCTGAGCAAAATAAGTTTTCTTCATGTCCTTCCTCTCTAATCCTTCTAGCCATCTATGCCTCTTGATATTTGATCCCTATTTCAAGTCCGCTCAAAATTTTACACAGCTCAGTTAAATCTCCATAACTGCCTGTGTTCCAAAGAAAATAAATGTAGTCTATCATAGGCTTTTTGTTTCGTCCTAGTAATATCCTAGTAAACCCCCTCTCTTCTGGAACCTCTCCAATGCAGAGATTTTTTTTCCTGCAGAGCTAGATGTAATGTTCAGGCTGCAACAACTTTTCTGATCTTATATTTTATTACCTGACTAATAAAGAAAAGCACCCAGTACACCTGTTTATCTGTGCTCTGCCTTAATGACTGGAGTCTGTTTCTCCCATTCATCCTCTTACTCAATATTTGTTGTATATTCTATAAAGGCCGTATCTTGGGTAATGATGAGTCTGAGTACAGAGAGGAAATTAAGAACCTGGTGGCATGGTGCGAAGACAATAACCTATCCCTCAACGCCAGCAAGACGAAGGAATTGGTTGTTGACTTCAGAAGGAGTAGCAGACCGCACGACCCCATCTATATCGGTGGTGCGCAGGTGGAACAGGTCAAAAGCTTTAAGTTCCTCGGGGTGAATATCACAAATGACCTGACTTGGTCTAACCAAGCAGAGTCCACTGCCAAGAAGGTCCAACAGCGTCTTTACTTCCTGAGAAAGCTGAAGAAATTTGGCCTGTCCCCTAAAACCCTCACTAATTTTTATAGATGCACCGTAGAAAGCATTCTTCTAGGGTGCATCACAACTTGGTATGGAAGTTGTCCTGTCCAAGACTGGAAGAAGCTGCAGAAGATCGTGAACATAGCCCAGCACATCACACAAACCAATCTTCCATCCTTGGACTCACTTTACACTGCACGCTGTCGGAGCAGTGCTGCCAGGATAATCAAGGACACGACCCACCCAGCCAACACACTTTTTGTCCCTCTTCCCTCCGGAAGAAGGTTCAGGAGCATGAAAATTCCTACGGCCAGATTTGGGAACAGTTTCTTTCCAACTGTGATAAGACTGCTGAATGGATCCTGACCCTGAATGGATCCTGATACCTTACAAATATCCGGACCTGACTTGCACTACCTTACTTTCCCTTTTCTATTTTCTAATTATGATTTATAATTTAAATTTTTATTATATTTAATTCGATTTGTACTTCAGGGAGCGCAAAGCGTAGTATCAAATATCGCTGTGATGATTGTACGCTCTAGTATCAATTGTTTGGTGGCAATAAAGTAAAGTATTCATTTGCCTATTTGAATCTTCCCAAATGCATCACCTCACATCTGCCTGGATTAAATTCCATTTACCTTTTTTTGCCTAACTGGGCAAAACATCTGTATCTTCCCATAGTCTAAAGCATTCCCTCTCATAGCCATCCACAACAGTCTGTATCACTCCTTTAACGTTTTACTCTAAATCATTAATAATATCAGGAAAGGCAAGGACGTGAACAATGAGCTATAAACAGTACAACACTGGACAGGCCATTAGGCACATAATTTTGGGCCCGTCGTGTTGAACTCCACTGGTAACAGAATTGCACTGGCATAAAGATTCTCTAAGCATTTGCCTTCTGCTGTTGAGCCAATTTTGGATCCAGTTTGCAACATTTCTTTGGATCCTATTTATTTTGTTTGCTTGGTTATTTTGACTCGACTGACCTGAACTAACGTGGATAATTTCACTCACCCTAACAATGAACCGATTCCACAGCCTATGGACTCTACAACTCATATTTTCAACATTATCAGTTAATTTATTATTTTTTCCTTTTTGGTATTTGTACACTGGTTCGTCTTTGTGTGCGGGTTTCATTAATTCTATTGTGACACTTTGTATTTACTGTGAATGCCTGCTAGAAACTGGGCGGCGGGGAGGAGATACGACTCTACCGAAGGAGGCGTAAGGCTCGGCTAGCCTGCATGTCATCCTTGGGCAATGTATAGCATCTGCCTAGTCCTCCGATGAGGGTCGATGAGGGACAGGTGGTAGTTGGTCGTATGAGCGGTTGGTGCAGATCTCAAGTCCTGGTTATGCAACCACTGACGCCAGGCAGACAATCTCTGAGGAGTATTGATAATGGCTGGGGTTCACCCGTCTTGTAAAAAAGGCAACGGCTAACCACTTCTGTAGAAAGATTTGCCAAGAATGATCATAGTAATGGAAAGACCGTAATCTCTTTTATCATACAAAAAGACACGGTACATAACGAACGAGTCTGCAAGAAAAATTATCTCCGGGTTATATATAGTGACCTAAATGTACTTTGATAATAAATTTAATTTGAACTTTTGTGTGTGATCGTGTCAAATACGTTAACCATACAGTCCAAAGCAGTTCAGTCAAGGTAATCAGACAGGATCTTCCCTAAGCTTCTCTAGGGTGTTTCTGTCTTGTAGCCCTGACAGCCTTGAGTCAATGCTGACTTCTGTTGTCTGTTTGGAGTTTGCACGTCCTCCAGGTGTTTTTTTCCAAGTGCTCCGTTTTTCTCCCATATCCCGGAGACATGTTTGTTTGTAGGAGAATTGGTCATGCCACGTGACTCCTTGGGTGGTATAACTGATAGGGGTATTAGATTCGGTTAGGGGGTGATACTTAATGGGATTAATGAAATCGCTCTGAGAAACAGCATGGACTGAATGGCCTCTTCCTATATGTTACAACGAAATGTTTAATGGGATATGAGTAGTCTTAATTAATCTGTGTCCTTTACAAGAATGTATGCCGTTACCAAAGTTTAACTAACTGGTCTATAATTACAGAACTCAATTTGTATCCCTCCCCATCTTGTGTTTAAGGAACTTGCATTTAACCTGCTGGAAATCCAGATCAAGGCACATACAAAATGCTGAAGGAACTCAGCGGGTCAGATAGCATCTATGGAGATGAATTAATAGTCAACGTCTCCGGCTAAAGCATTTCATTAGGTCTGGAAGTTTCTTGTTTGTAATCTTGTAGCGGTGATGATGTTGGTTCAGGGCTATAGCTCAAATAAACAAGTTCACTTTTAGAGTTCTGTGTGTGTGGTTTCTTTTCGCTGTCATTTTAAAATGATAGGCAGGTAACTGGGCAGAATATTCAGTAATAGAAGGTTCATTGTGTACGTGATCACGAATTCTCTCTTCCCCTGCGGTTGAAAAGTCACTTTTACCCTGTTAACCCTGTTTCTGCCAACGCTGAAGCTGCCCAATCTACTGGGAAACTGCCATAATTAACAAATATGTTTCAGATGCTCAGCATCAGCAGCATTTTTTTCTGTTGTTTTGTCTTCCCTTTCCCTTTCTTTGTTGGTAAAATGGAAACTTGGATACGTGCCAGGATTTTTTTAACTGTTGGAGAGGGCAGGCAATTTCAGATCTGCTACACTATGGGACTGAATGGGGGAAGCAGAGAGAATTCATATATTTGGCAGGGTGAAGCTTACAATTCTAGATATGTCGCATTGCAATTGCAAGGTCTTCTGGTAGAATTCTATTTGTGCATCTTTGCAACGCGTTACATAAGGGGGGGCTGTGAAATGAGTAAATAGATGAACATCGGCTCTGCACATTTAATAAACGACGTCTCACTCGGCGGCGTTCACGGCCGTCCGCCTCTGATTGGCTGAAGGTTTCCAAGCACTCTGCACCCCAGCCTCAACGCCGGAGTCAACCGAACCAAAAGCGACGAGGACATGCCCGCCCTCCGTGACGTCAAGGGAGAGACGTCCGCCTGGTCGAAAGGGGCGAAAGGACGCCTGGAATGGGCGGGTTTAGTCGTAGGCATGGGCCAATGGGTACGCAGAGATCGGCGAGGGGCGGTGCCGAGGCATCAAGCTAGTGCGAGCAGCGCGTACTAAGAGGCGGTCGGGCTTTATGGTAGTCGCGCGGGCTTGGCGGTTGATATTGGCGGCGCTTGGGGTGAAATAAACGGCGTGATCTTGGTGCTCGACCTCCCGAGGCAGTGCGCACCGACGGAAGGGGCGAAGGGCGGAACAGAGCCGGAGACCGAGCCCCGTTGTGCCGAACCCCCAGGTGGAGACGAGTGGGGAGGGGGCGCGGTGGGCTGCTAAAGGCAGCCGGTTCAAGCCTGTCGTGTGGTGAACGGTCGGCTGTCCGGTCCGTGCCGGGGGTAGGCCGCGGGCCGGCGCGTGTGAGGTGAGTCCGGCACCGGCGAGCACGCTGAGGGCAGGTGGCTGCGCGCTTCGCCGGGAGTTGCTGCAGCCGCCTGTGCATGCGACCGCCCCTTTTCCCACCTGCATGTGTGTGAGATAAATACAGATAACGTGTAGAGTCGACAACACGGTAATTCCCATGTGACAGAGTCACGTTTTATGGTTCCTTACACGCTTGTTATTGTGCTCTGCACTCATTCTGGTTGCACTTTTTTAAGCGTCCTTTCAGATCTTGTTGGTTGTCTCAAAGCGAGTTGTAGTCATCCTCTCTTCCCTTACTCCTTTCCAGTCCTAATGAAAGGTCTCAGCACGAAACGTCGATTGTACTCATGGCCTGCTGAGTTCCTCCACTGTGTGTCTCCAGCCCTTTTCAGCCCCGTTTTTTTTTATAACTTGACGCTCCCTTCTAATTTTGACCCATTTTTCTTGGAAGCCATGTCTGAATCCTTCTAGTCAGCTTTTTTGCCTTCATCACATTGTTGGAGTAGATATTATCAAAGTCATTTGCAGCGTCCTTTATGACTTAACAGTAGAAGTAATCTTCCTCTGCTTGTTTGCAGCTTTGATGTGCAGCTATGCTATCTACTGCTCCGCATGTATTTTGCTCTTAATTTATTATTTCACCTATAATTTTCTCAATTTCTCTACTGCTTTTCTCTTCCCTTTCTGCATCCCCCTCGAGTATCTGTCCTTGGAACTTGCTATCTCTCATTTGTATGTTGTAGTTATACATGGAAGAAGACCTTTTAACCCAATTTGTCTATGCAAATCAGATATCTGTTTGAATTATTTCCATTTGATCCTTATCTAAGCCTATATCTTTTATCCTCTAGAACCACCAAAATACACATTACCTGTGTCCACATGTACATTTGCAATCCTATACATCCACATTTTCATATTACTTGCTGACATTTCCTTTCTGAACATTGGGGAAAAAATTGCATTGTTGGCTCCCTTCAACGAAGTACATTGCTCATCCTGCTATTTGTGTAAAGCCCACCTTGTTCTGCTTTCCTTAAATTCAGTGTCATTTAAAAAACTATGCTGTGTTCTAATTTGCCTGGGGTTATATTCTTCACTCATGGTTTAGTTACCAACATTGGTTCCTGATTCAGCAATGTATCACTTGAAATTCTGTTGTGTTTTCACATGTCAACTTTCCCTTTTCCAAATTTCTTAAACTTTAAATCACCTTAATTGGAGCTTTGCATTTTGGAGCTATTTGAACATTCTTGTTCCATCATTGGCACCAATGTCTTCAGCTGTCCCAAGTTCTGGTATTCCAACTTTGAACATTATTGTTACTTTATTTCTTTTTTTTTGCTTTGTATTTGCTATTTGTTTTGTAGTTTTCCATTCATTCAGTTGTTTCTGTATTACACTGTTACTTGTTAAAACTTGTATAAAGCTTTTAATCATCTACCCAAATGACTTATCAGCCTGTGATTTTCTATATTGTTAAAGGTGTTATGGTAATTATGAAAATACAGCATCAATTTGTGCCAGAGTCCTACAAACCAGCACGTGACAGATTTGTTTTGGTGTTTATTTTGGGAGCACTGGGGGGGAACTTTCCCACACTCATTTCAACTGTGCCATTGAGCCTTCAGGTAGATGACTTTTTTGCTTCAGTATCTCATCAGAAATGTAGCATGTTCTATGAATGGTGGTGGAGGTCCAGTAGGAATTGTGGAATTATTTCCACAAGCCTCAACTGGGGATTTTGACTGTGGAGCAAATAGTAAGTGGATGTGAGAAATGATCATGTTGATTATTCATTACTACAGATTAGATGAGGGCAATGAGCATATAATTTTACAAGTTTTCAATTGAATAGCCTGACTTAAATCTATTTCAACAAGTATCTTCAGTTTTCTCTAAGCTGGACATGACATGAATATTCCTAGAATTATAACTACCTATTGATAAGACTGTAATGGATTTATTCTTGTTTATAAGAGCCCTGTTTATGTAGTAATATCAGTGGTGAAATTGCCTTCCATTTGCTTGTCCAGCAGGAGGATATCTTTATGTTTTTATGAATGCTGATGCTCCAAATGATTCAGGAAAAAATGATATCATTGCCAATATTGTCTCTGATTTATGATTTAATTGAATGTAAAATGCTGGGATTTTTAATGGCTATGTCAATGTAGTTTTTACAATATGAGATGGATTTCTAGATTGGTGTGTTGGGACTGGCTGGGAAGCAAGCTATTTTGTATCTAGTGCTGTGCACTAAGAAAGGGTTCACTAATAGTTTTGCAAAGGAGCTGGGGGGGGGAGGAATGGCCATTATGAAAGAATTTTAAGATTGGTTGAATGTGGTGTAATTAAATCTGAAACCAGGGTTTTCAATCTATAGTAGAAAACATAAATTTGCAGGAGGCAGATGAATGTGGTAGATTTGGAAATTTTATTGATGGGTTGAAATGCACAGGCTGTGGCTAGGATGAAGGAATTTTATAATACTATTATATAATTTGTAGGAAATAAGCTAAGATACAATAAAAGATCCAAATGTGGATTCCAGGCATAGAGGTTGTATTTACACAGGTGAGATTCTTGTATAGCAACAATTCTGTAAACGTAGACCTTGATCTTATTTCTGAACCAATGTGGTCATGAACTTGGCCCACAATGCATGAAGTTCACCACACAGCCCATCAGATTTCCTGTACACATCGCAGTTGCGTTTCCAAAAAGTATATAAATGTAGCGGTGTGCTACACGCTGCGCTGCAATAACGACACGGAGTCGGTGAGCTGCAGTTACAAAAGGGGTTTATTCAAACTTCACGGCCTCGCTTTAAAGCCTTTCTGATACCGCCCTCCCAGGGCGGGAATGCTGTAGGGGGTGCGTATTCACAGTCCCATCCCGCGTGCAGGCTTTTCCCCTTGCTGGTGAAGCAGGCTTGGTGCCCTTTTTGGGATTGGCCTCAATGCCGGCGCGCGCCGCTTTGTGAGCTGGTTTGAGTGCGCTGGGAAGTGGGTTGCCACATAACCCACCCCCCCCCCCCCCCAAGAACTGGTGATACACCCCCACCAATGTCCTCAGTCTTGGTCGGACTCTGTTTGGGAGGTCTGCCTCTGCGCCGTGGTGCCTGAATCTCTACCGGCTGTGCCAAGTCCACATGGGCCGGTTTGAGTCAGTCCACCGTGAAAACATTCCAGCACGAATGTGGACCCGTTGTTTCTGATCACAGTAAACGGCCCCTTGTAGGGCCGCTGTAGCGGTGCCCGATGTCCACCCCGTCATACAAAAACGAACTTAGTTTTGCAGGTTTTTGGGTACGCAGGTCGGGTTCTGCCCATGCTGCGAAGTGGGTATGGGGGCCAGGTTACCGAGCCTCTCGTGTAGTCTGCCCAGGACTGCTGTGGGTTCTTCCTCTTGCCCCCTTGGGGCTGGTATGAACTCTCCTGGGACGACCAGGGGTGCGCCGTACACCAACTCGGCCGATGAGGTGTCCAGATCTTCTTTGGGCGCCGTGCGAATTCCGAGCAGGACCCAGGGAAGCTCGTCCACCCAGTTAGGCCCTTTGAGGCGGGCCATGAGAGCCGACTTCAGGTGACGGTGGAAATGCTCCACCAGTCCGTTGGACTGTGGGTGGTAAGCAGTTGTGTGGTGCAGCTGTGTCCCCAAAAGGCTGGCCATAGCTGACCACAGGCTGAAGATGAACAACGTCGCATCTGTTCATGCAGTTTCGTTAAAACTGCCAAGCTTCTGGGCGCTGCGACCTCATCTATGGTTCCAGCAAGCAGAAGCCCAATTCCACATTCGGCAGATAACCTCGGATGCCACACGTTACTACTACGTGGTGAGCTCCCTCGACCAGGAAACAGCGGCCCAGGTTGAGGAGTTCATACAGTTGCCCCCAGCGGACGGTAAATACACAGAATTCAAAGCCTTGCTCATAAGGACTTTCGGACTCTCACGGCGTGAGCGCGCTGCCAGCTTACTGCACCTGGATGATTTGGGAGACAAGCCGCCGTTGGCTTTGATGAACGAGCTGCTCTCCCTGGCTGGCGGTCACAAGCCCTCCCTCATGTTTGAGCAGGCATTCCTGGAGCAGCTGCCCGAGGACATATGCCTGCTGCTGTCCGACGCGGATTTCAGCAACCCCCGGAGGGTGACGGCCCGGGCGGACGTGCTGTGGAAAGCCAAGAAAGAGAGTGGGGCGTCTGTCGCACAGATCACCAGGCCACGCTCCCAGCAGCAAACCAGACCAGGCCCGGCCGCAGAGCCAGCTAACCCCAGAGGCAGGGTTGAGGAGGCCAACGAACAATGGTGCTTCTACAACCAGTGGTGGGGCGCAGAACCTGCCCTGCAGGTTCCCGGGAAACGCCAGGGCCAGCCGCCGCTGATGGCTACGGTGGCTGGCCATCGGGATAGCCTCCTGTATGTCTGGGACAAGTGGTCGGGACGCTGCTTTTTGGTCGACACCAGAGCTGAGATCAGCGTCAGGGTCACCAATTGTAGCGGTGTGCTACACGCAAACGACACAGAGTCGGTGAGCTGCAGTTGCAAAAGGGGTTTATTCAAACTTCGCGGCCTCGCTTTAAAGCCTTCCTGATCCCGCCCTCCCCGGGTGGGAATGCTGTAGGGGGTGCGTATTCACAGTCCCATCCCGCGTGCAGGCTTTTCCCCTTGCTGGTGAAGCAGGCTTGGTGCCCTTTTTGGGATTGGCCTCAATGCCGGCGCGCGCCGCTTTGTGAGCCGGTTCGAGTGCACTGGGAAGTGGGTCGCCACATAAAGACCAGTTTAGGGGACACCACAATCCGCAGTGCACTGACGATGTCTCCTTGCGTGGTGATGAAACGTTTGTAAGATCAGAACAACTCAACCCAACCAAACTAGGAAACGTTGGTGTTCAAGGGGATCAGGGTGTTCCTCTATATAATCACTGAGAGCTAACATAGCTGAAAAGGCATTTTGCTCTGATCACATAATTCCCTTCAGATGTGACAGGAAGCTCAGGGATTTCAGCCTACACCCTGCCTTGTGCAGCTGGATTCTGAACCGTATCGGATCGCCAAAAAGTGGTGGGGATAGGCTCCCTCACCTCTGCCCCTCTGACCATCAACAAAGGTCTCTCCCCTCCCACCCCCCCCCCCCCCCCCGGGGTTGTGTCCTGAGTCCTCCCCTCTACTCCCTTTACACCCATGACTCTGCTTCCACACACGGCTCCAATCTGCTGATCAAATTTGCAGATAACATGACATTAATTCGTTGTATTTCTAGCAGTGACGAGACAGCCTACAGAGAAGAGATTAACACCCTGACACAGTGGTGCCAAGATAACAACCTCTCCATCAATGTCAAAAAACAAGAGCTAATTGTGGATTATATGAGGAACAGATACAGGCTTGCCCTGATCAATATCAGTGGGAATGCAGTTGAGAGGGTGAATAGTTTCAATTTCCTTGGTATACACATCACCAAAGATCTCACCTGGACTGTACAAACCGGCTGTGTGGCAAAAAAAGCACAACAGTGTCTCTTCCACCTCAGGCGGCTGAAGAAGTTTGGCATGGGCTCCCATATCCTTATGCCTTCTACACGGGCACCATTGAGAGCATCCTGACTGCCTGTATTACCACCTGGTACAGAGCTTTGATTGCTGGCCATTGCAGAGAGTAGTATGGACTGCCCAGTGCATTTGTGGATGTGAACTTCCTTCCATTGAGGATATTACTGAAACAGGGGGTGCATAAAGGCCTGGAAGATCATTGAGGGCACCAGTCACCCCAACCATAAACTGTTTCAGCTGCTTCTGTCTGGCCCACTGTACTGCAGCATTAAAGCCAGGACCAGCAGGCTATGGACAGCTTTCTACAAGCCATTAGGCTTATAAATTCACATGTCTGTACCTTGCGACGGAGTCATAATGCAGAGATTTTTTTACTTCCTCACATTTTGGGATGGATGTAAAATTTAAATAAATTCAGTTCAAGAAGGGTAAGGGTGTCTTGCTGAAATTGTAGTGAGTCCTGATGGGACTATATCTGGAGAACTGTATATAATTCTTTTATTCAAAGAAAAGTATTTAAAAAGTACAATTAGCAGGTAGTTTCACTCAGTTGTTTCTTTGGAGTGCAGGACTGTTGCATCAAGTAGGCTTGGTCTCTGTTCTCCAGATGTGACTGTTGAAACAATGAATTCTCAAAGGATACTTTCCTTGGAAAAGGAGTCTAGAACTAAGGGCTAGTGTTGGAATAAGGAGTAGGTCATTTAGGATTTGAGAGAAACCTCTCCAAGGGTGGTGAATTCAGTGTAATGGAGGCTTGATTTTATTTAAAATGGAGAGAAAACTAGATTTCTGAATATTGAAGAATGAGGTATATAGAGATGAAGTAGGAACATGGTGCTTCAGTTAGAAGTTACTGTTGATGGAGTGGACTCCAAGGCTACTTGCATTATTAATTGGTAGTCAGTTGCAGTTTTATCAGTTATTGAATTGACTTTATTACTTGCATTCTTATAAGGAGTAAATATATTTGCGTTACATCTCCATCTAAGTGTGCAATGTGCAATTTATAGTAATTTTTAATAAATAGTATGTACAACAAGACAGTCAATATAACATAGAAATACATTTGTATCAGCATGAATTAATCAGTCTGATGGCCTGGTGGAAGCTGTCCCAGAGCCTGTTGGTCCTGGCTTTTATGCTGTGGTACTGTATCCCAGATGGTGGGAGCTGGGTCAGTTTGTGGTTGAGGTGACTGGGGTCCCCAATGATCCTTTGGGCCCTTTTTACACAGCTGTCTTTGTAAATGTCCTGAATAGTGGGAAGTTCACAACTACAGATGTGCTGGGCTGTCCATACCACTCTCTGCAGAGTTCTGTGATTAAGGGAAGTACAGTTCCCATACCAGGCAGTGATGCAGCCAGTCAGGATGGTCTCAATTGTGCCCCTGTAGAATGTTCTTGGGATTTGGGTGTCAACCTGAAATTATTAACCTGCTCAGTTGAAGAAAAACACCAGAGACACGAAATTACCTCTGAAACGGTTTTTATTCAGAGAGGAGTTCGCAGCCCCATGCACTTAGGGCGTAAGGTAGCCAACTCCCAATTTGTCGGTTTACAAAGGTCATACTTAAACCCAAAAGCAGGGTACTACATTCGCAAATATGGTTACAGATTCAAATCCATCAATTGATTGGCTATTGCATAGCTAAGCACGCAAAACACTCGGAATAAGCATAGACGCAAGTGTAATACTTGGAATGGGTATGGACGCAAGCAAAACACTCGAAATAGGTATATAGCTCAAAATACTTTGCCGAACACATTGTCTTGTGGTCGCAAGGTTCCTCTTCTTTGTGATTGCCACATGCTGTCTGGCACCTTAATATAGCTACCTCTTCCCTGTTCTCCTACACTTTCCCAATGACGTATCCTCTCCCTGGTCCTGTCTACATATTTTGCTACACTTACCCCTCGCCCACCCCTTCTACACGTACCCCTTACCCTCTTCACATTCTCATTCCCTCCTGTGATCATGAAATGATCATTCATCAATATCGTGAAAATCCTCTGGTGCAGGTTCGAGGAGTTTGGTGGCCTCGACGGTTGCCCGTACTACCATCAGTGGCTTAGCCAGCAGCAGGTCCCCTAACGAGGCCATCATGCGGTTCAGGACACATTTGACAATGGTGATACAGACAAAAATCCCTATAATAGCCGTCAACGCGTAAATGGCCCCATTGATTAACCGGTCCTTCCACGCACTTAGTCCCCAGTCCCCCCCATCCTGCCCAACCTGTTCCTTCCTTGATGGATCCTAACTGTTCATCTATTTTGTTCATATACAGCGTTATGTTGGCAGTAGCATCATCTAGCCCCATTATGCATTTGTCCTTTACGATAGCACAGAGCCCACCCTCCCTGGCGAGGAGGTAATCAAGTGCATAGCGGTTTTGCATGGAGAAGAGCTGCAGTTGGTTAAGGCCATCAGTTATGAGTCTTAATGCTCCCCTGGTGGCGTTCCCAAGGCTCATGAGACCACAGGCCAGATAGTTCCGATTGTGGGCCGCCATAGTGGCTCCTGATGCCCCCAAAGAGAAAAAGCCAGCTGCCCCGTATTCGGCCACCTGACCTGCGGTTAGGGTGGTCAGGACTTGGTAATCTGCACAAAATTCTTGGGAGACCTCACTCTTGTACCTCCCAGATGGGGGGGGGGGGGGGACAGGGGACCCCAAGTCCCAGGGCAAGGGACCGCGGTGGGGAGGAAGGTGCCATAGGCCACCAAGGAAGGGTAAGGGTACTCCAGGAAGTTGGTAGCAATGCTGCTATAGAAGAAAAAAATACCCCAGGAGGGTATACATGGTCTCAGTGCAACCTTTACCCTTTAGGTTTTTGTCATCACTCCACTCTCCCACACCGGCAGAGGGGTACACTAGTTTGGTACCCCTGCGATAGTCAGGTAGTGGGAATACATGATCATTGACCCAGAGATGGGTGCGGTTCCCCTCCCCACAAAGGAGTTGCACCCTCTGGGTCAGGGGCTGGCACTGTGTCTCATGGCAAGAGCAAGATATCCCTAAGGGGTCCTTAGTGGGGTGACACTTCCTTTTCCTACAGGGCTTGGAGAGGCAGGTGATGTCATTCGAGACATACACGTCTGAATATCCCCACCCTGTTCCGAAGTAGCAGTTCTCATATATTCGGTCACCCTTCGGGGGTTTGGGATTCCCCTCCCACCAGAGATCTTTTCTCATCCGTGGAAGGAGTCCATGATTTGATCGCTTACTGATGGACGGGGGAAATAGGCAGTCCGCGACAGGGGCCGTGGAAGAGTCATAGGTGAGTTCCACCCTCTTTCCCTCAGGCAATGTTTTGCTGGCAGGGGCACATCGGAAGGGTTGATTGGCATGAAAATGGTAAAGATCGAGGAGACACTGGCGGGGTGGGGATAGCAAACGATGGTTGTAGTGCCATACAGTCGTTTGTGCACATTTTGGAAATAGTTACTACTTATAAACCCCGAGGAGGATCTTCCAAGGGTGGGGCCTTTGGGGAAACCCCAATCCCTTTTCTGCCTTGAAATGTCCCCCTTCGATCTCTTTAGGGGTTTTGGTTTCTCGTCCAGCCGTCCCTCAACCTTTGACCTATACAGTTCAATCAAGTCCGTTTATCAGTCCCTTCATTTATCTAGTTTCTAGTGGGTCCAAGGTCCAGCGCTTGCAGTCGTTCAGATGAATCCAACGTTCTTGTCCCTTCACCTTGACAGCAGAGAGGGTCTGCAGGAGGACCTGGTACGGTCCTTTCCACCAGGGTCCCAGCTTGGGTCGATTCCAGTTCCTTATTAGCACTCAATCTCCTGGTTCTGCTCCCTGCCACTCGCCACTTGCCTTCTCTGTCAGGGACAGGTCTTGAGGCACACCTGAGTGTGTAGAGACTTAAGAGACAAAGTTAAATGCTTGAGGTAACACTGCAATTCCTTGCCCATCATTTGTAGATCTACTTGTGTTGGCGGGGGGATTTTGGTCACTGCCCCATGGGGTTCTATTTGGGCGCCCGTAAACTATTTCAGCAGCAGTTTGCCCGGTACCAGTTTGAGGTGTAATGTGCATGTGATACAGTGCCAGGGGAAGGACTTTAAGCCAATTTAGTCCTGTTTCAAGGGTCAATTTAGTTAGTTTATCCTTCAGGATGCCGTTTGCACGTTCCACGATTCCTGCAGCTCGGGGGTGATAGGCACAGTGGAATTGGTGTTCAATCTTTAGTATTTTGCAGAGTTCTTTGTTTACTTTCCCAATGAAGTGCGGACTGTTATCAGATGAGAGTCTTTGTGGGATACCAAAACGAGGAATAACTTCTTTCAGCAGTATTTGCACTACCGTGGAAGCCTTGTTGTTTGTTGTGGGGAAGGCTTCAATCCATTTACTGAAGACGTCAATTATAACTAAACAGTACTTGTAACAATTCACCTTGGGTAACTCAATAAAGTCCATTTGTAATGTGTCAAACGGTCCTGCTGGGGTTGGGGTACACCCTTTATCACGTCTAACAGATTTACCTGGGTTTACTTTATGGCAAATTAAGCGACCCCTTGCCCGTCTCTCCGCTGCCTCATTCAAACTGGGGGACGACCATGTTTTTAATAACAACATACACATTCCCTCCTTGCCGAGGTGGGTGTCAGAGTGGAGGTGGTCGACCAGGACAGACAGGAGAGTATCAGGAATACAAGTCTGACCTGCTGGGGTCTGCCAGAGGCCCCTTGCGTTATTAATAATACAACCATGTTTCTTCCAAACATTAATTTCTGTCGCAGGGGCGTCCCCCTGTAATCATGCGATGTCGGATATGCCTGGGCTATCAACCGGCTGCTTGGCAGGCAGAAGTCGTGGGGCCGAATCCACAGTTACTGTTTTAGAGGAGGAGGCTCGCTTGGCTGCCAGGTCTGCTCTGGCATTGCCTTTACTAATGGGAGAGTCATCGGATAAGTGGGCGGCACATTTTATAATAGCAAGCTTACCGGGGAGCTGGATGGCTTTGAGCAAATTGTCAATGCTTTTGCCAGCCGACGTTTGGAAGCCCCGCTGCGCCCATAGTGTGCCAAAATCGTGAACGACCCCAAATGCATAGCGTGAATCTGTGTAAATATTTGCTGTCTGACCCGAGGCGAGGATGCATGCACAAGTGAGAGTGAAAAGTTCAGCCTGTTGGGCCGAGACTGGTGGGTGGAAGGCTGCCGCCTCCAAGGTGGTGTGTGGGGTCACAATGGCATAACCTGATTGCCGGACACCGTCCGGGAAGACAAGATGAGCTGACAACAAAAAGTATCGGGTCCAGATTGTCAAATTCAATGTCCTGTAGGTCTGGCCGCGGGGAAATGAGGAAGTGGTTTCGCTCTACGCAGGAGTGGAGAGGCTCAGATAGAAGGTCG
The DNA here is from genome assembly GCF_048418815.1 of Hemitrygon akajei. Lineage (NCBI taxonomy): Eukaryota > Metazoa > Chordata > Chondrichthyes > Myliobatiformes > Dasyatidae > Hemitrygon > Hemitrygon akajei. Next base: position 171,439,909 of record NC_133130.1, on the reverse strand, counting down.
GGCGGGTGATCCACAAAGGTAGTAGGGTTAAGTGTGGTACAATAGGTGAACGTCAGCAATGGATTATGGATAAGAGCAATCTCATGGCGGCTGAGTTGCGCCTGAGTGAGATGTTGAGTTGGTGCATGGTTAGAAGGGCAGTTACCGCATGGGAAGAGTAGACCGTCACTGGTTGATGCAGGGAAACAAAAAAGATCCCTTGGGGTCGCCCTGTAGATCTTAATAGTACTCAGCAAATATTTAATAAATTGCTCCGGCTTCTGCTTTCTGTCCGGGGTGCTCTGCATCACTACCAGCATTTCATTGGGCTTCCGGGGGTATGCACAGAAACCGTCAAGGGATTTTGCACAGCATCCTCAGCCTGGGCTGGATTGTGACGAGGGTTAGGGACCTCTCGCATTGGCATCTGTTGGGTGGTGGGGGGGGGGGGCTTGGATCTACCTGGATCTTTGGTGGAGTAGGGCCAATCAGAGTACTTTCGAGCAAGGGCTGCGTCAGGATTATCCTTGGGGTCAGTATCATCACTGGAGGTGGTAAAGTCTGAGTTGGGGTCAAACTCGTCCCCTTGGGGGTCTATCAATGGGCCGTCACCCACATAGAGGTTCCGTCTTGTAGTCCATTTATGAGCCATGCGGTTCTTAGTGGTCGCAGGTTTAGTCCCTTGTGTGTCCCCTTTCCTGGTTTTAGCTTGGGTACGGGCTGCAATTGGGTTGGTGAACTGTGGACTTGGGGTCGGGAGTGCATGGGGGGGCGATCATGGGTCAAGGGCACAGGGAGAGTGGAAGGTTCTGAAGGTACAGGCGGGACGGGATTCGCAGCCCCCCGCAGGCGAAGGGACCTGCTGCTCCTCCTCCTCAGTGTCCTCATTAGGGTCAAATGGAGTCTGCAGCCCAGTCGTATCTGGTGCTGGCCTTTTATCACCAAGTTTTACATTATGATCATCAATCCTATGCTGCTCATCGTAGATTTCACATAAGACCTTCAGTACCGGCCAGCCCCTGGGTTTTCTGTCACTATCATTGATGGGTATCTTTCTATTTTTTTTGCATTCACCTCCCAGGAGGTCTGGTGGGAGCGCTCATTAAGTCTGCTGGCCACGGTATACCGATGTGTAATTAGATCTTTCCATTTCTGTGAGACATTCTGTCACCACACCTGTCCCTCTGCTCGCTTACACTTCTCAAGATCCCAGGTTCCCCCAATGGCCAAAATTCATTCCCCAACTTCTTATTCATCCGCGCGCTCAGTCTCCGTAAATCTGTCTCATTTTCAGGGAATTCTTTACACATTTTCCATAATGGGTATTTGGTCTTGATTTATCTAGAGTCTAGCCCATTTTGGTAACTTACTCTCGTATCCACTTCAGTTTCCTGACCTTCGCGTGGCAGATTTCTGCTCTTAACAGCCACTCTAAGGCAGGATGTGGTTTCAGTTAGATGTTGGAACCAGACCTTAATCAAATTAAATATGTATTGCTCCGGAGCTTCCAACCCCAAACTCCACGCAGGGACTCTAACCCCGCTTCCTATACCAGGGGACTCGAACCCCAAACTCTATGCAGATCTCACCTGTTATCAGTGTCTCCCAACTGAGGTTCTCCGTTTGGTCCGTGGAGACCGTAGGATGGTCAGCTGGAGCCGAAGGGGTTGGAATGTGGAGTCAGAGTGGGAGAGAGAGACCGAGAAAAATCTCTCGGAGGGCCCTTCCGTCTCAACCCACTCGTACCTGCCCGCTGAACTCTTACGTTGGATCCCCGAACTGCCAACCGTTTGGCTCCTGGCTCGGCTCGCCAAATTATCAACCTGAAATTATTAACTTGCTCAGTTGAGGAAAAACACCAGAGACACGAAATTACCACTGAAATGGTTTTTATTCAGAGAGGAGTTCGCAGCCCCATGCACTTCAGGCATAAGGTAGCCAACTCCCAATTTGTCGGTTTACAAAGGTCATACTTATACCCAAAAGCAGGGTACTACATTCGCAAATATAGTTACCGATTCAAATCCATCAATTGATTGGCTATTGCATAGCTAAGCACGCGAAACACTCGGAATAAACATAGACGCAAGTGTAATACTTGGAATGGGTATGGACGCAAGCAAAATACTTGAAATAGGTATATAGCTCAAAATACTTTGCCGAACACATTGTCTTGTGGTTGCAAGGTTCCTCTTCTTTGTGGTTGCCACATGCTGTCTGGCACCTTAATTTAGCTACCTCTTCCCTGTTCTCCTACACTTCCCCAATGACGTATCCTCTCCCTGGTCCTGTCTACATATTTTGCTACACTTACCCCCTCGCCCACCCCTTCTACATGTACCCCTTACCCTCTTCACATTCTCATGGGGGTCCATACCAAACTTCAGCTGTCTGAGGTGAAAGAGGCTCTGTGCTATTTTCACCACGTAGCTGGTATGTATAGACCATGTGAGATCCTCAGTGATATAGATGCTAAGGAACTTAAAGCTGTTCACCCTCTCAACCCCAGATCCACTAATGTCAATAGGGGTGAGCCTGTCTAAATTCCTCCTGTAATCCACAACCAGCTCCTTGTTTTTGTGACATTGAGGGAGAGGTTGTTTTCTTGACACCACTGTCAGGGTGATGACTACTTTGCTGTAGGCTGCCTCGGTTTTATTTGAGATCAGGCCAATCAATGTAGTATTGTCAGCAAATTTAATTAGCAGTTCGGAGCTGTAAGTGGCGACATAGCATGGGTATACAGAGTAAAGAGGGGAGGCATAGGACACAGTCCTGAGGGGCGGAGGTGAGGGAGTACATTCTGACAGGAAGTTCGGGATCTAGCTGCACAAGGCAGGATTAAGGCCGAGGTCTCTGAGCTTGTTAAGTCTGGATGGAACTATGGTGTTGAACGCTGAACTGTAGTCTAAAAACAGCATTCTCACATGAGCATCCTTCTCCAGATGTGTAAGGGCAATGTGTGTAGAGCTGTGGCTATCGTGTCCTCTGTCAGTTGGTGGTGTTGGTAGGTGAATTGTAGGTGTCCACTGTGGATGGTAGCATGCTGCAGATGTAATCCTTGACCTACCTCTTAAAGCATTTGATTATTGAGGTGAGTGCGACAGGATGCCAGTCATTCAGACAGGTTACCTTGGTCTTTTTAGGTACAGGGACAATGATGGATGTTTTGTAGCAGGAAGGCACTCTACAGTGGTAGAGGGAGAGATTAAAAATGTCTGCGAACACATCTGCCAGTTGATCTGCGCACATCCTGAGTACCTGCCCTGGGATGCCACCCACTCCTTCAGCCTTGCAGCTGTCCACTCATTGGAAACGCCTGTGTACCTCAGATGATCAAGGTGCAGGTCACTTTGGGGGCTCAGTGTTGATGATATCAAACCAAGTGTTTATACACACTGCTTTAATCATTGTTTGCAATATGAATGTTCAGTTATTTTTTTGTTTCACCCTTGTGAAGTTGCCAGAAAGAACTCAGAAAATAAGTCCTGTTTTAATACTTATGGCTATTGTTGAAGAGTAGTTTATGGTTAATATTGGTTTCTTTTTAAGATGGACCATTTCTTTGCAAAGTTAATGTGCTTTTTTAGTTTAGTGCGGGGGTTTCTTTTTTTCATGGAGTCACCCTTGGACATGAGAGCTTCAGGATTGGACAGTTTGGAATTTGCGCTGTAATTGAGGGTGTGTGTAATGAGTCTCTAGGGAGATGCAGAACTGTAGATAGAATGCTAGTATCTGATCTCTGCTGAATTAGTGGACATGCCTTGTAGAATAAATTAGATCAGATTCTTATGGGTTGAACAGAGTTCAGAGCTGTGACAGTGACAATGCAGGTGAAGGATGGGTGGGTGATGGGTAGTAACTTTGCTTTTCTCCTCCTGAAGCTGTTCAAAGGCTTGTTTCTCAGCTCGTTGTGTGAAGGTATGACAAGGTGGAAAGATTGTCCGCCTACCACCCACAGCAAGAGTACTTATTGAAGCTGAGGGGGGAAAAGTATTTGTTGTCAAAATGAGTAATTGTAAAAACAAATTTAGCAAAAGTGAATATTAATACCTACCATGTACTGAATTCCCTTCCTATAATAACTTGTAAGACAAAGAATTTAGACTTTGTGATGTAGATGTGAAATTGCTGATAGCTACCATATTGAATTTGGAAGGTACTGTTAGTGGAATATCATGTCACTATTGCTAATACATGAGAGCTGATCAATGTAAATATAGCAAAGGTGATTTAATCCTCCAAAGATTGTTTTAATGAGGTTATTTTTCCAGGGCATCAAAGGGGTGACCTCTGATCTAATACTGGTTAACTTTAAACTGCTATTTGTTAAGTAATGGTGCAGTGAGTTATTTTCGTTTTTGAAGGACTGCTGTTTCTCTAGTCCTGCTGAAGGGTCTGGTCCTGAAATGTCAACTGTACTTTTCCATAGATGCTACCTGGCCTGCTGAGTTCCTTCAGCACTTTGTGTTGCTTGGATTTCCAGCAACTGCAGATTCTCTTGTTTATGACTCAATTGTGGAAGTCTCATTGTTGATTTGACTTGAACTAACTCCTAAGTTTTGTATGTATGTTTTCTGGCATTATAAATATTAACCTTATCCTTTGGACAAGGGACTAGTATTTGTTGCACACAACTGCCTTTTACACTATATACAAATATTTGCTTTGCTTCTCTTTTCATAGCTACTGGCTTACTCTTTTATTCAGCTGATTCTGATTAAAGGTGTTAGTAATAAGTTCAGGAAGATGTCCTTTCCCTATACTATTTGAAGTTGCAAGGAAGGATGGTTGTAGAGTCCTTCTGAACTGAAACAGGCCCTTTGTCCCATCTAGTCTGTGCTCATTAGTTTTCTGCCTCTTCCCATTGACCTGCACTTGGACCATAGCCTATATCCCACCTATCCAAATGTTTCTTAAATGTTACAATTGAGCTGCCTTTCCCACTTCAACTGACAGATTGTTCCATGCTTGCACTGCCTCAGTGAAGACATTCCCTCACATTTCCCTTAAAATGTTTCACCTTTCACTTAATCCTATAACCTCTAGTTTTAGTCTCACCCAGCCTGAGGAGAAAAAGCATGAAGCATTCATCCTATTATGCTTAATTTTATTTACAGCCTAAGGTATCCCCTCATTCTCCTGCACTCAACAATGTTCTAACTTAATCTTTGTAGTAGAAAATGATTGTATTGATCAGGAGAATAATGGTGGTGTCAGAGTTGTCATGGAAATACTCTAAATGCAGCAGTTAGACACAAAGGGAAAAACAATGAAATGAAGGAGTATACCTACATCTGTAAGAAGAGAAAGAAAAGCAACATCACAAAGGGTCTCGGCCCGAAACGTCGACAGTTCTTCTCCTATAGATGCTGCCTGGCCTGCTGTGTTCCACCAGCATTTTGTGTGTGTTGTTGTAGCAACATTACGTGATGGTTTAATTTGGTATTGGATCCCTAGACCTGATGAAAACGATGGGCCTACTGTGTGCCTTGCTTGTAAATTGTGAAGAGAAGGTAGAAATGAGCTAGGCAGTTTTGGAGGCCATGATTTTGGATGTTGTGGCCATTGTATCACTAAATTCACTTTCTCCCTACTTGTGACTATGACATCAATAATGCCCTCTATCTTGACAGCTGCTAATTTTTTTTGTCCTGTTCACTGTGGTGCATGAGTCTCATTGTCTCTATGCCACATCAGGATGATCTTGGTGCCTTTCACTTTTCTCTTGAATAGGGGTCTAACCATTTCTTTTTCACAACCATTCCTTTGGCAGAACTTGTTTATTGTCAACCACACTTCATGGAACCATATGTTGAAAGTCATCATAGGTGGGAATTAAGAATCTGGGTTAATATCACTGGCATATGTCATGAAGTTTGTTTTGTGGCAGCAGTACATAGTACCGTAGATTCCGGATTTTAAGCCGCTACTTTTTTCCCACATTTTGAACAGCTTTGAACTTTGCGGCCTTTAATACGGAGCGGCTAATGCATTATTTTTTTTCATGCCGCCTCGTAAACATTTTGCCTCGTAACAGTAGACCAATAAAATTGATGAGTAGTTCACAGAGGTCCAATGAAATTGTACGATAAATCAAGCACACTTTCACAATTAAATTATTGTAAATCAGTCATTTGTACTCACCCTCATCAACATGGAGAACACTCGAAGCATTGTGCTGCCTTATGGCAGTTATTTAGTTTATAATATTTTCGCTTAGTAATTCATTTTCTAGTTAAAGTTAGAAGAGTTTTAACTATATTTGTTTTCTGTACTACATCGTGGGATGCTATGACGTCACACCCGGTTTCGCCGCGTCTTGTGGGAAAAATGCCAGTTTGCGATAAACGGAAAGGAGGGGGTCGAGCGGCGGAGCGAAACGCTGCTTTTAAATGCCGTTTGCGATAAACGGGACGGCGGAGCGAAAACGCTGCTTTTAAGTTAAAGGCGATCAATAACTTTTCCTGGTAGGCTGCAGTATATATATTTTTTACCAGTCGTTAGGAGATATTGGAATGTTGTTCAGTAAAGAAGTATACACAACGTATATTTAAAAGTAGCCGCGTTACGGGCACGGTTCGAAAAAAAGCATTTGCAATATGTATTTGTTTTTGTTACCATATGGATTTAATTAAAAGTTAAAAAATCCTCACGTGTAATATCTTTCTGTGTAAATATCTCATATTACAACGTGGGACACCTGCGGCCGAAAATCCGGTGCGGCCTAAAATCCGTTGCGGCCTTTACAAGTAAAAAATTGATTTTATTTCTAAAATTAGAGCCAGCGGCTTTTAATCAGGTGCGCTCTGTAGTCCGGAATCTACGGTAATATATAATAAAACTAAATTTAAATAAAAATATTTAAAATTAGAGTAAAAGGAAGTGGGGTAGTGTACATGGGTTCATTGTCCATTCAGAAGTCGGTAATGTTAATTCTTTAAGGTAGAAAGGAAGTATTTCACTTTCCCCTTACATGTATGTTGCACATTGAAATTGTTTGAGACCAGTCAAACTTTTGTTTGCTGTTGCTGCCTTTTATAATTCAGTGGAGTAACCTTTGCTGCATAGTCGGCCCTCCTTATCCACAAGTCCGGGACCCCTTGCGGATACCAAAAAACACAGATGCTCAAGTTCCTTATTCAACCTGTCTCAGTGCAGTGGACATTAGGACCTGGCAGCCTCTGAATTTGCAGTGTTTCTATTCACAAAAATAATCACGATTGAAAATAGAAATAATAAAGCGATCAGAAAGAGGTGAAACACCACCGGTCATTGGGAAAGCGTTAGGTTGCAGTCGGTCAATGATTGGAACAATTTTAAAGGATAAAGTGAGAAAGGCCCTGCCCTGATGAAAGCTACAATTATTACTAAGCAGCACAGTGGTTTAATTATTGGGTTTTAGGGTTTTGGGTTTTTGATCCTCCACATCAACCCGGCATGGATGGAGAGTGCACTTGGGAGCGGTCTGTCACTGGATCGAACTCGGGAACTTCTGCTCCCGAACCCAGCACTGAAACATACGTTCTTAAGCGTTTTATATGCATAGAAAGGTAAAATATATAACATGTACTAAGACAAATGTTTGACTAACTAATGCTAAATAATACCGGATGTACCTGTTCCGACTTACTTAGTAAGAGAACTTGCGATTTTTAATTTTTAAAAAAATCCCAATCCACGATAACCCACGCACATCCTCCTGTATACTTTAAATCATCTCTAGATTACTTATAATACCTATTACAATATAAATGCTATGTAAAATAGTTGTTATACTGCATTGTTTAGGGAATAATGACAAGAAAAAAATGCTTAAACAAGTGCTGAAAGAGCACTTCCGGGTTTTCTTGATTTGCGGTTGGTTGAATTCGCGCATGTGGAACACGCGGATAAGGAGGGCCGACTGTACATGGTTTCCTTCCTATTGTATGCTAGAATTGACTTGCTGTTTTTTTTGCTTACTGAACAGTGGAACCTAGTGTATTTAACAGCTTGTTACAGAAATTCTTGTTCTGTGTATTGTTTTTCCAATGTATGCTGGGGAAATAGAGGATACGTTATAGCAAGTGAACATAGCAATGATTAAAACAGATCTTGTATCATCCAGTCTATATAAGCTTCTTTGCAGAATATAAAATAATTGGAACTTCAGATTGAATCTCCTTATCCTCTTCCATCTGGTACAGAATTGGTCTTGCAGCTTTTAAAAACCTTACTGATCTACTCTTTTTTTTAATCCTTCCTGAATTTTTCACTTGAAGATCAATGAATGGTTATGACGTTTGTCAGTTACTAAGATGACCAGAAAATTGCCTTGTTCTTACAATTTGTGGTAAATTGGTTTATTGTCACATTTACTGAGATAGTGAAAAATTTGTCTTTCATTACTGTTCTTAGATCAATTCATTACAACAGTATATTCAATAGTGCATAGGAAACTAACAGTGCAGAATAGTGTTACAGAGAATGCAAGGGTAGGTATTAAGGTTCAAGGTCACAAAGTTAAATTGAGGTCAAGAGTCCATCTTATTACTAGGGAACCATTCAATAGTTGTTCCTGAGCCTGGTGGTAATTTATCTTGAGGCTTTTGTTTTTTTTCAGTTTCCCCTTTTTTCCATTTTGTGTGACCAATCTTTAAAATATGGAAGTTGCAGCAAAGCAACAGTTAATACAGTTCAGGCAAGAATAGATTGCAGACAGCCCAAGCAAGAGTTTTTTCTTTCTTTTTCAATCTTTTTATTAAGTTTCAAATTACAGGCAGTCCCCAAGTTACGAACATCCGACTTACGGGCAGCTCGTACTTATGAACGGAGGAGAACACCGTCCGCCATTTAAAATCTGATCATGACGCTGTCCGCCATTTTAAGTCATTGCCATTAACACTAAGTGTTAAATGTGTAACTTTGTATTGGCTTAAATATTTCTTAGCAAGATTCACCCTGACTCCTCTCCTCTTCTTCCCCCCCCCCCCTTCTAGTCAGCACCACCCCCACTTGTCCCATATAACCTGTCTAGTGCGGGTGGATTTCAGAACCCTGGGGGAGCAGAGGACCTGCTGCCCGTGGCTATTGCTGTAGTTTTTTATTAAGTGCGATCGTGAACAATAGCCAGATTAGAAATGCTGATCAAGTCAACTATTTCCTAAAGAGAACTCTGATAGGCCAATCAGACGGTTCACTGCTGCTCTGCGATAAAATATAAAATCCGCAGTTTTCTGTTATGTTGATGGAAAATGATCGCGATTGAAAATAAAGTGGAAATAATAAATCGATTGGAAAGAGGTGAAATGCCGTCAGTCATTGGAAAAGCTTTAGGCTACAGTTGGTCAACGATTGGAACAACTTTAAAGGATACAGGAAAAGGATAAAGTGAGAATAATGAAGCATGTGAAAGGCCCTGCCCCGATGAAAGCTACAATTGAAAGCTACAATTATTACTAAGCAACGCAGTGGTTTAATTATTGGAATACATACATTTC